>NW_012141191.1:2869143-2936427 GCF_000956105.1 Propithecus coquereli
TTAAATAGCTGTGTAATGAGCCTTGATATCTGCCAGGGCAAATCTCCTCCTGTCTCCTCCCCTTTTCTTCTATTTTTTCAGAATTCTTTTAGTTTATTCTTGGCCTCTTCATATTCCAAATTAATTTTTGGATTAGCCTGTAAATTTCTATGAAATGCCTGTTTGGGATTGTATTAGTTAGGGGTTGATCAAAAGCACAGAACCATTGTGAGTGATATAGAATAGAGGATTTATTATAGCACTAGGACCTCATACAGTTGTGGGAGGTAGTTAAGCATTTTATGCAAGGCTGTTGATTCTGAGTCTGGTGTCAGACCTGAAGTCAGCAGAGCCAGAAGTAGGGAAAGAAGGTGAATGGTAAACAGCAGGAACGATTAGAAACCCACAAGGGTAAGCCCATGTCTATCTCTCAGGTCCCCCAACCTCAGTGATACAGCTGACCAGCAGGACACGCTGGCACCCTTCATCACAGAGCTGCCACACAGCCGGTCCAGCTGCTATTGCATGAGCTGCAACAGAGGCTGGCTGCAACAGATTCTGACCTTCAGAGCATAAAAAATGGCTACTGTCTCACCTCCACCTTCCACTCCCTGCACAATTTTTCTTATGGCTCACCCTAACCCATGACCATTCAATAAAGGGACATCTGGGTAACAAAGTTCCTGCATAGCTAAGTTGACACTGTCCAAAACTATCTCAGAGATTTTATTTAGAATGGATTAATTTAGACTAATTTGCATCTTTAAAATAGTGAATCATTGCGTCTACAAAACCAGTTTGTCTCTTCTTTTATTCAGATCTTTCTTTAGGATACTTGAAATGTTTTATACATTTTTCCAAAACAGTCTTGCACATATTTTAATAATTAGGTACCCAACAATGTTTGCTTGATATTTTGAATGAAATCTCTTCAAATTGCTGTCTTACTCTGTTTTGTGTTGCTATAACAAAATACATGCAACTGGGCAATTTATAAAGAAAAATAATTTA
Organism: Propithecus coquereli; assembly: GCF_000956105.1. Classification (NCBI taxonomy): domain Eukaryota; kingdom Metazoa; phylum Chordata; class Mammalia; order Primates; family Indriidae; genus Propithecus; species Propithecus coquereli. Next base: position 2,870,134 of record NW_012141191.1, read on the forward strand.
TTTGGCCCATGATTCTGGAGACCGGGAAGTCCAGGATTGGGTAGCCCATCTGGTGAGGGTCTCATGCTGCTTCAACTCACAGCGGAAAGTAGGAGGGGAAGTGGGCATGTGCAAAGAGACCAAAATGAGAGGGAACCACCTGCTCTCGCTCTGTCTCTCTAGTAACTAATCCAGTCTGGAGAGATGGTTAATCTATCCATGAGGTATCCACACCCATGACCCAAACACCTCCCACTAGGCCCCATCTCCCAACACTGCCACATTGGGAATCAAATTCCAACCTGAGTTTTGACAGGGACGAACCACATGGAAACCATAGCAATTACGTAGTCTAATGGATTGTTAATCATTTATAGAAAAAGTTTTGATTTGGGTAAATCTGTTGAAAGTATACCTACTACTATTCTGAACTATTACTAGTTGTTAATTGTTTGTGTGTTTGGATTTTTCCATTTAGACAATCCTATCCCCTGCAATGTTGAAGATTTTCCTCTTCCCTCCCAATCCTATAGCTTTTGTTTGTTTTTCTTGTCTTACTGCATTAGCTAGAATTTCTTCTACAATCGTGATTAGTAATGGTAAAAGGGCCATTTTTGTCTTGTTTCTGACTGTAATGATAAAGCTTCTAGAATTTCACCATTAAGTGTCATGTTTTTTATAGGTTTTTGGAAACTATATATTAGTGTAAAAATTTGTTCTTCTATTCCTAATTTAAGTCTTTTCTTATGAACAAATTTTAAATTCTAACTAATGTTTTTTCTCTTCCTCTATTAGGATAATTATGTACTTTGTCTCCTCTATGGAGATTGTTGGTAGCTAGCCTCTGATACATCCCCAATAATGCCTGTCTCCTGGTATCCACACCTTTCTGTAATCCCCCCCAACCCCACTAGTGTGGGTTGGACCCAGTGACTCACTTCTATTGATAATGTGGCAGAAGTGATGGTATGTCATTTCTGAGATTAGGTTTAAAAAGATTTTTCTTGGCTTATGAAGTGAATTAGTTTTCTGTATTTTGCTGTTCTATGAACAGTTTGTACAAAAGGAATTATCTATTTCTTAAGATTTAGCAAAATTGGCCTATAAAATTATCCAGGTCAAGTGTCAACAAAGTGATGATTTTTTAAATTACCAAGCCAGTGTCTTAATAATTATTCTTAATTGACTTTTGATGTGTTTTATTTTTCTAGACTACTGCCCATTCTGTCAAAGTTTTTAAATTTAGCATCATAACCTGGTTCATATTCATCACTTGTGCATTTTTTACATCTGTAAATATATGTAGTAATGATCTTAATATTGTTTATTTATGCTTTTCTCTTTGATCTCTGGATTAATAGTGCCAGAAATTTGACAATTTTGTTAAACTTTTAAAAAAAAATCAGCCTCTGCTTTGCTGAGACTCTTTATATTTCTTAGTTTTCTATTTTACTTCATTTTAGTTTTATCATTATTATTTTCTTTATTCTACTTCTTTTAGATTTACCCTTGTATTCTCTCTTTACCTTCTCAAGTAGAATACTTAACTATTTTGTTTTCACTCTTTCTTCTTATCTAATAAATGTGTCAAATGCTGTAAATTTCATCTTAAGTTTTATATTAACTATATTCCATGAGTTTTGATGTGCCAGTGCTTTTATTGATATTCAATTCTAAATAGTCTATAATTTCTATTGTGACTTCCTTTTTAGCATAAGAATTATTGAAGGTAAGTTTTCTGTCTTTTTAGTTTCCAAACATTTGGAGTTTAAAATATTTTTCTTAAGATTGTTAATGTCTGATATAAATGTATCACAATTAGAAAACATGGTCTATATAATTATTTAAAAGTTAAGAGCTCTTTTGTGATGTATAACAATCTTTTTTATTTAATTTCGATGTGTGCTTGAAAAGAATATATATTCTTATTTGTTTAGTGCAGAGTATATTTTACTTTTGTTTTATCTGCACAATCTATCTGATTCTAAGAGACGTATGTTAAATTTTCCACTATAATTATGCATATGTTAGTGTGCAGTATTATTTATTACATGTTTCTCATTCCACTTTACCTTAAACTTGTTTTTTCTGAAGGTCATCCTTTAACTAGGGTCTGTGGGTGGTAAGCTTTCTTAATCTTTCTATGTATGAATATATCATATTTTATCCTTGCTTCATTTTCACACTATATATATATTCCAACTGAAGATTCATGTCTTTCTGCAAATCTGTAATATTATCAGTCATTATCTTTTCAACTATTGCTTCTCTGGCTTTCCCACTATTAACTTCTAGAAATCCTACATATGTATATAGGATCCTCTCAATCTGTATTCTATGGCTCATAACTTTAATTTGGTATGTTTCACTTTTTTATCTCACTGTCCTGCATTCTGGAAGAATTATACAAAACTGTCTTGTAGTTCACTAATTGTCTCTTCACTCATATCTGGTCAACCAGGCTGGGTGCAGTGTGGCTCATGCCTGTAATCCCTGCACTTTGGGAGACTGAGGTGGGAGGATCACTTGAGGCCAGGAGTTCAAGACCAGTCTGGACAACATAGCAAGACCTTACCTCTAGAAAAAAAAAAAAATTTTTTTAAAAGTTTATCCAAACTATTAAGCTTCTTTTTTTAAAGAACTGTATTTGTTTTATTTCCAGGGTTTTAAAATTGATTCTTTATCGTAACTAGCTGTTCTAGTTTCTTATCTAATTTTTCTTGTTTCATACCTACTTGCTTCTGTTTCATAATTTCTTTTAAAGATTTAAGGCTTCACTTATCCGTTTAAGTATTTTAAACATACTTATTTAAAGGTCATTTTCAGATTGCTTTACTATTTTTATTTCATCTGGAATGAATTAATCTCCCCACTATTGATTGTGTTTACTCTTTCTTAGTTTTTGTTTTCCACATGTGCTCAAATTTTTGGTTTGCAAGCTCATCTTGTATGGGAGTTTCTGTTGCTCTTTCTCTCTCCTCACCATTCTTGGTCTAACAATCTTGCAATTTACCTCAACCCAGACCTGTAGGATCAACAAATTACAACTGGATTTTATAACTGACAGCTCAGGACAGATGTCCTAGGATAACATCTGTGATACAGACCAAGAGGATCTGTCTTGTCTGCCTTTTCCCTCTCCTCAACTATTCTGCTTTACGTAGCCTAGGAAGTGGTCAGTTTCCTTTCTTTTTTCACTCTCCCCTCAAAAATGTGGAGGGGTAAAAGGTGCCCCTCCCCAGAGCCTGGTTTTAAGCAGGGAACCTGGTTTTGATCCTCTGCCTCAGTGGGCACTAAGGCCCCGTTTCAAGCAAGAGTTGATTCCTTAGGTGCTTTTGCCTGATTGTGGACCCAAAGCCCAACAGACCTGCTGCTTCAGCCCCACTCACTATTTGTCTTTCTGCTCCATTTATTATTGTGAAATTTTTATCTTATTTTTGAGTACAGCTATGTCTGTTTTGTTTTCTCATTTTATATTTTGTTTATCATTGGTATCATTGAAGCAAAGATAGTGATTGGACCATAAACTTATAATGTGGCCTTGACAGAATTCTCCTGCTAATTGTTAAACCAGGCCTCAAGACGCAAAAGTCTTTGTCTACGTGGAAAAATTTAACATTCAAGGATCGGGCAGGGACATGCCAGATGTTGATTCAAAACCCATGTTTTGTAGGGCTGCAGTGTTCAATGCTGGCCCACATGTCCTCCCTAAGGACATTTTGTTCAGTGTTGCCACTAATTATGTGCCTGACCATTGGAAGTAGTAGTGGCCAGTTACCATCACAGGGCTGACCCCAGGTGACCCAATACTTAATGATCCCTTTGTCTGGTAGAATCACCCTTCCCTGAGGTTTCCAGTTAAAGAAAGTGGAACAGAACTGTTGGGAAGTAAACACATGTTTAAAATGTTAAAACAAAGCTTCAGAGACTTATTTACCTTTGAACTCATAAGGATGTGTAGCCCAAATTAGGAGTGTGCGGTACTGTGGCAGTGATGGGGCATGGGGGAGCTACATGGAGTAGTAGTCAAATAAATACCACACACCAAGTCTCCCTGGGGTGATGGTTGTACCATTAAGTTTGGGTGAAAAAAATTATTTTTACATTAAAACAAATACAGATATAGACCATTAATACTAAATTCATGTGAGCTTTTATAATAAAATACCAGTCTTCAAAGAAATGAGAAGAAATTGCTATCTTCAGTCCTTCCCTGAGGATCTCAGAGGTTCATTCTTCCGGACTGTTAAGATATTTTGGTGGAAAAGTTAGAGAGGAATCATCACAAGTGAGTGAGGTGAAAAGTACGGCTAAAAGGTGGAATGAAAAGTCCGTTCCCTGCTCATTCACTCCGTTCCGTTTCTGTTTCCCTACTTCATAACCAAGGGGGCCAGGACTCAAGGTGAAAGTCAGTGGTTGTGATATTCTGTTTAAAGACTGGAGTTTAGTCGTCTTCACCTCAAACATTTTTACAGTATCTGAAAACACTGAGCAAAACAGGAAGTACACCCTCATAGTTTAATATTCCACCCAAAAATATACCAACAGAAAATTGTTCCCTTCCTTTCCTTTCATTCACACTAAAAAAAGGATTTGCCCTGTCCCAGGTCTTTGTAGTCCCCCCGTGATCACCATATCTCCAAATGCAAAGTAGGAAACCCATGACGGGACAATGGAACAGTCTTTGACATTAAGACTGTCCTAGAAAACACTGGATGTATGTTCATTGCAATCATGCACTGAAAAAGGGGTTGAAGAGTAGAAACAGTATACAGGCTTCTGAAAAATGACAAAGCAGGGGAATGAGGTCTCAAATGAGCTCATCTTATCACAACACCTGGCATTACTGAATGATTAATAAAGAGTCGCTAGAACACTCCCATATTCTGTTGTGCGCACTAGTCTTCTCCTTTGGTGTCCCATCATCTCTTCCACCATTATACGCTTCCCGGAGCTCTCAGTCTTCTCTCACAGAACAAGGGCTCCTACCGACAGAGGGCCCTACTGGTCATTCATTCCTTCACCAAGTCAGTCAACCATCTTTCCTTTATATTTTCTCTTACATGTTAGCAACTTGGCACCATAACAGCTCTAGAAAAGTTGTGCCACTTCGTGATCTTTCGTTCTTTCTTTTTTCTTTTTTTGAATGTAACAATCTTTTCACTCAAAAACTCACTAAATAAGTAATGGAAAAGAAGTAATATTTCTTCATCGGGATTTCGAGCCAAGACCCACTCGCCATTTTCCTTGACACAGCAGTTAATTGTGAGGAATATTATTTGGAACAAATTTAAATTGTGAGCCACATTTGGTTAAACCCAAGACATTTTGTTTTACGTACATATGCCAAATGAGAGGACCAAGAGGCAGTATCATCCATGGCCCTTTGATCTGCTGTGCACGTGCCCTGTTTCCATATATTTCAAAGCACTCACATGTTTAGCTTTTATGTTGCCCTAGAGGTATTTTTCTGTGCTATAATTTTATTTTTAGTTCAGTATGAGTGCAAAAGTCACCAAAAGGTTGAGAAATTGAAAAAGAAAGAAGAAAAAAGACTGAGTACAACAAACCTATAATGTTATCTTTTATGTATAAACTATATTTAACTTTCAAACTGTTGTTTATTACTTAAATTCTTTTTTCATTGTTCAATTGATATTTTTCTATCTGTGAAAATTGTTTGGCATCTTGGGGTGGGATACAGCATACTCTTTCCCATTAAAATAAATAGAATTATTTTTATTTTCATGTAAGAGCTTTTGACTTAGTGGTGGAATTTTAAGAAACAAATTAAAGTCATTTTGTGGGAAATGGCTATACTATGTTCAGGGCACCCTATGAGGCACTGGAGATCCAAAGACAAATTGATCACAGATCCTGCCTAGAGCTCATAGTCTAACAGGAGAGACTGATGGGTAGACAGACAGCTTAGAAAGCAATGCTATACTAAAGATACAGGGAGAAAAGTTTTGTGCAACCAGAAAGAAGATGAACTTTAAGTGGGCATGTGAATTTGGGGCAGGGGGAGATAATCTCCTCTCCTTCAGCAAAACAAAAGAATTTGTATCTTATTCCCTTAGGACTTTGCAAGTTAACTAGACTGCTATAATCTGTAACAAAGTAATGTAAGGTGAGGCATTAGAGGCCAATAATTACCCAACTGTCTCCTAGGCAACTCCACTTGATTGTCCCACAGACACCTCAAACTCAACTCATCCAAAACTCAATTCTTCATTCTCGCCTACAAATTGGTGATTTCCACAGTTGTCCAAGTCAGAAAACCAGTAGACATCCTCATCCTCTTTCTTGCCCTTATCCACCAAATCTGACTCCCAAGACTTGTCAATTTTTCTTTCTAAATTTATCTGGAATCTGACTACTCCTCTCCATCCCTTTGCCACTCTCCTGCCCCCAAGCTACTTCCATCTCTGCCCTGGACTCTTACCTCCTTTCCTCGATTCCCTTCAATTCATTTTAGAAATACCACATTTGAGAGTAGTATTTCTAAAATATAAATCTTATGTCTCTTTCCTGACAAAAGACCTGCACAGCCTGCCTTTGTCCTTGGATCAAGGTCATGAATGTGGATATTCAAGGCCCTTTAAGATCTGTCCTGTGCCTCCTTCCAGCCCTTCCTGGCTCCACCGCTGCCTTCACGTGCCTCCCTCCTTTCTGTCCTCACAAGCGGCACAATAGCTCACATCGGGAATTTTGCACTTGCGATTCCCTCTTCCTGAAACGTCCATGCCCCACCCATTGTCCCTCATTGCTTGGCAAACTCCTACTCAGCTGAGCCCCCAATCCCTCCCTGATGTTCTGACACAGTGTTATGTTTTCTTCCCAGCACCCGTTCATTCTCCTGTTACAGCACTAATCACACTGGATGCAGTTGGTTATTTTCCCTCCCCCTTTAGACTGTAGGACCTGGGAAGGCAGAAGCTGTGTGTGTCCTGCTCACCATTACATCCCGAGTGCCGAGCCTAGTGCTGGCATATAGTGGGGGCCCAATCTGTTGAAGAATGAATGAATGAATTGAGTTGCTTCCTTTCTAAGTAATTATAGAAAATTATCTTTAACTCAAAGAAATGGATTGTTAAGAAGTACATTTTAGGTAACTGAGGCAGGTATGGAGGAGGTATACCTAAAAGTGCCATACTCCAGCATGGGCTCTTCTTGGTTCTTAAAGGGCTGGAGCACTGGTTCTGAGTTCCCTGTGGGGTTCCTCTGCTTCCTCTCCACATCACCTCCCACCCTGCTTCCATGACATGACCACACTCTGGTCCTTGCTATAACTTAACCACTCCCCCAGAACCATAAAACCCTTCCCTGGGGCTGCTGGGTTATTCAGAGCCAGCATGGGGACTGGTGTCGACCTCCAGGAGCGTGTCCAGGAGCTGGAACCTGGAAATCGACTGGTTGAGCCTCATAAAACCCCAAGAGCTGCTGAGTGACCCAACAGGTCCCCATACCGACAAGATATAGAAGGAAGCACAATGAAAGATAAATTTAACGATGGACATTTAAATACCACCAGATAAAAAGACAAAGCAGGAATATATCAGTTTTATGATAATCGACATACTCCCGGGCAGATCTGTTCCCTCCTTGAAGCAGTGAAGTAGGGGAATTACACAGTTTATAACCTACCGGAGAACCAGTTTGTTGACTTCCCCATTCTTGCTTGTGGAACTGTTAGAGGCTGCTTAGCGGAAATCTTAGGAGCTTGTCTATCAGCACCATAACTAATTTATGGTTTCCAGGGCAACTTCTTACATTGCTAAGTAGTTCAAATTGGTGGAGAGCAACCCTGGCATTGCTCTATTTGCTCTTAGTTCCATTCCTGCCTTTCCATGCTCTGCTCTACGGAACCAGCTACATAATTTGCAGAGCAAAATAAAAGCACAAGGCTCCTTGTTCAAAAAGTATTCAGAATTTCGTGACAGTGACAGCAGAACATTAAACCAAGCTCCGGGCTCTTCTAAGAATGGGGCCCTGCGTGACTGCACAGATGGAATGCCCACGAAGCCAGCCTGCTGCTCTGCGCCACGGGGAGCTGGGCCCTGCACAGTCTTTTCCAGACTGTCTGCCACCTTGCTGCCGATTAGGTTCAGCCAGGGAGGCACAGTGGGCGGGGCCACCTAGAAGGCAGGAAGGCAGAACTCATTTACCCTTCTCTGTTTCTGGTGAAGTCTCCTGAAACAGAAGGTCGTCCTTTGGTGGGTGCAGCTGCAGTGGTGGGTGGCTTTGGTTCCAGCGTCCTTCAGTAATTCGGATAGGTAGTGTCAGTGGTTTCAACAGCAGGCACAGCTGTCAGCATTATCAGCAGTGGGCATGTCCTGGGCTCGGGTAACACTGCCTCCTGCTTATTCCTACAATCCCAGGGTTGCTACTCTTTCCTGCAGTTACCACTCGAGGGGTTATCTCACTTTCCCCTTTTTGCTCCTTCAGCCCTTCCAACAATAGAAATCATTCCTTAAGTCCCCTAACTGGAACAATTAGTGTAGTTTCTATTTTCCTGATGGGACACTGGTTGACAAAGTAACTAAATCCTTAAAATAATGTTTACCCATTGATCCAGCTATTCAACTCTGAAGGATTTTTACTAAGGATATACTCATGAAGTGGGAAAAGAGATAGCCAAAATTCTGTCTATTACAGCATTGTGTGGAATAGCAGGACACTGGAAACAACATAATTCCTAAATATTCAACAATGCATCTATTAATAATAATGAGACAGGAAAGACACGTATCAATGGAAAAGAACATAATATAAAATCCAGAAATGGACCCAAATATATATGAGAATTTAGTATATGACAAAAGTGGTATCTCACATCAATGCATGGCAAGGACTTTACAAGAAAAGAAAATCACAGACCTGTGTCTCTCGTGAACATAATATAAAAATCCTTAACAAAATATTATTATAGTAAACAGAATCTAACAATGTATAAAAAGGAAAATAAATCATGAACAAGTGGGCTTTATCCAGGAATGCAAGGTCGATTCAATGTTCAAAAATAAATTGACATAATTTACAACATTAACAGAATAAAGGCCCGCTGCCCAAAAAGCACATAATCATCTTCATAGACATGGAAAAAGCACTTGTCAAAATTCAAAATAAGGCTGGGCGTGGTGGCTCACATCTGTAATCCTAGCACTCAGGGAGCCCAAAGCAGGAGGATCACTTGAGGTCAGGAGTTCAAGACCAGCCTGAGGAAGAGTGAGACCCAGTCTCTACTAAAAATAGAAAAATTAGTTGAGCATCCTGTCATGCACCTGTAATCCCAACTATTTGGGAAGCTGAGGCAGGAGGATCGCTTGAGCCAAGAGTTCAAGGACGCAGTGAGCTGTGATGAGGCCACTGCACTCTACCTGGGGCAATGGAGCAAGACTCTGTCTCAATTAAAAAAAAAAACTCATGATAAAAACTCTTAACAAATTAGAAATGGAAGGGAACTTTCTCAGTCTGATAAAACTGAGGGCATCTACAAAAACCCTACAGCTAACATCCTGCTTAAGGGTTATGGTTTCCTAGGCAACCCCATACACTGTAGAGGAGTTCAAATTGGCATAAACTTTGTGGAGAGCAATCTGACACTACATAGACAGTCATTTACCTGTTCACTCTCAGGTGAGATCAAGAACAAGGCAAAAAGCCCACTCCTCCTACTCTAGTCAACATTTTATGAGAGGTCTTAGCAAAAAAGAAATAAAAGACATAAAGCCCGGAAGAGAAACTGTTTTTATTCAGAGATGGCATGATTATCTATGTGAACAATAAAATCAACACATGGTATTGGAACAACTGGGTATTGTTTGGCAAAAATTAACTTGAGTACACCTTCACAAATTACACCAGAAAAAAAAATGTTAATAGATCATTGAAATGAAAAGCACTAGAGGAAACCATGGGACAATCATAATTCGAATGTGGAAGACCTTTGTGATTATGAAATATCATCTTAGAAGTATAATAAACTAATAAATACAACAATAACAAAAAAAACTTCTACATGACTAAAATACAACAAATAAAGATAAATGGCAAATGACAAATTGAGAAAAAATATTTATGAGTCATATCACAGGCAAAGGACCATTATCTTAATATAGAGAGACTCTATAGAGAAAAAGCCTACCATCCAAAAGAATACAGGCAAAGGAAATATATAAAAAAGGAAATATCAAAAGTTCTCAAACATAGTTGGGTACGGTGGCTCACACCTGTAATCCTAACATCTGGGAGGCTGAGGCGAGAGGATCACTTGAGGTCAGAATTTCAAGACCAGCCTGAGCAAGAGCAGGATCCTGTTTCTACAAAAAAAATAGAAAAAAATAGCTGGGCATGGTGGTACACACCTATAGTCCCAGCTACTTGGGAGACTGAGGCAGGAGGATTGCTTGAGCCCAGGAGTTTGAGGTTGCAGTGAGCTATGATGATGAAATTGCATTCTAGCCAGGGCAACAAAGTGAGACCCTGTCCCAAAAGAGAAAAAAAAAAAAAATTCTTGAACATGGAAAGATTCTCAATCTCACCCCTAATGAGAAAACTAAAATTAAAATCACTCTGAAATATCATTTTTTTATCAATCAAATTGGCAAAGATCAAACTTTTTTCTGAGACAGGATCTTGCTATGTTGCCCAGGCTGGAGTACAGTGATCACAGGAACAATCACAGTGCAGTACAGCCTCAAATTCCTGGCCTCAAGTGATCCTGCTGCCTCAGCCTCCCCAGTAGCTGGGACTACAGGTGCACGCCGCCATGCTCAGCTTCAAACACATTTTTACCACACTCATTGACAAGGATGTAGAGAAACAGGCACTTTTCAGGGGGTTGGGGGCAGGGGAAGAGAAACAGGCACTTGTATACATTGTTAATAGGACTATAAACCGGTACAAATTCTAGGGAAGGCAGTTTGACAACATCTGTCAAAATTACAAATGCATATACCTTTTAACCCAGCAATTAGACTTTAAAAACTTTATCTTACAGATGTATTGCCCCAAGGTAAAAGAAGGTTATTCACCATAGTATTTTTTTGAAATTCCAAAAGGCCCTAAGTAATCCAAATGCTGAGTAGTAGGGGATTTGTTAAATAAATTAAGGTATATTTACATCAAAGTTCTATGGCAGCCTTAAAATGGAGAAAACTATATATTGAAGGTCAATATATAATTGATCTTCACGTAGTAACCCTCAAGATATAGTATTAAGTTAATAAAAGAAGGCACAGAACGCTGTTATAGTAATTGTGTATAAATGTGGAGAAAATATATGTATTTGTTTGGATATATATAATATATCTTGGGAAGTATTTTTTAAAAAACAACATTTGGTTGCTTGTGGGAAAAGTGTCTAGATAGCTAAGGGAAAAGGCTGGGAAGAACATTTTTCATTATCTATCCTTTTATACATTTCAAATTTTGAACCACGTGAATGTTTACTTACCTAAAAGATAAATTAATTTTTTAATAATAAGGTAGAAGTAAAATAATGTGGAAAACATTCATAGAAAATTGTTAGTTAAAAAGAGATTTTTTTAAAAAATACATAAGCCTGATTTCAATTTTATTTTTTAAAAATGTGCAATCCCCATCTTGCTTTTTACTTATAAGCAATTTTCTTCTATGATGATCCCAAAGAATTTTTTTAATAATTTAAAAAAAGTGTACAATCCCTATCAAAATACCAATGAAATTCTTCACAGAAATAGAAAAAACAACATTCATATGGAACTACAGAAGACCCCAAATAGCCAAAGCAATCCTAAGCAAAAAAAAAAAAAAGCAAAACTAGAGGCATCACACTACCTGATTTTCAGCTATAGTAATCAAAACAGCATGAAAACAAACACATGGACCAATGGAACAGAACAGAGAACCCAGAAATAAATCCACATATTTACAGCCAACTGATTTTTGACAAAGGCGCCAAGAACATTCAGTGGGGAACGGACAGTCTCTTCAATAAATGGTGGTGGGAAGACTAGATATCCACATGCAGAAAAATGAAACTAGACCTTTATCTCTTGCCATATACAAAAATAAAATCAAAATGGATTAAAGACTTAAATGTAAGACCTGAAACTATGAAACCGCTAGAAGAAAAGACTTTTTGGGTAAGACCTCAAAAGCATAGGCAACAAAAGTAAAAATAGACAAATGGGATTACATCAACCTAAGTAGATTCTATACAGTAAAGGAAACAATCAACAGAGTAAAGAGACAACCTACAGAATGGGCGAAAATATTTGCAAACTATCTGACAAGAGATTAATAACTAGAATATATAAGGAACTCAAACAACTCAATAGTGGAAAAAAATCCAATTTTAAAAATGGGCAAATGATCCGAATAGACATTTCTCAAAAGAAGACATACAAATGGCCAACAGGCGTATGAAAAAATGCTCAACATCACTAATCATCAGGGAAATGCAAATCGATCAAAGCCACAATAAGATGTCATCTCACCCCAGGTAAAATGGCTGTTATAAAAAAGATAAAAATAACAGATGTTGGTGAGGATACAAAGAAAGTGGAACACTAGTACACTGCTGGTGGGACTGTAAATTAGTGCAGCCACTACGAAAAACAGTATGGATATTCCTCAAAAAACTAGTAATAGATCTACTATATGATCAAGCAAGTCTACTGCTGAATATGTATCCAAAAGAAAGGAAATCAATATACCAAAGAGATATCTGCACAACTTTGTTCATTGCAACGCTATTCACAATAGCCAAGATATGGAATTAAACTAAGTGTCCACTGATGGATGAATGAATAAAGAAATTGTGCTGTGTAAGGAATGCTATTCAATCCTTTTTTTTTTTTTTTTTTTGAGACAGAGTCTCACTGTGTTGCCCCGGCTAGAGTGCCGTGGCGTCAGCCTAGCTCACAGCAACCTCAAACTCTTGCGCTCAAGCGATCCTCCTGCCTCAGCCTCCCGAGTAGCTGGGACTACAGGCATGCGCCACCATGCCTGGCTAAATTTTTCTCTATATATTTTTAGTTGTCCAATTAATTTCTTTGTATTTTTAGTAGAGACGGTGTCTCGCTCTTGCTCAGGCTGGTTTCGAACCCCTGAGCTCAAACAATCCGCCCACCTCGGCCTCCCAGAGAGCTAGGATTACAGGCGTGAGCCACCGCGCCCAGCCGGAATACTATTCAATCCTTAAAAAGAATGAAATTCTGTCATTTGCAGCAACATGGAGGGAACTGGAGGTCATCATGTTAAGTGAAATAAGCCAGGAACAGAAAGAAAAATATTGCACGTTCTCACTCATATGTGGGATCTAAAACAGTTGATCTTACAGAGGTAATGGATGATGGTTACCATTGGCCAGGAAGGGTAGGGTTTGGGGGAGGATAAAAGGTTGGTTAATGGGTACAAAATATAGTTAGATAGAAGGAATAAATTCTAGTGTTCAATAGCACAATAAGGTGACTACAGTTAACAGTAATTTATTGTATATTTCAAAATAGCTAGAAGAAAAGGTTTGAAATGTTTCCAACACAAAGAAATGATAAATATTTGAGGTGATGGATATCCTAATTAACCCAATTTGATCATTTCACACTGCATACATGCATCAAAATATTACATGTACCCCATAAATATGTACAATTATTATGTATCAATAAAAATAGCAAAAAATGTAAGTATGTGTATAAAAAGGACAAAACTAATATATACCGAAATATTAATTGTGGTTATCTCTAGGGTTGGAGATATGATTGGTTTCTATTTATTTCCTTTTTCTTACCATTATTTCAAAACTCTTCTACAATGAAAATGTACTCATTTTGCAACAAGAAATAAAGAGAAGTCAGCCGGGCATTATGGCACACTTGTAATCCCAGCAGTTTGGGAGTCTGAGGTGGGAGGATCACTTGAGGCCAGGAGTTCAAGACCAGCCTGGGCAACATAGCAAGACCCCATCTCTACAAAAAAATAAGAAAAATTAGCTAGGTGTGGTGGCACACGCCTGCAGTCCCAGCTACTCAGAAGGCTGAGGCAGAATGACTGCTGCGGCTCAGGAGTTTGAGGTTGCAATGAGCTATGATGGTGCCACTGCACTCCACCCTGGGTGACAGAGCAAGACTCTATTTCAATTAAAAAAAAAGAGAGAATTACTAAGAATGCCCCACAAATGCATGGTTTTCCATCTCAGGTGGGCAGCTATTGCTGTTTAACAATCCTATTACTAATACAGAGTCATTCTTCAAACAGACAGAACCTGCCATGTGCCAGGCACAATGCATGGGGATATAAATAAGGCAGTTCATCCCAATGACAGACATTCCAAGTCCTTGCCACTCTCCTCATGCCTCTGCCGTATTCCCCATCACCTCACTTACACAGACTACCACACTCCTACTTCACAAAGAAAACAGATGCCACCAGATGTGAACTCCCAAAGCTTTTCTCTTTTCTGTCTCACTCTGGTTTGGATATTTGTCCCCTCCAAACCTCATGCTGGAATTTGATCCCCAGTGTTGGAGGTGGGGTCTAAGGAGAGGAGTTTGTGTCATGAGGGCGGATTCCTACATGAAAAGACTAACGCCCTCCCTTGGGGGTGAGTGAGTTCTCTATTAGTTCCCAAGACAGCTGGTTGTTAAAAAGAACCTGGCACTCTCCCCCTTCCCTTCTTGTTTCCTCTCTTGCCATGTGATCTCTGCACATGCCAGCTCCCCCTTGCCTTCTGCCACGAGTGGAAGCAACCGGAGGCCCTCACCACACGCAAATGCTCAATCTTGAACTTTTCAGCCATCAGAATTGTGAGCCAAATAAACCTTTTTTCTTGATAAATTACCCAACCTCAGGGATTCCTTTGTAGCAATGCAAAACAGACAAAGACATATCTCCAAAGTTCTCCCAGTTGTCAGCCAGGCTCACATTCTTCTTTCTGCCTCAAAGGAAAATATGGCTTTGCTTTTTCTTCCTGGATTTTTGAGACTGTATTCCCTTCTGTACCTGGTTTTATCAATTTATCTCCTCCTTCATATATTTTTAATTTCTTTCTAATTACTAGCTACCTCCCCTTGACTGAATCATATTCAAGTATATGCAATCTAGAAAATTATTCCCATGGTCTTTCCTTCCCCCAATATGCCCCGACATCTGCTTTCTGCTTTAATCTCCCAACTTCTTGAAAATTTATGCCATAGTCTTTGATGATGTGTATTTACCTCCAGTTTTCACTTCAGCTCATTGGACTTTGACTAATGCCCTGCTAATCTGCTGAAACTTTTCTTCCTATATGTACCTGTTAGGAATACTTTTGGCTGCAAGTAACAAAACACTCAATCAGCAATTGCTTAAGCACAACAGTATACTTCTCCTCATATTCATTAATTTTCTGTACATCATATATATCTACTTAGAGTTAATACTATACCATCCACATAAAATTTAGAAAACTTAAACAGTATAGGTCCATTTACCCTCTCCCAATTCATTATAATTGTCATATGTAGTACATTATTATAAACTCCACAAGACAATGTTATAATTTTGGTTTTAAATAGTTAGTATGTATTTTAAAGAAATTACTTAAAATGTCTTTTATCTTTATCCACATATTTACCATCACTTAATCTAACATATCCTAGTTCAGATAGACTTCACTTTGATTACATTTGTATTAGTTTCTACTGCTGCTATAACAACTTACCACAAACTTAGTGGGCTAAAAGCACATAAACTAATGAAATAGAAACCAGAAAAACAATACAAAAGATCCATGAAACAAAAGGTTGGTTTTTTGAAAAGGTAAACAAACTTGACACAACTTTAGCCAGACTAACTATGAAAAAAGAGAGACATAAGATCAGAGATGAAAAAGGAGACATTACAACTGATACTTCAGAAATTCAAAGGATCATTAGAGACTATTAACAATGAAATAAATTGGACAACCTGGAAGAAATGAATAAATTTCTAGAACATACAACCTACCAAGACTGAACCAAGAAGAAATCTAAAACCTGAATAAACCAATAACAAGTAACAAGACAGAAGCAGTAATAAAAAGTCTGCCTTCAAAGAAAAGCCCAGTGAAGCCCAATGGCTTCACTGCTGAATTCTACCAAGCATTCAAAGAAAAACTAATACCAATTGTACTTAAACTATTCCAAAAAATCAAAGAGGAGGGGATACTCCAAACTCATTCTATGAGGCCTGTATCACCCTGATACCAAACTAGACAAAGACACAACAGAAAAAGAAAACTATAAGCCAATATCACTAATCAACATAGATGCAAAAATCCTCAACAAAATATTAGCAAAATGAATACAACACCTATTATAAAGATTATCCATCATGATCAAGTGGGATCTATGCCAGGAATACAAGGATGACTCAACACATGCAATCAATCAATGTGACACATCAACAGAACAAAGGACAAAAAACATATGATCATTGATGTTGAAAAAACATTTGAAAAATTCAACATTCCTTCATTATAAAAACTCTCAAAAAACTGGGTATAGAAGGAACTTACCTCAAGACAATAAAAGCCATATATGACAGACCCATAGCTAGTATCATACTGAAAGGGGAAAAACTGAAAGCCTTTCCTCTAATATCTGGAACGAGAAAAGGATGTCACTTTCACCACTGTTATTCAACATAGTACTGGAAGTTCTAGTTAGAGCAATCAAACAAGATAGAAAAATAAAGGGCATCTAAATTTGAAAGGAAGAAATCAAATTATCCTTGTTTGCAGATGATATAATTTTATATCTAGAGAAACCTAAAAACTCCACCCAAAAACTATTAGAACTGATAAATTCAGTAAAGTTGCAGGATACAAAATCAACATACAAAAATCAGTAGCATTTCTATGTGCCAATAGTAAAGAATCTGAAAAGAAAACCAAGAAAATAATACCATTTACAATAGCTACAAATAAAATAGAATAACTAGGAATAAACTTATCCAAAGAAGCGAAAGATCTCTACAGTTAAAAGTATAAAACACTGATGAAAGAAATTGAAGATAACACACAAAAATGGAAAGATATTCCAAGCTCATGGATTGGAAGAATTAATATTGTTAAAATGTTCATACTATTCAAAGCAATCTACATATTTAATGCAATCCCCATCAAAACACCAATGACATTCTTCACAGAAATAGAAAAAATAATCCTAAAACTTATATGGAACTGCAAAGACCCTGAATAGCCAAAGCCATCCTGAGCAAAAAGAATAAAACTGGAAGAATCACATTACCTGATTTCAAATTATACTACAGAGCTATAGTAACCAAACAGCATGATACTGGCATAAAAACAGACACATAGACCAATGGAACAGAATAGAGAACCCAGAAATAAATCCACACGTATTTAGTGAACTTATCTTCAACAAAGGTGCAAAGAACATACATAGGTAAAGGACAGGATCTTCAATAAATAGTTCAGGGAAAATTGTATATCCACATGCAGAAGAATGAAACTAGAGCCTTGTCTCTCACTATATACAAAAATCAAATCAAAATGGATTAAAGACTTAAATCTAAGGCCTGAAACTACTAAAAGAACACGGTGGGGAAACATTTCAAGACATTGGTCTGGGTAAGGACTTCTTGAGTAATACCACCAAAGCACAGGGAACCAAAGCAAAACTGGACAAACGGGATCACATCAAGCTAAAAAGCTTCTGCATGGCAAAGGAAACAATCAACAAAGTGAAGAGACAACCCACAGAATGGGAGAAAATATTTGCAAACTACCCATCTGACAAGAGATTAACAACTAGAATATATAAGGAGCTCCAACAACTCAATAGGAAAAATCAAATAATCTGATTAAAAAATGGACAAAGGATCTGAATAGATATTTGTCAAAAGAAGAAATACAAATGGCCAACAGGTATATGAAAAATGCTCAACATCATTAGTCATCAGAGAAACGCAAATCAAAACTACAATGAGATATCATCTCACACCAGTTAAAATGGCTTTTGTCAAAAAAACAGGCAATAATGAATGCCGGTGAGGATGTGGAGAAAGGGGAACCCTCATACATTGTTGGTGGGAACCACCGACCACTATGGAGAACAATATGGAAGTTCCCCAAAAAACTAAAAATAGAGCTATCATATGACCCAGCAATCTCACTGCTGGGTATATATCCAAATGAGGGGAAATCAGTATATCAAGAAGATATCTACATTTATTGAAGCACTATTCACAATAGCCAAGATATGGAATCAACCTATGTGTCCATCAACAAATAAATGGGTAAAGAAATTATAGTACATATACACAATGGAGTATTATATAGCCATAAAAAAGAATGAAATCCTGCTAATTGCAACAACATGGATGGAACTGGAGAACATCATGTTAAGTGAAATAAGCCAAGCACAGAACAACAAATCTCACATGTTCTCATTCATATGAGGGAGCTGAATATTAAAAACAATTGATATCACGGAGACAGAGATAGAACGATGGGTACCAGAGGCTACAAAGGGTAGCAGGGAGGGGGGATAAAGTGGAGATGGTTAATGGGTGCAGAAATATAATTAGATAGTTAGATAGAATGAACAATATTTGATAGCACAACAAAGTGAGTAGAATCAACAAGAAGTTAGGATATACTTTAAAATAACTAAAAGAGTAGAATTGGAATGTTCCTAACACAAAGAAATGATAAATGCCTGACGTGATGGATACCTCAATTACCCTGATTGGATTAATTCACATTATATCCCTGTATCAAAACATCACGTGTACCCTATAAAGATACACAGCTATTAAGTACCCATAATAATTAAAACTAAAAAATAAAAATAAATCACATAAACTTATTGCCTTACAGTGCTGGAAGCCAGAAGTCTAAAATGAGTCTGCGGGGCTCCTTCTGGAGGCTCTGGGGGAGAATGCTTCTTTGCCTTCTAAGCACGCAGGGGCTGCCTACATTCCTTGTCTCATGGCCCCTCTTCCATTTCAAAGCTGGCATCTTCTCTCTCTCCAGCCCCCTGCCTCCTTATAAGATCCTTGTGATTACATCAATCCTACTCTGATAAACCAAAATAATCTTTCCATCTCAAGATCCTTGCTTTAGTCATATCTGAAATGTTCCTTTTACTATGTAAGGTAACGTATTCACAGATTGGGGATTGGGATGTGGATATCTTTGAGAAGCTATTATTGAGCCTACCACAACATTTATCACTAGTATTTACCACAGTAACCAAGATATATAGGAGGCATTTGATAAATGTGCATTAACTAAATAAATCTTTGCTAAAATTGTGGTCTGATGACCATTAGTATTAGCATCACACGGGAGCTTGTTAAAACGTAGAACTCTGGTCTACCCCAAACCTGCTGAATCAAAACCTGCATTTTAACAAGACCCCCAGGTGATTCTTATGCACAGTACAGTATGAGAAGTATGGGATTAAATAATCTAATAGTCAAAATAACAGTAGCTAAAATGTATCGAGCACTTGTAACAGATGTTTTGCATGCCTTCATTTCACATGCTCTGACACACCTCTAATTTCAACCACAGCTGCGTTAAATATTTCTTTAAGAGTGCAGATTCCTGGCTGACTCCATCCAGTGTGTACTTTCTGCCCCAGGGACTTCTCCAAAGGTGAGGGAGCCCACAAGTACAGGGGCTAATACTCCTTGGGCAACCCTTCACCAATGACGATCTAGTGTTGGTGGATGAATCCTTCTGCCTCCCATTCCAGGGATGGACGATTCTAAGAGGCATTTCTACAGCAAGGATCTCAATAATGCTCCCAAATATTGGCTTTTCTTCCTTTCCTGTGTCACTCTTCCTTCTCCCTCACTCTTGCTTCCAGGGGTCACCTCCCAAATAACCCACTTGCCCCCAAGTCCTTGTCTTTAGCTTGGTTTCCAGGACAATCGCAATCAAGGCAGTACTTATTAAATTCCAGGCACTCTACCATGAATTTTATATGACTTATCTCCTTTTATATTCACAACACTGTGACTATTTTTACCCTATTTTTACCCCCTTTCAGATGAAGAAACTTTAAAAGAGGTTAAGTAATTTGCCCAATTTCCTAGAACTAATGAATGGCAGAACTGGAATGCTAGAGTCCAGACAGCTTGAGCCCAGGGCTTGTATACTTACTCAGTATACTACATTGCCTCCCCAATGAGAATGCATCATGGCTTACATGTGTACAATATTTTCCAGATTAAATCTGAAAAGAATAAATCCCTTCATTTTCTAGACCGCTGCCAGACTAAAAGGAGAAAAGGACCAAAAGTTCCCAGTAGCATTGAAGACTAGACTTAAGCATCATCTTGCTGATGATGCTTAAGTCTAGAGAAAAGAGAAAGTAAATAAAGCAGGATAGAGCAGCCTGCAGAGGATGGGTGAGAAGAAGTCATCCTAACAAAATCTGAACTGCCATACCTTCCCCACGTGACTTAGGAGAAGGAGGTCTACCACCAGATCCAGACAGACAATTCAACCACTCCTAGCACTTCTCGATAGGGCACTAATGGCATTTGCAGCAGAACAATTCCTCATTTTGTGGGACTGTCCTGCAAGAGGTTAAGCATCTCTACATGCTACACAATCCCCAGCCCACCAAGGCTAGTAACTTTCCTAATCACTGTGATGACAAAAACTTCCTCGTACATTTTTCAAATCCCCTTAAGGAGTACCACTAGAACTCCAAGCCAATCTTCACAAAGTATCCCCCGGCTTCTGTTACTGATTGAGAGATGCAACCTAAGTTAGTCCAACTGGGCTGACATGGGCATCTTGCTCTTTGTCTTGATGGATATGAACAAAGAAGCATATAGCACCAATTCACCCCAGGCAGGCATTTTCAATCCGGAGAGGAACCTAGCCCTAGGAAGAAATTGATGCTTAGAATTACAAAGTGGAAAGACAGAAAGAATGAGGATGAAGTCAATGCTAAGAATAGCAGAGTGGAAGGACTAAAAGAACGCCATCCTACTATTGCATATGTCTGCAGCCCTTTTCATCCGGAGCTTTTCCTACTTACTGCACCATGCTGCCTCTACTATACAAGTATGTTCAACATCTTTGTAAGTAGCCAAAATACTCTAGTGCCAGCCAAATACACTCCATGTCCTTCGCCCCCATCACCCTCCTCCTTTCTTCGCACCAGTGTCTGGAGCTGGAAAGGTAAACTGTGTGACTTGAGCTGCTCCCACATACATACCCGGGTGACATTTGGAGATGCCACAATGTGCTTCTCCATAGCTGACTGCAGCCACAGCAGAAAGAACTCACTTTTGGCCTCACAGCCGGCTCATATGCAGGGGTAGTGCAATGGTATGCTTGTAGACATGAGCTCTGGATGGAGAGTCCTGAGCTCAAACTCTAACTTTCCCACTGCATGAGCTTGGATGTGTCACTTACCCTCTCTGTACCTTAATTTCCTTATGAATAAACCAAGAGTGCCAAGATCACACAGAGTGTATTTTGGGGTGCCCAGCAAATAGTAAGGGCTCAAAAAAATTACAGCTGCTTATCTCCTGTTTACAACATTCGATAAAATCTACTGAGAGCTTATTATCTGCCAGGCACTGTTCAAGGCACTAAGAATACATCAGTGAGCAAAACAATTTGTATTATAGAAGGGGGAGACAGACGATAAACAACAAATAAAATAAATAAGTCAACTATGTAATATGTTGGAATATAATGCTATGGAAAAAGAAAATGTAGAATAGAGCAAGAGGAGTTGGGGAAACTTCAGGAGTTGCAACTACAAATAGGATGGCCAGGGCAGACCTCTTTTAGAAGTGGACATTGAGCAAAGGCTTGGAGAAGGTGGGGGAGAGAGGCCATGTTGAGATCTTGGAGAAGAAGCTCCAGGTAAAAGGAAGAGCCACTGAAAATGCTTATAAGCAGGAGTGCAGCTGGTTAGCTCCCACATGGACAAGGTGGGTAGTGTGGCTAGCAGGGAGTGAGGAATCAGGTGCAGTAGGAGAGATCAAGAAGTCTCCCTTTGGGCTAGATGTTGAAGGGGCTTGTCTCCATTGTGAGGACTTCAGCAGTTCCTCTGAATAAGAGGGAATCACCGCCGTGTTTTCAGCAGAGGAGTGCAGTGACCTGACATGTATTTTAAGAAGAGCACTTAGCTCTTAGCAGTTACGTTGAGAAGAGAAGCAAGGTCAAGGATAGAAGCAGAGACAGCAGCTAGACGGCTCCTGCAGTTATCAAGGCAAGAGATGAAGGAGGCACAGCATAGCAGAGAAGACGCTGAGAAGGGCCAGGCTACGGGGATATTTGGAAACTACAACTAACAGGAATTCCTTGTGGATTAATTAGCTGTGGAGTATAAATTAAAGAGAAGGATCAACGATAACTCATGGCTTTTGGCCTGAACAACCAGAAGCACAAAAATGTCTTTATCTAACACGAGGATGACTGTGGATAAAGCCATTTTGGAAGGGAATGATCGGCAGTTCAATTTTAATATGTTAAGTCTCAGAGTCCCATTATATATTCCAGTGGAGATGATGACTAGATAGCTGGATAGTCAAGTGCGGAGTTCAAGAGAGAGGTCTGTACTGAAGATAAAAATTGGGCATTCACTGGCATATAGAAGGTATTAAAGCCTTGAGGCTGCATGAAATCACCAGCAGAGTGAGTATAGATGTGGAAGAGAGCCTAGGACAGGGCTCTAGGGCAACTCAACTTTAAGAAAGCCAGGAGAAGAACTGAAAGTGGCAAGGGAAATGAACAAGAAATTCACTCCTCTTCCTTTTCTTCATTCGGCTTCTAGGAAGCCATATTCTCCTCTTTTCCTCTAACTTCACTGTCCTCTCCTTAGTCTTCTTTGCTGTGAGGCAGATGAGGTGAAATAACTGCCCAGTAGATGGGCCAACATGGAGGTGTTCTGTGACCCTGACAAGAGCAGTCTGGGACAAGTGGGGTGGCGTGAGACTGAGAGAGAACTGGAGGTGTGCTCGTACAGACAGCGAGTGCAGACAACCTTGAGATGTTTTCAGACAAGGAAAAATGGCAACTAGAGTAATATTGCAGGAGAATCTGGGGGCAAGGGGTACACACACGCAAAAGTATACACACAGAGGCAGGAGAGAGGACACCATATTTGGTATATATGATCAACTGAAGGGAATGATCTAGAAGAGAGGGACCATTGTTGAGCAGCAGATGGGGAGAGGGAAATTTTAGGAACAATCAAATAGTCTAGAGGGGAAGGGACCCTGGTGCCAAGTGGAAGGGTTTTCCTTAAATAGCAGGGACAGTATATCCAGGTGACATTACAGGAGGGAAGGCAGAGTCTGGGCGGAAAGGCAGCTAGGAAGGAAGGTATGGTGTCGAGGGGTAGGGAAATGAGGTAGTTCTTGTCAAATTGCTTTCATTTTCTCTGTGAAATAAGCAGCAAGGTTCTCAGCTTAGAGTGAGGAAGGGGAGGGATGTTGGATGTTTGGGGAGAGAAGGTATAATACAGTCATTTCTGAGTGAGGGAAAGTAAACTGACTGAGAAAAATGCAGGACAGTGTTGAGAGCCCACTTGAGATTTATGGTCATAAATTTAGAGGGACAACAGTTAGCCCTGTCATTCTGGGCCAGTATATTAAGCTGGACAGAATCAGAGTTTTGCCAGATGGTCCCAGGAAATAGAGAATGAGGGGTGTATTTAAAGAAATGATATAGCGACAGACTATGAAATCTCAGCTGGGTAGGAGAGATGTAAGAATAAAAGGACAATGACAAACGGTGAAAAAGTAGACTGGAGGTCAAAATGGGGTCAAAGAATTGTTCAAATGTGGTTATTAGAGCAAACAAGTTGGAAGAGAAAGGTGTTCAGGAAGTATGATGCTTGAAGAGTTCAGAGGTGGTGCTTTTATGTGGTGATGAAAAGGTCTAGGGTACCCACGTGACAGTAGGGTGGAGAAAAATGGTTGCAATTCAGGTACTAGGGTTTCAGATGGGTCATTAATCTACTGAGATGCTAAATTCACCAAAAATGTTAATTGGAATGGGGTGGGGGTGGGGGACTGTGAGTCAAGTGCTAGAATCTTCTGGGAATGAGGGGGAGTACATGAGAGCCTGCTGATGACAGCTGCAAGGAGGGGGTGGTACAGTCTGAGGGCAGGTACTTCAAAGCAGCTGGGAGGAGGGGGTCACCGATGAGGGGGAGAGGAGAAAGAGTCTAACTGGGGGAATGATTGTCCTGAATTCTGCCCTCTAGTATCTCAATAAGCTTCCTTCCCTCTTTTGGCAGCTGAGAGGCCATCCAGGGTAAGGAATTTTTTTCAGGGTTGTGGGGTCAGAAGGAGACCAGGGAACAGGCCGGACTTTGATTCCCTCTTTCTGTGCTACCAAAATACCAAGGCAGTGTTTTGGATGTTTAAAAGAACATTTAAAATTCCCTTGTTTGTTTCTGCCTCTGTGCAACATTGTGCTGCTGAAGGACAGGGAGCTGGTAACCATGGCAGAGGAGCAGAGGGTGGTGGTGAAGAGGTGAGTTTTAAATGGGGTGAACTTCACGCAGGCAGCACCCAGCCCCCAACCCTCATGGCCTCCTTGGAGTCCTTTGTTCATTCAGCTTACTTAGGCAGAGAGGCGAATTCTTCCCTGCTGGGAAGCAGGCTTTGAAAAGGGAGGTTGTGCCAGACTCCATAAGGAGAGGGTGTGTCCCTGGGAGCAGGTTTGGGGGGTTTGCCTGAAAACCTTGGTCAGCAGGGAACTTTGGGCACCCTGCCGTGAACAGGACAGTCTGTGATGGCAAACAGGCCAGCTCTGCAGCATCCTGGATGCGGAGTTCTTACACACTGTCAGCTGTCTCACCGTTCCTCCCTGGACAGGTGGCCACTCCTGAGGGTGGCCCAGAATCCTGGCCAACAAGGCAGCCAGGCAGGGCCCCCACAGGAAGGTATCTGGCAGAAGGGAGCAGGGAGGAGAGGAAAAGGAAGGAGGGAGGCTGTCACCTCTTCCACATTCATGGGTGGGGAGCCCCAAGAACCTTTCCAGGACAAAGTGCCCCACGCGGACATAGGGCAAGGAAGGGCAGGACAGGATAGGGCAAACCCGGGGCAAGCTCGGGTCCAGGGAAGTCCCATGACTGCAGTGTTCAGCTGCAGGTTTCCCAGCTCTCCGGGAGGGACGCAGCGCAGGGTGATGGGGGCGGGGAGGAGGGACCGGGAAGAGGAGGAGGGAAGTAAACACGAGACCACAGAGAGAGCCAGTTCCCCGCGTTGACAGAACACTAGCCGCCTCCAGTCCCCGGTGGGTGGCTGTATGTGTGGAAATGAAACTGGGAGGAGGAGAGAGAGAGAGAGGGAAGAGCGAGCACGCACTTCTCGGCTGTCATCCACCTCGCCTTTCCCGACCCTCCAGCCCACTCCCCACCCGGGTAGGGGGTGGGGGGAAGGTGGGAGGGAGACGGTTCACCGGGCGCCCTCCCCCAAGCACGAGTAGCTGGTTCAGCTGTCGGTGAATCAGACACTGTCTCAGCAGCTTGTCACCTGCGCTCAGGAGGGGAACAGAGGGCAACCTTGGAACTTGGGAGGGGGGAGGCTGGGGAGGTGGAGGATCCAGCCCGGGGTGGGCCTGGACCTGGGGGAAAGGGTTGCCCACCTCCCACACCTACACACGTCGGCCCCGTTTCCCAGACACCGGGTAGAGCGGGTGGGACAAGGGCACGGAGGCACAACCGAAGGGGGACTTGGGGCCGCGAGTGGGGTGGGAGTGTCCTGCGGCGAGGCGCTGGGCTGCAGGGCTGGCGCGGGCCGCGGGGTAGGCTGCATGCAGCCCGGCGCCTGCCCGCGCGGGGTCATGCGAGGTAACCGCGAGCGGGGAGGAGGAGGGAGGCGGCGGGGGCCGCGGGCCGGGGTGTCTGGCACTGGTTGGACAAAGAGATGATGAAACGTGAGCGCTATATTTACCAAGGGGGTGGAGACGGGGCGCGGGGAGGGGGGAGTAAAAAGGACAAACTGTTCCACAACAAGCACAGGAAACACAGCCCATCTGACTCACCGGGAGGGCCGCACCGACCCTTAGCCGGGAGGCAGGCGCGGGGCTAGAGGGCGCGGGTGCTCCCTGGACCGGACCGAACCTGGGCGCTACGCTGGGGAAGGGTTGATCTATAAATAAAGGCACATTCGATCCAAGCGTGCGTGTGTGTGTGTATCTCTTGTGGGGTAGGGGATTGTGGAATGGCAGGAATGTTTCCTAACCCCGTGGCTGGGCCATCGCAGGAGAGATTTGCCTGCAAACTAGGAGAGCACAATTCCTGCAAAGTCATCTCCTCCAGCACAGCCGGGCCGGCCCGCCCGCCCCGCCCAGCCCGGGGACAGCAGCACCCGCCTCCCCCACTGCCTCCCCACCCCCGTGCCCTGCTCGCAGCGCTCAGAGTTGGGGTGCGGTGCGGTGCCGACTATGTTTAGAAGCTGATGTCATCTCGACACCCTACTCCGCAGTGTTCTCAGGGGGACCGCAGGGCAGGGCAGGTTTTTCTCTTACTCGCGGGCATGGGGGCTGGAAGGTGGCCTGTCCTCTCCTCAACACACACACCCCACACCCATCTTACCCGGGAAATGAAAAAAAAAAAAAAATGCAACGGCGCTAGAGTTGTGAAACAGAGTGGTGGGGGCGGTACGTGCATGCGGAGGGCGCTAACCTAGGGCTGGGGCCGTGCGGGGCTAACAACCGGTCCCCGCCCCCTCCCGCCGGGGTGCAGGGGCTAATTTCAAGGTTAGCTCACGTGGGCTCGGGCGCCCGGAGCTCCTTGCACGAGTTTGGGGCGGGTTCCTCATCCCCCAATCTAGGGCAGTTTGTTCAACTGCAGTAAAGGGAGCTGGATGTTCCAGCAGGGAAGGGATTTCTGAGAACTGGGACTGTCCTCAGATGAACTCGCCTCCTCAGGCTGCTGCTGCGGCGGCGGCCGCCTGCGGAAGACTTTTTAAAAGGGCGATGCCAGGCCCGAGCGCGCGGCCCGCGAGTGGCTGAGTCGCCCGCCAGTCTGCGGCCGGAGCCGAGCGCCCGCCCCCGAGCGCCGGTGATTCACCGAGCGCCGCGCGGGGCCGCTCCGAGCGCGGGGGGCTGCGAGCTAAACTTATCCTCCTGCATATGCATGAACGGGTGGCCTTTCTGCTCTGCTAAGGAGAGGGCTGGAGTTTTGCGGAAGGCTGCTAAGTGGGGCGGGAGCAAAGTAGGGCGTCGGGCAAGTTTTCGCGGCTTCCTGAGCTCCCCTCCGCTCCAGCCCCTGGGTGTTAACTGCCATGATGGCCTCGGGCGTTCCACCAGATCTGGCTTTACCTGATTGTATTTCAAATCCAGGAATAACGCCATTGTTGGAAGCCCGATCCCTTCAGCTCCGCTTCTCCCTTCCTCAAGCTTGCCACCTCCCCTAATTCCCCTGCTGTCATTAAAATGAACACAGATTTCCACCGAATGTGTCCCGCGTGTCTAGGTGGGGTCGCTGAACCTGGAGGTCCTGGGCCCTGAAAGGGGGAGGGTTGGATGCAGCCCAGAACGAGGTCCGACACGTGATCCCCTACCCCCAGCGGGCCATCTGTTCTCCTCCTTCCTTCCCGCCTGGAGGCTGGCAGTTCTGCCCGGCACGGTCCACGCCTCCCAGCAGGAAAGAGAGAAAAGCCAGAATTGGCAGAACCCAATACCTACAGGGTGTGATTTTAGCCTGAACTGCCCTGGGCCTTGGGCAGGGGCGACACCCGGCAATCTGTATTTTAAACTGAGCACCAGGTGATCAGCTCCACCCGGCAAGGTGGGGAAGCCCTGCCTGGGGCTGTTTGAATAAATATCTCCCGGGGAGGAGCCTAGGAATCTGTGCTGCCTTCGCCAGGAAACACCATATTTCGGGCTAGGGTGGAAAATTTACCTCGGCAAACGAACAGATTCTTTGAGCCTCCAGACCACTTCCCACAAACCAGTTTGAAGAAAGAAAAAGCGAGACCATGAAATTAAGGAAGAAAAGATTTGGAACAAATTTATATTTGTGCCTACCATCCCATTAAATATTGGTTTAAGGTATTCTGACCGTCAATGCCATAAAGAGCAGTGAGGTGGTATGTAAAAAACCCAAATCTAGCCCCAGTTTTTTCTCTAGAATTTTTTTTTTTAGATCCTTTTAGTGTTTGGAGTTTGGAAAAGACTATGGAGACATATTAATCTAATCCCATCTATTTACAGATAAGGAAATAGCTCCTAGAGGTTGCCTGAGGTCACATAGCTCATCTGAGACCCAGAGTCCAGTTCCCCACCCTGGCCTACGACCTGCTGAAAGAAACAGCTCACTGTAGGCACTAGTCTTACTAGGGGAGGCCATGATAGCAGTAATTAGCTTAGGCTACACAAAATACAAAGTTTATGTGTTCTGACTACAGGCCCATAAGCCATTGTTTTAAGAACTTGGATAATAAAGCAAAGGCTTTTGGGTAGAATTTAGAGCAGAAAACACATAAACTAGAAAAGCACAGTTGTCTAAATTTTCATTGCTCCTTCCAGTTGGTTTGTGTGGATTCAAAATGTGTATTTACAAAGACTAACTTGGGGAAAATAGACCTCTTATATTTATGTGGCATAATATATACTTTAGTGGTAAATTATTTTAATTAGGAATGATTCATATTAATTTGGGATAATTTCTTTTGCCAAAATATAATTGAGACAACCACATGCTGGCACAACAGCATAAGCTGGGTTTTTTTAAATCATAAAACTATTATAATTCACATCCCAACCCAGCAAGATTTCATTGTTGAGAATACAAGAAAAAAATCCTGATGTAGGAATTATTTGTCATGATATGTGTTATTCTATATACATTTGATTTTAGCATATAGGCCTCATGGAGGACAGACTCTCTTTTCATTTCTGCATTCCCTCATGCCTGGCTCATTGCCAGGAACATGAATATCTGGAGAATGAATAAGTGGAAAAGGAGGAAAAAGAGAGA
Source organism: Propithecus coquereli (assembly GCF_000956105.1). Lineage (NCBI taxonomy): Eukaryota > Metazoa > Chordata > Mammalia > Primates > Indriidae > Propithecus > Propithecus coquereli. The sequence continues at coordinate 2,899,062 of NW_012141191.1, forward strand.
GCATTGTACCATTCCAAAAGATATTCTAAATCAACTCAAGCAGCAGTTATGTTTGTAAATGTGTAAGAGAAATTCATGTGGATGAAATCTGTTTTTTCTTATTACTTTCTTTTACAACTCTGAAATGAGTGAGTTGCAAGAGTTCAGGGTTTATGTCCAGTCCCAACAAAGTGAAATCAAAGGAAAAAAAAGGGCAAGGAGTAAGGGGGGGAAAAGTTTATATTTTTAAAAAACCTAAGGTGATCGATGTATTCAAATTCCTGGATTACATAATCTTCAAGGAAAGATACAGACTTTTCTTCTTTTCCAGAATAATCCTGATGTTAACCCTAGGGCTATCTGTAGATGCCCAGGTCTGAGTAGTCTTGTTTTACTCTTGCAATGCCAGTTAAAATGCAAGTGTGAGAGGCGGTATAGGCCATGGTCATAGGCACCCTGGAGAGATCCCACTAGTATTTGTGCTGGACCTTAAAGAGACAAGCAATGGTGCAATTTCTAAGTGATCATGTATCCCTGGGGACAGAATTTGACCCAGAAAAATCATGAAGTAGGCAAACTCCCTTGGGCTTCAGTGAATTCTTTTCTAAAATTAAGGGGATTAGACTGGAAGAAATCCAAGATGGCTTCATTTTTACATGCTATGATATACTTACCTTACAGGCATGTTGTAAAGATGCTTGCAGGGTGCTAAGTACCGGCCTGGCACAGAGTAAGCCCTCCATGAAAGAGGGCAGAGATAATGATGCTGATGGTGATGATATTCTTTGTTGACCAGCATCGCCTTTCTATACCTTTCTTTCCCATGCAGTCACCTACGGCAAGATCTTCCCTATACCACTTTAAAAGTAAAGTCAAAATGAACTACCCTAGACTTCGAATTGGGAGAGTTAATTTGGGACCCCTCCCTTGGAAAACAGGAACCTGGTGTCACTTTCCCTTAAATGTTAACAGCCAGTGGGAGTCAGGGTTAGCTATCACTGAATCACGTAGAAGCAGGTATCTCTCACACTCAGGAAAGTGAATGTATTTTTAATTAATCGTGCTGACAGTATGCTCCCTGCAAGAGACACCAGCCCTAGATTCTTTTCTCAGCTACCAGATGGAAAACAACCCCATCATTCATTCAGAGGGAGAGGCAAACTGGGTTAATCAGACTCCAAGACCCATACTAATTGTTGATCAAGTAATGCCACAATATTCAATGGTTAAGAATCTCTGGCTGGTTCCAGCTCTTAAGAATCTGTTTAGCACAGTTAATATTTCATAAAACTAAAGGGCCCAGTTGTTGCAAATTACAAAGAGCTAGAAATCAGGAGATTTGTGGTTTCTATTGAGTTCTGTCATTATCTACTTAATAAGGTAGATAAGTCATTTCTCTGTGTCTAAGTCTCCACATTTGTAATGTGAGGGCAGAAAAATATTCCCTAACAACCATGCTCTGCAAAGAAAACGAGCTAAGAATGGTGGAGTTTTTCAACAGTCATACAAATGAACAGTTTTTGTTTCCATTTATCTGAAGGCGGGTTAAACAGCATCAAAACAAAACTAAAAAAAGTTACTGAGGCTAAATTGCACCAGGGAAGTAGAGGAACTAAGAGGCATGACAAAAGCAAAGATGGGGTGCTTCAACGTAGGAATAGGGGGACAGTACAAAGACTATGCTTTAAAACCAGAACTTTCGTTAGCTCTGCATTTTTAAGATAAATTGGTCATAGTTAATGTATTGGATGGAGGAATTTTTAAACATCTGTTCCCAAAGTATGTTGCATCCAGAAACACCAACAGCAAAACGAATTGACGCTTTCTCATCTGTGTTTATTTTTGGACAACTTGTCCTGACATATTGAGGGTTTTTAAAAAAATTATAAATTCACACTGCATTTATTCATCACCCCTGTCCTCCCATCCATATCTCAATTTTACTAGCAGCAACACAAAATACAAAGATGTGTCCAGTTTCACCACACAGTCTTTGCGTTTACAAGTGTCGAGAGCTTGCTTTCGGAACGCCCTTCTGATTGGCCGAGCCGATGCCAGTGACATCAACCAACTTACTTTTGATTGGAAGTCTGGTTGCTGGGACTGTAGCGTTTGCAGGAAGTCACTTAACTGTTTGCGAGCTGGAAAACCGAAGCTGAAGTTCTTTTTTGTCATAGGAACGAGCGCAACTGACTGGGGAGGATGTGTCCCGACGCTCTTCGAGCTGGGACGTGAGGCGGGGGGCCCGGACCGGCCACGGGACCGAGAGGCGCTCCCGAGGAGGAGCCGCTGCCCCTGCCCTGCCTCCCGGCTGTTACCCTTTTAACTGTCAGCGTTCGAGGCTGTAGGGGTAGCACGAGGCAGCGAGAAGGAACAGTCGGATTGGCCGCACGCCTCAGTTCTAGACGCACCTCTCCACGGAAGGGCCGTTCTGACTGGCAGGGGGAGAAAGTAAACAGAGTTGAATCACCCTCCCCACTGGCCAATTGGAGGGGGTTTGGTTTGTGACGTGATGGGATTCTGCGAAATTGTTACTGAGCAAGAGAATGCCGGAACGGTGCGGACCGGCAGGAGCTGGGGCTCAGAAGCCGTCCGTGGACTCGGGGAAAAGTGTCTCGTAGACCCGGCACTCGGCGCGGCCCTTGCCACCCACGTCGCGGTGGTTGGGTGAATGTCCTAGGGCTTTGGCTCGACGGAGAGAGGCGGCCGAGGGCGTGTACCTCTCTTGCAGTTTGCTCTCCCGGCGCCTCGGGGGCGTTTTCAGTCGAATAAACTTGCGGCCGCCACGTGTGGCATCTTTCCAAGGGAGCCGGCTCGGAGGGGCCGGCGCGCCCGTCGGGGGATCGCGGCCGGCGCGGGGCAGGGGCGGCGGCGAGAGGCGGCGGCGCGGCGGAGCCCGGGGCCGTGGATGCTGCGTGCGGAGGCGCTGCCGGTTACGTAAAGATGAGGGGCTGAGGTCGCCTCGGCGCTCCCGCGAGTAGGAAGCGCCCCGCGCCCCCGCCCCCTTGGCCGCCGCGCCGTGCCGCGCCGCGCCGCGCTCGTCGTCCGAGGCCGGGGCAGGGCTAGCCGAAGCGCCGGAGCCACCGCCAAGTTTGGCCGCGCCGCCGGGGCTGCTGTCGCCCGCACCATGTCCGCGGCCGCCTACATGGACTTCGTGGCTGCCCAGTGTCTGGTTTCCATTTCGAACCGCGCTGCGGTGCCGGAGCATGGGAGCGCTCCGGACGCCGAGCGGCTGCGACTACCTGAGCGCGAGGTGACCAAGGAGCACGGTGACCCGGGGGACACCTGGAAGGATTACTGCACGCTGGTCACCATCGCCAAGAGCTTGTTGGACCTGAACAAGTACCGACCCATCCAGACCCCCTCGGTGTGCAGCGACAGTCTGGAGAGTCCGGATGAGGATATGGGATCCGACAGCGACGTGACCACCGAATCTGGGTCGAGTCCTTCCCACAGCCCGGAGGAGAGACAGGATCCTGGCAGCGCGCCCAGCCCGCTCTCCCTCCTCCACCCTGGAGTGGCTGCGAAGGGGAAACACGCCTCCGAAAAGAGGCACAAGTGCCCCTACAGTGGCTGTGGGAAAGTCTATGGAAAATCCTCCCATCTTAAAGCCCATTACAGAGTGCATACAGGTTAGCGGCGTCGCCCTCTCCCCCGGAGCTCTGGGGTTAGTTAACCTTTGGCCGGGCCGCGTTCCCGGGCGTTAAGGACACCGCGCTCGGCCGAAAGGGTGCAAACATTTTGGATGAGATGCGGCTTAACGCTTTAAATAATTTAACTCTGCAGAAGCGCAAAGCTCACTCTCCTTAATTGTCCCCAGAGCCGCGGAGAGCCTTAAACTGGCGAGCAGAGCGAGTGCTGTGCGTGGCTTCGCGGGGAGTGGTGCCTGCCCCTCCCCTGTCCCGCCCCGCCCCCGGGACTCCCGCACCCGGCGGCGGTGGGGCCACCCCACCTGGGAAGACGCTGGCTGGGGGAATCAGATGGCGTATCTTTTATTTAATTCCCTTGTCGGGTTGCAGAGAAGTGGCTGAAACCTAGGGGGGAAGCGGCGCACTTTACTTCGAGCCTTTTAGGGATGACTAAGGACTCATTTAGCTGGATGTCTGCTACTTTTCAGGGCTTGCCAAGGTGGTTTTAAATTTGGCCAAGAGTCCCCTGAGAGGTTTAAAATAACACTGCTTCAGGCAGCAGGGGAGTTTGAGTAAGTAATGGTGGGCCTAACTTCACGACTGGTTAGCCTTCCCAAAGAGCGAGATTTCAGAGCTGATTTTTTTTTTTTGCCATGTGACTTAGGTCGCACCCTCTACCCCTGAATCAGGCGATTAGCAGGGAGGTGTGGTCCTTGCCCGAGGTCAAGGCTCAGTAATGAATGTTGGGCGGTTCTGGAGGTCTAGGGGAAGAGTCCTTCCCTGGGAGGGCAAGAGGCAGGGCTAGACTAATGAATGTGGGTAGAAAGACATCTGCCTTATAAAATGGGCTTTGGAGGCTTCCAGGGACCTTGGTCAGCCAATTCTGTCGATTCTGTTTAATACGCACAGAAAAAGTTGGAAAGCATTCACATTTGGACTTGCTGTCTAATCATCATCAGAAAGGTTCTTTTACAAATGCGATTCTGATAAGGTAGCTTGGGGCTTGGCCCTCTCAGATAAGCCTTTTCTCTATGTCTTATGTCACCATGTTTAAGAGGGTCTTGCTGGACTTAGTTGGAAAAGTATTGTAGTTTTTTGGTGTAATAGTTTGATACTTTTAAGATGAGGCCCTGAGCCGGTCGTTTTAAAATGATACTTGGTTGGGAATTTTTTGTTTTGTTTTGCTTTGCTCTTTAAGAGAAAGGCCACGTAACTGCCTCTCCTATTTTATTTCCTTTGGAAACTGGTGCTTGTGGAGGTGGCTGCTGGCACTGGAATGAAACGATTTCCTCCATATTAATGCAAAATCAGGTTCTATTTGGAGTCCTCATCGAGGTTGCCACAAAACAGCACATTTTAAAGTTTGTGTCTGTAAGCTTGTTGAAAGGCGTGTGCCTGCATTGGAGGATGTGACCTTTATCGGGGCTCTGGGGGTGAAGTAGGGGTATATTAACTGGAGGGTGTTACTCACCAGCAGCTGTTGGGCGGGCCTGGCTGTGTCAGCCATGTTCCCGGAGTTCAGTTGTTCTCATCGACACCCACTGCCACCTTGAGCAAAGGCATTTTCTCCTTCAGGGAGCTGCCGGGTTGTGCAGCTGGGGAGGCCTGCAGTGCCTCTGTGAGCCACCTGAGTCTGGACTCAGGAACAGGATTTCCAGCATTCTGGGCCATTCGGCTGTGTGCTTTTCTCAGGCATTTATAGAAATGGCTGCTTATGTGTGCGTGCATGCGTGCTGCTCTTTAATTCTCCATAAGGCAAGTCATTCGGCTCAGCTGTTTCAGGAGAACCTTTTGCACAGTCAAGAGTGGAAGACAAAGTGAGATGTTCATCCAGTTTTAAATACTGCAGTCAGTCTTTTGAAACCAGTGATACGGTGATTGCAGGTGTCTATGTGTTGGGGGGGGGTCTCTAATCCCAGTGCATGGTTGAACAAAAACCTCAGCCTCTGTTAATACTGTCAGAAGCATACTCCTGCCAGAGGAGGTGTGTGTTAAGGAGACTCTAAATAAGAGACTTGTCAGAGGTCTCATGTGTTTGGAAATTTCAAATATAGCTTCAAGTTAGATTTGCTTGGAAGTAGGGGAAGGAGTTTCCTGGTTTTCTTTCTGCTGATGTTAAATCCAGAAGGTGGACAGAGATGGCATTTGGAGTGTCTGCATTCTGTGAAGATTTTAAGAGCTAAAATCACTGCCACACCCCCTTGCTCATTGCAGCTCATCATTCCCTCAAATCCCTCCTGCGTGCTTACTTCCTAATAGAGCCTTATACATACAACTGCCGGTTGGATAAACCATCTTCTAACTCAGCTTTAGAAGTCGAATCAGTTAAACAAATTTTTACATTGAATTCAATGCAACTACTTCTGTGGTGACCTAAGAGGAGAAAAACAGTTGAGGCCCACTGAGCTTCGTTCTGATTTGCCCCACTGTTTTCTAGTTTGAGATTGCAAGCAAGTTACTTTAATTTAGAGTTTACAATGTGGCTGAATGTGCTTTGCAGATTTGTTTGGCTTGGCCAACACAGGGTTTGTAAAAATTTAATTAGTTACCAACATCTAAAAATCAGACAATTTCAGCATGAATCCAGATTTCTGGGTTCTCTGAAAAAATCAAAAGATCTGGCAATACTGGTCCTAAATTCCTGCCTAGCAACAATTGGCTTGAACCAATCATCCATTATATGGAGAAGTATCCCTTATTTTGATCACTTAAGTGGTCTCTGTTGGCATTTAAGTTTTCAACCTCTACTTTGTTTGAGCCTCAGTTTCTTAATCTGTAAGATAGGAATACTGTCCTCAACTCAGATTTTTATATAAAGATAACATATATAAAGCACCTAATAGAGTTCCACATACAGTATGCCCTTGAGAAATGCTAGATCCTATAGTTTGTGTGTAATATATAGGATGTCCTTAAAATCAGAAAACCAAGGATAAACTTATTTTTAAGCAGTATGTTAGTTTACGTTTTCTAATGATATGTTCAATTTGTTTTTCTTAAGCTCCAGACCAGGTATCATTTCAGGTAATGTACCGCTAAAGTTTAAGCTGTAGATCCATGGTTAATCCTAAGAAAAAAAAAAGATACAACAACAAATTTATTCTTTTCCCTGTTTCCAGAATTTTTGTATACACTTTGTGTATTTATTATACTGCTTCAGATTAACAATTAAACCTATTAGAGTATTTCACATGAAAATATTATTTGAAAATGTAATTAACATTTAAGAAATTTATCTTGGCCAGGCATGGTGGCTCATGCCTGTAATCCCAGCAGTTTGGGATGCCAAGGTGGGAGGATCACTTGAGGCCGGGAGTTTGAGACCAGCCTGGGCAACATAGCGAGACCTCATCTCTGCAAACAAATTTTTTTTTTAATTAGCCAGGCATGGTGGCATGTGCCTGTGGTTCCAGCTACTTGGGAGGCAGAGGCAGGAAGATTGCTTGAGTCCAGAAGTTTGAGGCTGCAGTGAGCTATGATCACACTACTGCACTCTAACCTAGGCAAACAGAGCAAGACCCTGTCTCAAAAAAGATAAAAGTTTATTCTATGTCTCCTGACTTTGTGGACACCCTGCACATATAGTATAGGCAGATTATAGGTGGGGAGGAGGGGGTAAGGGGAGCATATCCTTTGGGGAAGGAAACAACTACATCCTAATTCCAGCTCAGAATTGGTTCTGATTGTCAGAATAGGCTGATACGGAGTCATGCCAGGTTGATATCCAGATAATAGAAAACTTCAGCCCTGCTTCCATGCCAGGTGCCATCTTACTCTCTTTTTGGAGGATCTTGAGTCCGCTGTCCTCAAGTGGTGACAATGGGTTGAGCCTGATGACACTGGATATAGGATTCTGAAAATCAGAAAGCCCCCAAATCCCAACTGTCATACCCCAGTTCTGTGGAAAAATTTTAAAAACCAACGTTTTTTTTTTTTTTACATAACAAAAGGAAGCTTATGTCAAATCCAGAGCTACCAGCCACCGCCCCAAGTGGCTGCTTCTGTTTCTCCTTGCCCTCTTTGAACATTTCCTTGGGATACTTAGCATATCCGAAGGAAGGTGTCCTTCAGTATGGGAAATAGGTTTTTTGGCTTCTGTAGGACTGTCCATCACTGGCCAACTCTAACTCAAGGCAGGGAATTTTGCTTATACAGGTGCCAGGTTGCCCTGTGCCTCTTGCACTCTTCTCCTTTAATTACTGCAAAAGGCTTTGGAGTCAACTGTTTGGTTAAAAAGAGTCCAGTGTCATCAAAGGTGTGAGAGGGACTCATTACCTGGGAGGCAGGGCTTTGGGGACGGAGCAAGGCCTTTGGCTGCAGCCCCTACACTGAGAGGCCTTAGCTCTCTGGGCAGCCCATTAGGTAACCCCTGCCCAGTCCTTGCCACTTTCTCTTCTCTTCGTGAGTGGAATGGAAGCCCTGTGCCTTGATCCATAAGGACACATTCGCCCTGCCCATTCTTTCCAGAGGGCTCCTGAAAGTAATATGGAATGGTACTTCCTAACCTGGCACTCTTCATCCAAGATCTATCCACAGCTTGCACAGGTAACTTTTTCTATCTTATTCTCATTATTTCTCCCCTAAGGAGACTTCAGACATTTTTTAAATAATTGTCCTCCCATGGCATTTTAATACTACAGATGCACTGTAGAGCTGTTATGGACTATGTCCGGTTAGAAGGCCACAAACCATTTTAATAGCTAAGGTTTTTTTCACCCACTAAAGAGCCAATTTTTGCCCCCTTGGGGGTGGTATCACTTGCCCCACCCCACTCCATGCGAGAATGTCTAGAAAGGGTGTCACATACCCTGTTAGGAAAAAATGATAGTCTATATTCTAGAAGAGAGTTAAGGGCTGCATGCATATAGTTTCCAGCTATAGGGGATGGGTTTCTAAGAGCTACAAGGATTTCCTATAGGGTTTGCTTCTGAGTTTCAGACCAGAGGCTAAAATGTCCTTTGAATCCAGGGAAGGATGGCCCAGACAGCTCCCCAGCCCCAGCTCACTGCTGAAATCTCACCCTGGGGGTAGAGGCTGTCAGGACCCTGGGGTTTTTATTCCTAGTCCTGGGGTAGGAAGGACCAGGTGCTGTTCCTCCCTCATTTCCTGCTTGTCCTTCATCATCCTCCATCTATCTGCCCTAGCAAAGACAAAGTGGGCTTGCCTCAGAGAAGCTGCTGCTGTTGGCAGGGTTACTGTTTCACAACAGAAAATACAAGTGGAGTCAGATTACAGAGTGCACACATTGTTTCCCTTGATTTTCCTCTCCAATCTTCTGTGGGTGGTGAGAAGAGAGAGGAGGGGTGTGAGTGGGGCCCCAGGTAGGGAGGGAGGTACCAGAGTAAATCTAGTGCTGTTTGGATGGGGACACCCTGTTTGTTACCTTCAGACACAAAGATGTAACCTGGGGGAAAAATGAATTCTTGGATTTACATTCCTGTCCCCATTGTTGACACGTATCCCAAGTACTAGTCATTCTGCAACATCTGTGGGAAATTCCCAGATTGAACTTCCCAGGGAGAAACATCATATGACATATTGGGAAAGTGGCTGACAATGGTTTTCCTTAATACGTTCATTGAGAAGAAGAGTGGGCGGATGATTTCCCAGTCTTCACTCTTTCAGAAGCCCCTAAAACAATCTGACATGCTCTGGTTGGGGCCTTGATGGATTTAATTTCTGAATGCTTTATGATCATTAGCATTCTTGATTTTTTTAAAAAAAAAATCCAGCTTTGTCGCGTTTGCTAGTCTTGACTTCCAAATCTTCTGTTTTTTTTTTTTCCTCTCTCTCCCCTTGGCTGTTCTCAGGCTTGGAGAAAAGGCTTGCAGCACTCCATGCCTCCCTCTACCGCTAGAATCCTCCCCCACATCCGACCCTCCCACCTTTCCTAATGTTTCTCCAGCAAGCCCAGCGCCCACTGAAGAGCGTAAATTAGTGCCTAGTAATTGGTACAAAGGCACTTTCTGTTTCTATGCAACACACGCAAAAAGGAGGGGCAAAAGGGAGAAGAAAAAACACCCCACAGATGGTTAAAAAGGGAAAAAAATGAGATCCTCTTTCAGTGGTCTTTGAGCAATCCTGGCGCTCTCTCCGCCCCGCTTTTTGTTGGAAGTTAGTCACAGGCCTAAGCCTAACTCAGAGCACTTGGTGGCAGCCGTTGTTAGTAGCAGAAGAATAGACTTGGAGATTGGAAGTGACCTTGAGAGGTCATCACATCCATCATTTTGTCTGTATAGATGCATTTGCCCACCCTCTCAGAGAAATGCGGATTGTTCCATGTAAACATTTTGGGGGAATTGGAGGGTTTGGAAGCAACCACCAGGGTTCAAAAGCTACCTCTCTGCCTTGACTAGCACGTGACTCTGGCATATTGTTTAATCTGCCAGAGCCTCAGTTTCCTCAGCAGCCCATGAGAGTACCAGGTAGTCTGCTTGGTTTTTCAGCAGAAAATGTTAAAGCCCCTACCTTGAAGCTTGGCTCTGTGAGTGCTCAGGGGTTTTGCCCTTCATTTTGAATTCTTTCTAGTTCTTTCATTTGGATTCTTTCTCCCCATGCTCTCCTGAGGATGTCAGTCTGTGGTTAACTTTTTTTTTTTTTTTTAACCTTGGTTTAAAGAGATGCTTCGTGGAATTAACAAAGCGAAAGGGCAGAGGTGGAGTTGGCTGGTGTAGCCTCTGCCGTTTTTTATGGGAGCTGCGTGCACTCTGAAACAGCCCAAGGCAGAGCTGCTGGGAGATTTCCTACTCCTCCCTTCCTGGAATCCTCCTGAAACTTTAATACCTTTTCGGTGCATTAAGGCCAAGAGTAAACATTTGTCTTACCCCAGCCTCAAGCAGTCCCCTCAGCAAATAATAGGACTAACATTATTATTCATAAGAGTGCGATTCCCACCGAGGGAGTGAGACGCATCCTTTTCCCTACATGGGACGTTCCAAGGCATTCATTTCCATTTGTGTCTAACCCTGTTTCTGATGCTGTGCCTGCAGGCTCCCCTCTTGATCTCAGTTCATCACGGTAGAGTTGGCTTTGGAATCCTGAGAATTGAGAATCTGGAGCTGAGATCTAAAGATTCTAGAGCTGCAAGAACCAGTTACCTCACCAACTAAGCCCAGAGCCCCTGGGCCCTCGAATTTATTTATTTTTTTACATGAAATTGAGAATGACCACACATTTGAACAGGAAAAAGGAATCCATTCCTGACTGGCTAGATCGAGCCTTTTTTTTTAAGTGAGGACATTTATTTAAATAGATTAAAATAAAGAGACTGGAGCTTAAGCCATACAAAATTAATGACAAGGATTTGAAATGCAGGCAGCAGTGTTTTGTATTCAGTGAAGTTTGAACAGTTTTCCAAGCCGAGCCCTCATCGTTGCCGAAGGAAATGTCTCCCGAAAGACCTGACTTGAACCAAAGTGGGAACCAGTGCGGTAGACAATGGACAAAAACACAAAATCCCACTTGGAAGTTATGATGTTTTAGAACTGGAAGGAATCTTGTAGACCATCTTGGCTCAAAGACATAGAGAAGGAACAAAAGCTTTCACCATCTTTCCCTTCCAGGGAGCCAGCTTTGATAAGACAGTCAGAAAAGAAGAGTAAGGCCTGGCCCCTTATTATTGACCCTGTGGAACTTGAATGTGAGGGGCCTCCAGAATAGACCTTCACCTTTAATACAGAGTCAGAAGGTAGAGAGCAGTCAGAGCACAAGCTTTCGGGTCCCTCAGACATGGCTTTGAATCCTCCCTCTACCACTCTCTAAGTATGAAAACTCAGGTGATACTTAACGTCTCTGAGCCTCAGTTTTCTTGTCTGTAAAATGGAGCTCAGTCATTATATATTCATGAAGTTATGAAGCTTAATTCAGATGAGGTATTTAAACATTTGGCATAATGTCCCCATCTACTGAGTATTATTATAATTAAAAATAATTTTTATGTGTGGCCTAGAAGCCCATGAGATTCCTAGAATTTTTGTTTAGAATTCCAGGTTAATCCAACAGTGTCTCATTCATTTAAATTATTTATTGAGTGACTGTTACATGCAAAAAGCTGTGCTAAATGCTGACAGCAGGTACTATGGATTTTGTGAATAATAGTAATAATAAGGATAACATTAAACCTTTATTATATGCCAGGTTCCAGGTTAAATGATTTACGTGCATTCTCACATTTAAACTCACAGCAATCCTATGAGCTAGAAAGGTACTGTTATCCTCTTTTAATAGGAGCAATCAGAATTGGAGTTAGTTAACCTAGTCCAAGGTTACAATAGAATTTTCCTAGTATACTTCTAGGTACCTGGCATTGTACATGAATGGTTGTTGACCCGGACGGACCCCTGGCATTTCTGCCAATGAGAAGAGACCTTGTGTTTTACATAGCTCTCTTGGATTTGGCCGCAAAGCCACCGGTGTTTACCTGTCTACTCTTGTGCTGTTCTAACTCTAGCTTGTGGTTGGTTTTCGTGAACCTTGGTGAGTAGTGTCGGCAGAAATCTTGGACTCTGACCTCACTTACCCGGTATTTTCCGGAGTTATCCCAAAGCTGTTTCCTTCCAATTGAAAAAGAACCCACTTGGGGAACCATAGCTATCTATATTAGTCAAGACTCTTGGTTGCAAGCAACAAAATCCAAACTTGGACAGGCTTAGTAAAAAAATAGCACTTTATTGGTTCAAGTTGCAAACACACCCAGGGGTAGCTCTAGTTTTGGTTATGTCTGGATGCTGGTACTCAGTGTCTGCCTCTCTGTGGCTCAGCTTTGCTGTCTTTCGTTTTGGCCTCATTCATGGGTGGGCTCTCTGAATAGTGCTGAGGTGGCTGCTAGCGATTCCAGGCTCACATCCTGTCCCTTCAGCAAGCCCCATGGAAAGACAGTTTCCCATTCCTGATGATTCCAGCAAAAGTCTCAGGTTTTAAGCTCCACGACTGAGCTCCAATTGTGTGCCCATCCTTGAAATGAATCACTGTGGCATGACTGGGTCACATCCAACCTCTGGATCTGGAGGCGTGGGGTCACCCCTCTGGAATTACATAGACTCAGAGTGGGGAAGGGGTGGTTGCCAAAAGGAGATTCAGAATGTGCTATTTATTACCCAAAAGAGAATAAATTCCAGAGAGGCAAAACCAACACCTATTCAGTCTTTCAGCCCATTTAGAACTATAAACAGGATATTCCAAAGAGCAGAATTTGACAAAATAAGGGACAAAACCATACGACAATATTTTTTTCTCCATATATTCCTCTCCTTTGACATGAAAGGGCTCTGAACTGTCTCTGGAGTTCAACCTAAAAGACAGGCCAACGTGGATATACAGAAGGAGCTTTGCAGAAAACAGATGATCTCAACATGTATTACATGTGCTCAGGCACATACCCACAGGCCCTTCTGAATTGACGATCTAGAAGCCTGACATGGAACAAGTATAACAGCAACAGTGTGATCTTCAAAGCCATTCACTTGGTCTTAATTCCATTCTGTCCGTTTTAATGCCCAGAGAAATGAATCATGTTTACATGAACATTTATTACCCTGTGTGCTAATAGATAAAGGACTAGTCTATACAGAGATGAGCTTTTATATAGCAGTTCTCATTGAGATTCAGAAGTCTATTCAGTGTGCACAATGCCCAACAAAAACACTATAATAAATCATAAGAGACAAAAAGTAGAGCTTAAAAATAGCTTACAAAAACACATAAAAGTGACTTAAATCCCTTTGCCACCACAATTCTACAGAAGTTTTGTCCCATTACTGTTTCAATGCTTGTCCAGTGAACATTCTCTCCCTGAGCCAGGGGTCCCAGCATGAAAGAGCCTGAGCTGTCTCCCCTGGCCAGAGGCATTTCTTCTCAAAGTGCTGCTCGCTCCCAAATTTCGAAACACTGCCCAGGAATGTCTGCCCAAGGAGGGGGCTGCATTCCTCCTCCGAGATCTCAGGGGGAGCCGAGTGGGGCTGTTTTGTGAAGGTTAGACAGCTCTGACCTGCAGTTCTTTGTGGTCTTTGGTGACAAATAACAACCCATGTGAGTTAGTGGCTTGCTCCATCCCAGGAGTAGGGGGGTTAAAGCTTGAGAAACTGTTTGATGGTGGCTCATGTGACATGTGTGAGTAGGATTTATGGTCGTCACAAGCCTTACTCCGGTACCAGCAGTGTGCTGAGGCTGATCCCAGACGGAAAATGCTAGAAATACTTGCTGGAGTAGCACTACCAGTCACTACAAGTTCTTCTGAGTGCCACAACCTAGCTGGCAGGTAGAGTAGGTGTTTACTAATCAGGCAGCAGTCTCTCCATTTCTGCTGTGGGGGGAACATTTTATTTTGGCAATTTAGGGTCTCGGTCACTAGTGTATTACATTTTATTCTCTTTTGGGTAAATGTTTGCAAAATCAGTGTTCTCGCTCTGATTTGGGGTCCTTTGCCTTTTGTTCTCCTGGGAGTGATCTATTGTTTGGTGTCCAGGGGGCTCACCTACTGTTTTGGCATTACAGGAGGACCATCCATGTTGCATGCATCCTATGACCTTGGGATGTCACACACTTGCTTTGTGTTGCTGTCCTCACATGCTGATAGCCTCTGCTGAAGAGGGCTTCTGCAGAGTGCTCTAGGTATTAGCCCCTCACACTATGACCCAGTCTTCCAGTGGCATTCTGACGGCATGGTTTTGGGCTCAGGTACACACAGTCCTTTTCCCCACCCTGCATTTGGAGGGGTGCAGGCACTGAGACCCCTGTCAGCCGTAGCTGCCCCACCCTCAGGTGCCATGGCATGTGTGGAGACATCCGTAGCGGGGTTACACAGGCTCTTGTCATGCTGTGGGGAAGCCCGGCAGCAGTGGCTACCCCTGGGGACTTCCTAAGCCTGTCTCTACCAGGAGAGTAAAGAGCTCTTGGCACTTCTTAGAGACCTTTGCATCTATCCTGTAAACGCAGCCTCTCCAAATCTCTTTTTCTACCCCTCATTTCTTGGTGGGAAGCTCTGGCAAATCAAAAGAGTTTAAGTTTAAGGACTTGCATTTTTCAAATACTGTTTTGAAAATTAAAGCTGAGTAGCAACTTACTCGTCCTAAAAAACTATGTCAGACTTCGCCAAGGCAATGCATCTGGAATGAAGGGCCTGGGAGTCAGAGAATTAGAAACACACCCCAAGACAGGTTCTCTCCACTTTCAGTTTGGGCCTGGGCTTTTCTTTCATGTCTAATCTCACTTTGTGCACAAAACTGAAGAGGAGCAATTTGAAAACCAGTTTTAATCTGATCACACACTACTGTGCAGGGTGTCCTTGGGCAAGTCATCTGCCCTCTTGAGTTGGCTTCAACTGAAACATGACAGATTTGAATTCAGTGGTCATAAAAATCATCAAAAATGCAAAAATTCAAAGAGTCTGTGTTCTCAGGATAGCTTTGCCATTAAGCCTTTATTTCCTATTCAATGTTTAGTGCCTAGTAGATATTTATTTATTATTTATCTTTCCTGCAAATAACTGGGCAGAAGCAGCATAGTCTGGGCCAGCATGAGTATCACTAACCTGGGAATGAATCAAGCTGGGCCCGGCCCTGGTCTTGCAGGGACTAGCTGTGTGGTCGTGAGAAGGTCACTTCACCTGGGCCTTTAGAGGATTGCCAGGATCTCATCCAAATCTAAATTATGTGACTGTGACTTAAATGTGACTTAAATAAAACTATACCAAGAAGCAGACTTTCACTGTGTTAAAAATGTATGTTTAGAGTCCAGATTTTGCCTCTGCTGTGTTGGCAGAGTTGCTGACATGGGGGCCATATAACCGAGGCATCGAGACATAGCTCGTGCTGAGTTGAGAATCTAAGGAGTTAAGAATCTGTTGTCCGCCGCCTTTGGTTTGAGGTCTGCTGGGACCACATGAGCAAGCTCACAGATCAGCGGAGATTGGGGATGTGCAAGCAAAAATTCAGATAGAGGCTTGCATCTTGGACACTGACAGGCTTAAATGAGGAAGTGCTGTGTACATGTTGCAGACACATACCCACTTCCCATTTTAGAACCTAAAGTATCGGACAAGCTGCTTTCCACAGATAAACACAGGGCCCAGAAAGTGCATTCTCACACCTCAGCTCTACGGTGTCTCTGTTGTATCAACAAATATCATATAAAAGGAATCCAAATCATAAGGAGGAGTCAACGAGAGGTCAGGAGCAAATGGTAATATGATGGGATGGCATTCAAGCAGGATTATTCTTTCAAAGCCTAGCAAGCATTTTTATTCATTCAAAACATCTACATGTGGAGCAATATTTCTGGCAAACAGAAGGCTTTTGGTTTCTTGATTTTTGAGTTCAATGTTAATTGAAATTAACAGGGAATTTTATGCAGGAAAATGTGGAATTCTCTGTACCCAGAAATGGCCTGCACACCTCTTCTGTCGTGTGTATTGGTGCTTCTGCACGCAAGGGTAATGGAAAATGGAGAAAAAGCAACTGTTCATATTCTGTACCTGCAAATCAGCATTGCTTTCCAGTGGGGAGGGAGGCCAGATGGTCACCGGCAATGGAGTGCTTGAGGCCTGGGGTGTGGGCAGGTCTGTGTGGACGCATGTCCCACCAGCCTGGTCCATGAGGAATGCTTCATCGGTCTCTGATCTGTGCCCCTCTTCACGATCTGACTGCTCACCTGCTTGCTAACAAGGACACTCTGGCCTGCTGTTCCTGTACAGGTAATTCCTCCTCTGAGGGAAGGTTCTGTCTGCCCTTTCACATATGGAAAAAAGTAGGAGAGGAGGAGGTGGGGGTGGAGTGAGACAACAGACATAGCTTGGTCAGAAAGTTTCTGACTTTCTAACAATTTGTTTGAGAAGGAAACAGAATGACTCTTAGCCTTTCTTTGGTCTTGGACACTTGGAGTGTCCCGGGAATTTCTCAACAGAAAGTAAATCACACCCCATCCACCAACCCCGCCCCCATGGAATATATTCTTGATCAACCCATTTGTGAAACAATTGAAACTCAAATTTATCATTGTTTTCAGTAAGACTTAAATATTGAAATAACTTTTTCTGAATTTTTATCATTATAAAAGAAATCTATACTCCATGTTTAAAAAAATCAGAAGATACAGGGGAAAATTACAGGAACAAGTAGAAGTTACACTTTTTCCCAGTTAAATAACCACTGTTCATATTTTGCATATATTCCTCTAGGATTCTTTTCTCTCAATGTATATTCGCACACCTACGCAGCAGATCATATACTGCTCTTTTCACTTTGCGGTGGGTAGCTAACAGCTTTCCATTTCATTGTATAACAATCTGGTATCTTTTTAATGGGTGCATATTATTCCACTGTATGGATATGCTGTAATGTGTTACACTAGCTCTTTGTTCTTGGACATTTTAGCTGTTACCAACTTTTGGCTCTCATAAGCAATGCTAGTATCGTTGTGTATTTTCATGTCCCTATCTAATTATTACCAAATTAGTTATTACCAAAAATAATTTCCAGAAGAATATTGCCAGACAGCCCTGGATCGATTATAAGTCCCACCAGTGTGGCAGAGGGCCTGTTCCTTCATGCCTCCAGACTTTTTAACATTTTCAGCAGCCTCACAGGTATCTTTTTGGTGTTTTCACTGGCGTGTTTTGATTACTTGTGAGATTGAATATATTTCCATATTTCTTTCTTGGTCATTAGTCTTTCTTATTTTATAAATTGCTTATTTGCATTCTATTTTACTTTTATTCAATTGGGCTTTTTTATTAATATTTGCAAATCCTTTTAATAGTACAGATTTTAACCTTTTGTCTTATGCTGCAATTTCTTTCATTAGTTTATTGTTTTGGTTCTTAAATTTTTTTACTTATATATATTTTTGCCATGCAGAAGTTTAACATTTTTATGTATTCAAAACTATTCTTCAAGTAGGATTTTTGCTTTTGGTTTCATGTTTAGAAAGTCTCACTCCATTTCAGGATTATAAAAATATTCACCTATATTTTCTTTTATCTTTGTGATCTTATTTTTTATATTTGCATTTACAGCCCACTTGGAATTTATTTGAGTGAAAAGTGTAAGGTCGAGATCCAGATTTAATTTTTCTTACCTGATACCTATGACAATTATTGAACCAAACATTTTTTGCTTCACTGATTTGAAAGACTTCATTTATCATATACCAAATCCCTATAGATTCTTAGGTTTATTTTCAGACTCTGTTCCACTGATTTGTCTTTTCCTGTACTGGTATTTCACTATCTTCATTATTGCAGCTTTAATAATATATTTTAATAACTGGTATTGCAAGTGCTCACTTATTTGTTCTTTCACAAAATTTCCTTGGCAAGTTGAGCATGTTTATTTTTCCAAATGAGCTTTAGAAATAATTTTGTCAAGTTCAAGAGAAAGAAATTCTTTTGGTGTGTGTTGATTTCATAGATGAGTTTGTACAGAATTGCCGTATTTACACCATAGAGTCTTATAATCCGAGAGCATAAGAAGTGTCTATTTATTTTCTTTTATATCAAGGTTTTATGGCTTTTTTCACGAAGGTCCTGAACTCTCATTGTTAGGTTTATCCCGACTGATTATGATCAGTATCTAAGAAAACCATTGCTCTTTTTGTATATTTTTATTTATGAATGCATTTTTAATTTACATTAGATTTTTCAGTTATTTACCTTGGATTTTCCAAATAGAAAATTGTATCAACTGCAAATAATTTTTATTTCATAAACTTCTTCCCTCTCACCATTTACTTCTTATTTTGTTATCTGATTGCACCCCATAGCATTTCCTGAAAAATGTTAAATTGTAATGATGGGGGTGGGTGTCCATTTATGGTTTGGGATTGACTTTAGTAGGAATACTACCTTTATTTTACTATTGACCTTGCTGAGGAACAGTTTCAGATCTATATTTTTTATCCTGTTAAGGAATTGTTCTCCTATTTTCCTAAAAGCTCTTACTAGGAATGGATATTGAATTTTACTAAATTCTATTTTGCATCCATCATGTCAAATGTGTGTGTGTGTGTGTGTGTCTGTGTGTGGTAGCCCATTAAAATGGAGAATATCAATATGATTTTTTAATATCAAATTATCCTTTTATCTGTGGAATCCTAGTTGCTGTTCCGCAATCAAAAAAACTATTTTTCCTCCAGAAGAAGCGTTGATGTTTATATCTGCAAGAAGCTATGATTCTTAATTGACACTTTAAGAGTTCTACTCTGAAAAGGAGGCCTAAATCCCTTAGATTTGATTTTTTACCAGATTGGTTTACTTTTGCTAGAAGCAATGGAAGCTTTTGATTTTGTATTTTTGACCTTCCTGCCTTGATTGACGTTAGACCTTTTTAGGCCTTTCCCTGGACGTAGGAAACAGAAGATGAGAAAAACCAGAAAGGAAGGAAGTGATATTCAGAAGCTAGGCCTCCCTGGCCCTAGGCAGGACCTTGGTGGCAGCTCGTCTGACATTAGGGGAGCCCAGGGAGGGTTGGCTATATACGGGGAGCAAGCCCTGCACTTGCCAGGCACCCTGGCCTCTGTCTTCTCTTAGGAGAACTCACCTCCATTCATTTCGGGACTTCACCAAGAAGAATAAGCTTCACTTCGCGTCATCAACTAATCACAGGCAGACAGGGGGCTCCCTCTCAAAAGCAGAGAGCATCTTTTTATGCGAGTACTTAGCAGGACCCAGGCCCAGAATTCTGGAGACCTCATCTGAATCTGCAAAGAAAGTCCTTTACACATTTTGTGGAGTGTTCAGTAGCTCTTTTGATCAAGTTTATTTTATACCCTGAACTGAGTCAGTTGGTGAGAGGTGCTTAGCTTGTTGCTGAAAGGGGCGGGGAGTGGCCTATAAATAATGAGAGCTCTCAGAAGCTTGTGCTGTTAACAGCTCTGCGCCAGTAAAGCAAGTTTATTGTGTCACTGCCTCTGGGTGTGTTTTCCTGGGAAGGCTAGAAATAAAGCACTGGTACAAGTCTGTTGTTTTTTTCCCTCCAGGAGGATGGTAACTCGTTAATGCTAAAGACAGCTTTAAGGATTCTCTAATGATAGGTGCACCGTGGTATGATTCATCTGGTGTGAAGAAGGCTGACCATTCTCCTTTGGACCTCAGCGCTGAGCTGAGAGGGCCTGACTCAGTTTCTCCCTGGTTGTGGGATGAAAGGCCTGTCTTCCTCCTCTGCAAATTGTCTCTGGTCCCATTCGGCCTTAAATTCTGTTCCTCTCTTCATGTGATGTCCCCATTCCATAGGTTCTTAGGTGAAAAACATTTTCTAAATGTTACTTATTAGGTGTCTATCATTAACATGCAGGACTGTGTCCCATAGTAGGTGGTGTG
The DNA here is from genome assembly GCF_000956105.1 of Propithecus coquereli. Lineage (NCBI taxonomy): Eukaryota > Metazoa > Chordata > Mammalia > Primates > Indriidae > Propithecus > Propithecus coquereli. The sequence goes on from NW_012141191.1 coordinate 2,918,979, forward strand.
CACACTTTCCACTGTGCTACAGAGGTGCAAGATTTTTCAAAGGGCTACAGATCGTAGGTCCCCAAGCAGAATCCAGCCTGCATACATACTGTTGGCCAGCCTGTGTTTTACATACAGAGTTGAATTTGAATGTCTCTAAGTGAGGGAAGCATGATCCCACTGTGACCTGTGATCTAATACACCTAGCTTTTTTTTTTTAAACATATCTGGCTCTGGAAGACATTTGAATTTACAAACTCTGGTGTACACCAGGCAGAAGTTCAGATCGTCTGATTGAGATCAGGGATCAGCCCACTTTTTGTAAAGGGCCACATAGTAAAATATTTTCAGCTTTGCAGGCTGCACAGTCTCTGTCGGCAGGTGCTCAAGGCTGCTGTATTCGTGGAAAAGCAACTGCAGATGATGCATAAACCAATGAGCATAGCTGTTTCCAATAAAACTTTATATGTGGATATGGAAATTGAAATTTCATATTATTTTCTCCTGTCATGAAATATTCTTCTTTTAATTTTTTTTTTCAACCATTTGGTAAAACCCAAATATAAGAATGGTATAAACCATTCTTAGCTCATGGCAGGCCAGATTTGGCCAGTGGGCTATATTTTGCTAACCCCCAATTTAGATTTTTGACCAAAATTCCTAATGTTTTTCCAAAGGATCTCAAATAAATCAAAATGATCCTGGGGCTAGTGCACCAGCAACACACTTCCAAGCAGATCCTTTTAAATGCCTAGAAGCTGTAAGTTTGAATTGTACGAGTTCTGTGAGTCCAACAAAGGCTGCAGTAGCTCTCGGTGGTCTTTGGGCTCTGTGGGTCTCCCTCTCCTCTGTCTGTGAAACACTTCAGGGAGGAGGACACGAGGTCAGTGACAGCATCTGGATTGGAAGTGGTGAGAACAATCACAACATGATTGTCAAGAGGAGCAGTCGAGAGTATAGCTATAAGCTGGACTGAAAATGAATTCAGCGGGAGTGGACTCTGGTTACACTTGAAATATATGTGAGTCGCAAACGTAAAAACTTAACAGTTCACCTGTTCCTACAGCTGATTCAGGCTTCATGACGATTTTCCATTGACTTTCAGTTCCATAAAGCCATCTTCCTAGCACAGAGGGAGCAAGTACCTCATTTCTTTCCAGTGCTAGCCCACAGCAAAGTCATCTTCTGGTCCATTTTTCCCACAGTGGGCACAGATCCCTCCACCTCAGTGAACCCCTGTTCACGCAACTCAAAAGGAACGAGTACACGCGCCAGCGAGTAGGCTAAACCATATTACCACTCTTCCAAGAAAACCACTTCTGATGAGTTTTTGTTCTAACAGGCATCGAGAAAATGCTACTCTTGTTTTCCTTACCTCTAAGTCAAAGCAGTGGACAGAGGGCTCCAAAAAGAGGAGAGCAGGGAGTTTTTTTGGTTTGGTTTGGTTTGGTTTTTGCAATATATCACTTGAGTTCTGAACCTTCATTATTACATTTTTAATACAATATGTTTAGAACATTCCCCCCCCATAGCCACTTCATTGAAGTTAGAGTGGATGTGGCTGCAATCTAGTTTTGGAATAGCCCGGAAGTCTTCTCCAGTAACCCAGTAACTTCTGAGCAGGTTTTGGTCAATATGAGTGACTTGGACGATGAATAGACTCTGTGTGTTGGTGAGGAGGGTGGGGGGATATGTATTTAACGTTTGGGCATTTACCAAATGCTTGGCATCATGAGTAGGACAAAAGTCATACATGACATTATCCTTGTCCCAAGAAGCTTAGCCTTGTTGGGTTGTGACGAAGTGGGTAAAAATGCTGTTTATCCAATAGAAGTGGCAAAAGTATAGTTTTCGCCTTCCATGTCTTTATAGAGTTTTTTGGGGGGAAGCTCCTTTTTTTCCTTTCTGGCCTTCCTCCAGGAGTATCTAAATGCATCAGCAACCCCTATCTCTCATCCACCTCGGGTAGGCCCAGCATTCGCTGGTTTGCCATTGCCTTTTTTCTTTTTTAAGACAGAGTCTTGCTCTGTCACTCAGGCTGGAGTGCAGTGGCCCAGTCACAGCTCACTGCAGCCTCAAACTCCTGGGCTCAAGCGATCCTCCCGCCTAGTGGCTGCTGCAGGTTTGCTTTGCCCACATTGGGTTTCCCCCAAGAACAAGTAGGTTGTACAAGGCATTACGACTATTGCCCTGCTTAGAGAACGGCAAATAAAACCTTTGTCACGTATTGATTATGGAGAAAGTGATAGAGTTGTTTGGCTTTGTTTTGTTTTATCATCATTTCTACATCTCTTCAGCACAGGTTAAGAGAAGCTGAGGGAAATAGAATGAGTAATTTTGGACGATTCAGATGTGCCATGCTGGACAGCTCCCAACCTCTGCAATTCCTCTCTGGGTTCCGGGAAGTCCGGGATAAGAGTGAGAAAATATTCACTTCTCACACCTACCGAAGGAGTGTCTGGAGAGTTCTGTGGATACCAGGAGTCTGTGTGTCCTGTGTCTATGAAGCAGCTGCTTCCGGCTATGCTTGGAAAGATGTGAAGAGGAGTAGGCAGGTGGGAGGTTCTCAGGAGCCGGTGGTGGCCGTCACTTACAAAAGGAGCAAGAAGAGTTCTCATCCCAGACAGCTCATGCGCTTTCTGCTTGTGTGTCCTCCCCAGTGTGGACACAGGCCCTCGCCCCACATCACCTTGGGGGGTCGGGGGAGCAGCAGAAGGTTCTCTTTGCTGGCTTGATCACATCTGGCAGGCAGGGCTTAGCTGCATTTTAAGTGGGTCGCAGAGACAACAGCATGAATCCAAGGAAGACAGTCAGAACAGGAAGACATGGAAACTGTCAAGTCCTCATGGCCCACAGAGGCAGGACAGCCGAGTAGCCAAGAGCACGGGCCTGGGAGTCAGGCAGACAGGTCCATTCATGGCTCTTCTTTCCCTTTCCAGTTGTGTGACCCTGAGCAAATAACATCTTCCAGGCCTCCATTTTCTCATCTGTAAAATGGGGCGACCTCGTGGAGTGTTCTGTAAGAATCCAGTGAGAAGGGCACGGGAAACTCTTAGCTCTGTGCCTGCACTTACATTATTATTTTATCATGTGAGTTCTTTTATGAGGAATATGGAAGAAACTAGAATTGTTTAGTCTGGAGAAGAGTGAATTAGAGAAAGATGTGATAGCTGTCTGCAGATATTTAAAGGTTTATTATGTGGCAGAGGGAACAAACTTATTTTTGGTGTTAAGACAATATGACTTAAAATACGGCTTTTGCAGGAAGGCAGATTTCACATCAGTAAAGGAGTGTTTGTGACAGAGATGCTCAAGAACAATCAGGCTGTCCTGTCAGGGGCGGGACTCCTGTCTCTGGACTTTTTGCCGACAGGTGCTGGTGGCTCCAGCACTCAAGAGCTCAGGAGGAGACACCTGCTCCAGGTGGGAGGTTGGTTGGACCAGATGCTGGTTCCATCTCTGTGATGCCAGGAAATTTAGCAAAGGGCTCAGCCTTTTGACTCCTGAGAGAATTCATGAAACCGACATCTGTGTAGAATAAAACCAGAAAAAGTAATTGGGTAGAAAATAGCAAGTTCATTTGCTTAGAGAAGATGATTCTTAGCAATTTCCTCATCGTGTTAGTTTGCTCGAGCTGCCATAGCAAAAAACCACAGACTGGGTGGCTTAAACAACAGAAATTTGTGTCCTCACAGCTCTGGAGGCTAGAAGTCCAAGATGAAGGTGTGGGGAGGCCTGGTTTCGTCCTGAGGCCTCTCTCCTCGGCTCATAGATGGCCGCTTTGTCACTGTGTCTCCACACGATCTTTCCTAATCTTCACATGTCTGTGTCCTAATCTCTTATAAGGACACCAGTCACTGGATTAAGGCCCACCCTAATGACCTCATTTAACCTTAATTACCTCTTTAAAGGCCTTACCTCCAAATACAGTCATATTCTATGGTGCTGGGAGTTAGGGCTTCCACACATGAATTTTGGGGCAGGGGACACAATCCTGCCCATAACAGTCATATTCAAGGGATTTATCCCTGAGTCATAGGGATTGTTGACCCTGACCAGCCTTCAGAATTGTCTTCAGTCTTCTTGAAACTGTATCCTGTCTCCATTCCCTTCTCTTAGGTGAACGGCCCTTTCCCTGCACGTGGCCAGACTGCCTTAAAAAGTTCTCCCGCTCGGATGAGCTGACCCGCCACTACCGGACCCACACGGGGGAAAAGCAGTTCCGCTGTCCACTCTGCGAGAAGCGCTTCATGAGGAGCGACCACCTCACAAAGCACGCCCGGCGCCACACCGAGTTCCACCCCAGTATGATCAAGCGATCCAAAAAGGCGCTGGCCAACGCCTTGTGAGGTGCTACCCACAGAAGCCAGGGAGGGAAGGACAAAAGGACAAAACCACTCCCAGGAACCAGATGGACACATGGAAACCAAGCCCCAGAAGAGGCATGCCGACAGCACAGGAAGTCACTGCTCTTTGGTCACTATTCTGATTTTCCTCTCCCTGCCTTGTTTTTTCAAAAGCACATTGTAGCCTAAAATCAAAGTCCACACTTGGTCCCCTTACAGAGGCGACTCTCTGAACCCGTCTCTGACTGTTGGAGGGAAGGCAAATGCTTTTGGGTTTTTTTCCTCCTTTTCTTTTTTTTTTTTTTTTTCAGGGGTGGGTGGCGGGTTGGGGGAGAGGAGAAAGGCCAAGACTGGGTAGAATTTTAAAGATCCAACACTGGTGTACATATGTCTGACTGGGTGAGTTGACCTGTGGCCTCACGCAGTGATTCTAGGCCCTTTCTGCTTGCTGTCTCTCGGAATTGTTTTCTTACCTTTTAATGTAATGACGAGTGTGCTTCTGTTTGTTTAGCAAAACCACTCTCTTGAATCACGTTAACTTTTGAGATAAAGAAAAAAAAAAAAACGCCATAGCACAGCTGTCTTTATGCAAGCAAGAGCACATCTACTCCAGCATGATCTGTCATCTAAAGACTTAAAAACAACAAAAAAAAGTTACTTATAGTCAATGGGTAAGCAGAGTCTGAATTTATACTAATCAAGACAAACCTTTGAAGGTTACACTCAGTACAGAACTTTTAAACCTTGCTTTGTATGAATTGTCCTTGTTGAACATAAGCTGCACTTTTATTTTCTAACGCAGAGGATGAATAAGTTAAATACATGCTTTTGAGGACAGAAGCAGACACTGTCTGGCACCACATTATAATCTGCTTGTTTGACAATATCCACGTTTCCCTAAGACATCACGGCAGAGATGTGAGGGCAGAATCTACACAACAGATGCTGAAGGAGAAGGAGGGTAGTGTTTTAAAATAATAATAATAATAATAAAAAAAGAGAGAACCAATGGAATTTTAACTCTATTAACTTTTCCAAATTTTCCTATCCTTTTAGTTAGCATCATCTTATTGTACCATAATGCCACTAAGGGAGAGGACTTTTGACTCCGTTAGGTTTTATTTGAATGGGTGCATAACAGTAACTAAATCTGGAAACACCTATTTTTTTGGGAAAAAGGTTTGTGGGTCTCCTTCCCATGTACCTACAGAACTCCCACTATCAAGTGCGAGAGTTATGTAGAAGGAAAGGGAGCTGAAATAGGAAAAGAAAAACAGGCCCCTGCAAGGAGTGAGTGCCAAGGGAAAATACCACGATGACTTCAGAGGGGACTCCGCAAAATAATCCCTTTTGGAGAACTCTGGAATACTATGAATGAAATCACATCACTGTACCTTTTACATCAATATCCTCACCACTATGTATCTTGTATCTCGGTGTCTATAATGGCTGAAACCACTACATCCATAATATGCCATTTATCTGAAAACTTCCTTTTGGCCTTTAAGTGGCCAGAAAACTGAACTGAGTTTTCATAGTTAAGAAAAAAAACCTCAAAATGAGGGGAGTCAGCAGTGATCATGGGGGAAATGTTTACATTTTTTTTTTCTTCAGAAGTAACGCTTTCTGACGATTTTATCTGATATTTAAAACAGGGAGCTATGGTGCACTCTAGTTTATATGCATGCTCTCAGATGTGTAAACATAGGGTGCCTACCTATTTCACCTGACACACGCTCGTTTCCAATTCAGAGTGGGTGTGGGCTCCTGCAGCGGGCACGGGTCACGGCTGACTCCGACTTCCAAGACAACAGCCATCACTAGCACGGTGTTTTTTTCGTTTAACCAACATAGTTGTATTAATAGTTCTATAAAGAGAACTGCTTTTAACATTAGGGACTGGGAGCAGTCCATGGGATAAAAAGGAAAGTGTTTTCTCACGAGAAAACATGTCAGGAAAAATAAAGAACACTTTCTACCTCTGTTTCAGATTTTTGAAACGCTTATTTTAAACCAAATTTTAATTTCTGTGTCCAAAATAAGTTTTAAGGACATCTGTTCTTCCATACGAAATAGGTTAGGCTGCCTGTTTCTTCCTGAGCTCATGGAATGGTTCTGCTTGTGACACTCTGCACGCTGCCTTTTAGTGAGTGAGGAGTTTGGGTTGCCTAGCAACTTTCTAACTTGGAAAAACTCATCCTTCCCTCGCAGAAAGAAATGAAGGAAAACAAAGCAAAGTCAGTCAAGACAATCTTTGTAGTTTCAGGAGTAAATCTATATGTGGCTTTCGTTGAGCACTTAGATGGATATAAATGCAGCAACTTGTTTAAGAAAAAAAATGCACAATTTACTTCCCAAAAAAGTTGCTACTTGCCTTTTCAAGTTGTTGACAAACACACATTTGATATTCTCTTATATGTTATAGCAATGTAACGTATAAACTCAAGGCTTTTTATTCTTTGTGATAAATCCTGTTTTAAAATGTCACGAAACAGGAACCAGCATTCTAATTAGATTTACTCTATCAAGATATGGTTCAACTAGGACTACTAGAGTTCATTGAACACTAAATCTATGAAACAATTACTTTTTATATTAAAAAGACCATGGATTTAACTTATGAAAATCCAAATGCAGGATAGTAATTTTTGTTTACTTTTTTAACCAAACTGAATTTTTGAAAGACTATTGCAGGTGTTTAAAAAGAAAGAAAAGTTGTTTTATCTAATATTGTAAGTAGCTGTCATATTTTGGAAAATTTAATAGTTTTAGAGTTAAGATATCTCCTCTCCTTGGTTAGGGAAGAAGAAAGCCCTTCACCATTGTGGAATGATGCCCTGGCTTTAAGGTCTAGCTCTACATCACGCTTCTTTTGAGAATTCTATTTGGTAGTTATAATTACAGAAACTGATTAGTTCGTCAGTTTGCAGATAGATTTAGCACAGTACTCATCACTCTGGATAGATTGAGATGTTCTTTCACAACAGATGAATGATCTGTAACACTGTAAGATACTGATCTTTACAACTGTTTAATCAGTTTTATTTTTGTACAGTATTAGTGACCTAAGTTATTTTGCTGTCCCGTTTTTGTAAATCAAATGAAATTATAAAAGAGGATTCTGACAGTAGGTATTTTGTACATATGTATATATGTTGTCCAAATAAAAGTAATAAATGATAAAGATTGAATTGTTCCAGCTATTATGTGTTATAAAAGGGGCATATTTCACCATAATGACAGTTACTTCTTTAACCTGTGCTCATGGCATTTTAGGACAAGTGCAAAGATGATTTTACCCTGTACCTTTCAACACATGCAATATTTGTACAGATTTGTGTGTATTTACTATTAACAGACCACCTCTGAGGAAGCAATGGAGCAGAGGTCACTGGAAACCACTGTATTATGCTGGAGGGGAATATTTATATTTGGGGATACATCACTTAAAGAGGTTTTTAAAGCTCATAACTGCAACTATGCAGGGGTGTACTAAGAACTGGTTAGTGATTGTTAGAGGTTCAGATTGTGCTCTTACGATATGATAGTGATAAAAGCACACAAGTTGGGGTTTCAAAGGCACAATAGAAACGTTTTGCCAAGCAAAGATGAGCACCAAAGTGAGCAAGTGTGTGTGCGTGCATAATTTATGTACATATATACTAGCTATTATTTATTAAGCTCTTACTGTATACTAGTCACGGTGCCAAGAGTTTAGGTTTTTCTCATTCAGTCCTTACAGCAGCTCCGTGCAGTAGAATTGTTGTTATCCACGTATTTCTGATGAGGAAATCGAGGATCAGATAATGGCCAAGACACACATCTAATAAGTGGCATGGACAGTATTTAAATCTGGATCTGCCGAATCCAACCCTCTGTCTTTCTCTGCCTACATCAGAGTAGCCCAGGGACTTACTGGACTGTGATGTTCATTTGACCCATTTTGTCGCACACACCTATTAGTGCCAGGCACTGCTGTCACTGTGGACACAAAAGTGAAAAATGGACCAGGTCCCTGTGTTCGAGGAGTTTATATGTTAGTGGAGGGAAACACATAATAACAGATTATCCCCATAATCTCAGAGTGATGAGCATGATGATGACAATAACACAGGGTGATCTGACAGCGACCTGGAGGGTGGGAGAGGTTACTAGAGATTGAGTAGTCAGGGAGGGTCTCCCAGAGGGGACTAAACATTTAAGCTGAAACCTGGATGGCAAGGGAGCCAGCCTCACAGAGCCATGGAGGGAGTGTGGAAGGAGTTTGGTAGGAAAGTGACCAGCGTTTTGAAGGAACTGCATGGAAGGCTGGAGTGGCTGGAATGTAGATAGAGGATGGGAAGGGAGGGGAGAATGAGGTGGATGGCAGGGCCCAGATCACAAGGGCCTTGTATTGTAGGTGGTAACATGGCGCTTGATTTTGATTTGAAGGGCAAGGGGAATCTGTTGAAAGGTTTAAAGTGGAAGAGCGCTATGATCCAATGTATAGCTCAGCAAGGGTGGGTAGAAAACGAATTTTAGAGGGGAAGAGTGGAAGCTGAGGCCACGTGTGGTGGCTCACACCTGTAATCCTAGCACTTTGGTAGGCCGAGGTGGGAGGATCACTTGAGCCCACGAGAGTTTGAGACCAGCCTGAGCAAGAGCGAGACCATGTTTCTACAAAAAACAGAAAAATTAGCCGGGCATGGTGGCTCATGCCTATAGTCCCAGCTACTCAGGAGGCTAAGGCAGAAGGATTGCTTGAGCCCAGGAGTTGGAGGTTGCAGTGAGCTACGATGACACCACTACACTTTAGCCCAGGTGACAGAGTGTGACCCTTATCTCAAAAAAAAAAAAAAAAAAGTGAAAGCTGGGAGACTAGCGAGTGGACTGTTGTATCTATCTAGGCAAGAGATGATGGTCTTTTGGACCAGGAGGTCAGCAGTGGAGGTGGAAAGAAGTAAATAGCTCTAAGAAATATGTTGAAGGCAGAATCAATGGGACTTGGTGATGTTAGGATGTGAGGGGTAAAGGACTAAAAAGCCCACTAATGGCCCTCAGGTTTACGGCCTGAGTAGCAGGTGGCTGGACTGCAGTGTGGGCAACCGGAGGAAAAGGGAGGAGGAGAGGGCTGGCGTGGGTTCATCCCGGGAGGTGTCGATGTTGAAGTGTCTGTTAGATACCACCTGGAAGTGTTGAGAGAGTGATTGTGTATGTTAGTTCAGAGTTCAAAGCAGTGGTCTGGACTGGAGATTTTGGAGGTCATAGTCACATATGATAGTAATTGAAGCCAGAGAAGTGGATGGGATCGCCTGGGGAAAGAAATGTAGAGAAGCGGTTAGAGCCTAGAACCAAAGAGGGGGAGGAGGAGGAGGAGGCAGAAAGGTAGCTCAGGAAACAATAAGACAAACAAACAAACATAACCCAGAAAATCGCAGGGTCGTGGGGGACGGGGTGGGATGGGGTTGTGCATTGTGTGGAGTGGCACTGAGGAGTATAGTAAGACAAGTGCTGCAAAGCGTCCCCTGGATATAGGGATCTGAGGTCATTGGTGACTCATTAGAGCTATGTAATTAGAATGGTGGAAACTGACATCTGGTTGGGTAGAGGGAGAAGTAATTGCGAGGGGAAAAATTATAAATAGGAAGTACAGTCAAGTCTTGCACAGTTTGCAGAAAATGAAAACAAAACCAGATTTGATCAATAGACTCGATCAATACACAGCAAAAGGGAAAAAGAAAGGTGGCACAAGAAAAACAAAGACAAAATAAGAAGCAAAATAGAATCCACTTGTCACTTAAACTTCCTTATTAAAAGTTAGAGTCTCAACTGGGATCAAAAACAATCATGTATGTGTGGGGGGGTGAGGAGTGTACGTGTGCATGTAATTGGAGGCTCACCTAAAACGAAATGCCAACGGTTAAACACAGTGGTTGGGAAAGATAAACAAGGCCAAGGCCAAGAAAAATAATTCAGGAGTAGTCATTGATATCAGAAAAAAATAGAATTTAAGGAAAAAATAACTGGGTCAAAGAGAGGATTACTTTTTATTTTATATGAAGATATAACAATGCCTAGTAAACTTCAATCAAAATATATAAAGCAAAATGCAAAAAAAAGCAGGAGAATTTGATGAAAATCACAGTCTTAACCCAAAAAAGAAAGGGTATTTTAATAATAGATACATTCTTTTTAAATACCCATGCAACCTATGCAAACTCATAGAATATAATACAATGGTAAATGGTACATTACAGACCACATTCTTGGATCACTAGGAAATAAAGTGAGCAATTAATAACAAAAGGATAATTTTTTAAAACTGAAAATACTAGAAATTAAAAATACTGTCTTAAAATAATTTTTAGGTGAAAGAGAAAATACAAATTATCATCAGAGTTTAAGACAATAAAATAGAGAAAAGTATATATCCAAAATATTCTCTAAAGCCCTACTTAGAAACAGAAAATTTAGAGCTTCATATGCTTTGTTATCTATCATCTATAAAAAAAATAAAAGTAAACCAAGCAATCAATTCAAGAAGCCCAAAAGTGAATAATATTTAGGAAAAAAATGAAAGAATAATAAAATGGGATTGACATATAAATCCAGTAAGTGGACCTTCGAAAAAAACCAATAAAATAGACACACTTTGACAAAGGCAAACCAGAAAAAGAGAAAACCTAAATACATATTATGACTGAAAAAAGAGATATGACTATAATCAGCCAATAATTTTGGACATCTTCATAAAATGGCTCTTCTAGGAGAACAATTTTGATGGGTGGTACAGTTGTATAGACCAAAATAGTATTTTTTTAAAAAAGTTGACAAATGTCAGAAAACTTAGGCACTCAGATAATTTTATAGGTAGACTATTTCAAACCTTTAAGGAACCAATATTTCCTTTAATTCAGACTGTTAGAATGTAGACCACAGAAAATGATGGAAATGGCCGGGCACAGTGGCTCATGTCTGTAATCCCACCACTTTGGGAGGCTGAGGCGGGAGGATTGCTTGAAGCCAGGAGTTTGAGACCAGCCTGAGCGCGACCAAGGCCCCATGTCTACAAAAAATGGAAAAATTAGCCAGGTGTGATGGCATGTGCCTATAGTCCCAGCTACTCAGGAGGCTGAGGCAGGAGGATCACTTGAGCAGGGGAGTTTGAGGTTGCAGTGAGCTGTGATGACACCACTGCAGTTTAGCCTGGGCGACAGAGCAAGACCTTGTCCCCACCCCCCCCACACCCCCAAAAAAAAGAAAAAAAAAGGAAAGTGATGGAAAACATCTTGATTCATTGTAGGAATCTAGTTTAACCCCGACTTACAAGAATAGCCAGGAATATTTTATAAAGGAAAAATAATATAGGGGTATTTGCCCTATCAAGAATTACAGTCTAGGCCGGGCGCGGTGGCTCACGCCTGTAATCCTAGCACTCTGGGAGGCCAAGGCAGGCGGATCGTTTGAGCTCAGGAGTTCGAAACCAGCCTGAGCAAGAGTGAGACCCCGTCTCTACTAAAAATAGAAAGAAATTAATCGGAAAACTAAAAATATATAGAGAAAATTAGCCGGGCATGGTGGCGCATGCCTGTAGTCCCAGCTACTCAGAAGGCTGAGGCAGAAAGATCGCTTGAGCCCAGGAGTTTGAGGTTGCTGTGAGCTAGGCTGATGCCACGGCACTCTAGCCCGGGTAACACAGTGAGACTCTGTCTCAAAAAAAAAGAATTACATAAGAATGTATAAGAATTCAATATATTGTATGAGAATGGCATCACAAATCAGCGGGGAATACATGCATTATCTAATAAATTTTGTTTAGCCAAAAGATTATCCAGGAAAAATTCAAATCATATCACACTATATACCAAAGATGTAAGTAAAATGATAAAATCACTTAAAGAAAATATAGTTGAAGATTCATAAATCATGATTTGGGGAAGAATTCAAATGCACAAAACTAAAGGTAGAAAACTATTAAAAATGTGGAACTATTATAAATGAAAAATTAGCCTAAACAAAGTTATATAGTATGGATATGAATATGGAAAAATGCACATCATGAAGATTAATATAATATCTTTACTATATAACTTATAAGTTGATATGAAAAATGAACACATTTAGAAAAATCTGGCAAATGATATAAATTGACACTTTATAAAACAAGAAGTAAAAACAACCAATAAACATCTTTTTAAATGTTTGCTTTCAAAGAAATACAAGATAAAATAATGACATACAGTTATTTGCCTATGCAATTGGCAAAAATTGAAAAATATTAAGCACCCATTTGGTCAAGAATTGGGGGAGACCAGGTGTGATGGCTCATGCTTGTAATCCCAGCATTTTGAGAGGCCAAGGTGGAAGAAGCTCTTCAGCCCAGGAGTTCAAGACCAGCCTGGGCAACATAGTAAGACCCTGTCTCTATAAATAGAAATAAAACTAGCTGGGCTTCGCCGCATATGCCTGTAATTCCAACTACTCAGGAGACTGAAGCAGGAGGATTGCTTGAGCCCAGGAGGTCATAGTGAGCTATGATTGAGCCAATGCACTCTAGCCTGGGCAACAGAGAGAGATGCTAGCTCTTAAAAAAAAAAAGAGAGAGAGAAATTGGGAGAGAAGGGCACACTGCTAGTGGGAATACAAATTGGCACAACTTTTCTAGGACGCAGTTGGGCCATTAGGATTAAAAAACCATAAAAATGTTCATATACTTGACAAAACAATTGCATGCCTGAGGAATTATTATAAATGTTTGAAAATATTTTGTGGCAAAAATATACATAATAGTATTTTTTATAATAGTGAAAATTTGAAAACAATCTCGATGTTCAACTCTGATTGTTTAAATAATAATGGTATAGTATGCATCCATTACAAATGATGCAGAATAGCTTTTCACCAAGGATATTCCATAGAATATTAATTTTCCAAATGTTACATTATTGGAGGATCCTGTGATTAGATAAATCTGAGATACCCTGGCAAGGTGAACCCAGTTTCTCTACTGAATTTCTTTACAGAGTCTTTCTGATGATCCAATATGCATCATTAATATCTGAAGAGCCGACACAGTGTACAGAATTGCACAAACTTACTTGATTATGTTCGTTTTGCCTTTTTGGTTTGTTTGTTTTTAGGGACATTTTGCAAATCAGACTTTGAGAAATGACAAAGAAACATGTTCATAACACATTGGTATAAAAAATGATATGGACAGCATAGTCCCACTTTAAAACATGTATATGTGCTTAGAAAAAAGGGCTAGAAGGATTTAAATGATATAACATAAGAATGTTAACTGTGATTACCTTGGTTCATAAGAATATAGACACTTTTTAATTTATATTCCTTATCTATATTGTGTTAAAGTTTCTACAAAGTGAATATATATTACATTTGTAAAAAAGTGGGGGGAAGAAAAGGAACTGCCTAGAAGTCAATCTATGCCACTCTGTTTTTGAGTTAAAAAAAAAAAAAGAAAAAAGAAAAATAAACAGAAGTCAATCTACACGCCATCTCTTAGAACAGCGACACATTACCCCTAGCTTTTGTATGAGGGTTAACTTGCTACCTGGGTTGGCCTTAATTAAATTAGGTTTGTTCATGCTTCACTGCTGGGCTGCCTGTCCTACCACAAACCAACCAACTGGGGTGGGAGGCACACGTCCTGAGGTCAGTTTGGGTGGATTGGGGGAGGCCTCTGTGGCTGCTGACCTGGCAAAGCAGCGAATTCTTGCCATCTCTCATCCGTTCTCTAGTTCATGTAGCCTCTGCTCACCTTGGGGTTGAAGCACTTGCTTCTTGAATTTCAACTCAAGTGCAAGAATTGAGTGTAACTCTTCCTCCCGGCTTCCACTATAAACTCAGTTCTTCTAAGGTCAAGATACCACATTTAGGGTTTTCTGAAAAGGCTGACCCATGTTCAAATCCTAGCTGGGTACCAGCTCTAGGCATGTTATTTCATTTCTCTGAGCCTCAGTTTCCCCATCTATGAAAAGAAAAGTGTGTGTGTATGTAATATCCCATAGCATTTTGTGAAGAGTAAATCAGGAAGCTGTGTTAACCTCTAACAGAGTTCCTGGTATAGCGCTAGGTTTTCAATGAACATTTGTTCTTTTCATCTCTCACTCCCAGAGTGAATATGGTCCTCAATTAATATTAAGACTTAAAACCCTTTTTCTCCCTCTTGGGTGGGTTCTGTTTTCTTACATCAGCCTTTGTTTATGGAAATGAGGGGGTTCGTGTCTGCACACTACCACCCAGGTCAAATCTAGCCCACAACCTGTTTTTTTAGGGCCAAGCAAGAATGGTTTTTCACCTTTTTATTTTTGTTTATTTATTTATTTAAAGAAAGGGTCTTGCTCTGTCACCCTAGGCTGATGTGCAGTGGCCCAATCACAGCTCACTGAAGCCTCAAACTTCTGGGCTAAAGAGATCCTCCCTCCTTGGTCTCCTAAAGTGCTGGGATTACAGGTGTGAACCACCATGCGTAGCTGGTTTTTACACTTTTAAATGGTTAAAGAAATAAAAAGAAGAGTAATATACCAAACTCATGAAGATTATGTGAAATTCAAATTTCTGTGCTTATAAAGAAAGTTTTATTGGAATGCAGCTGCTCTTACATATTTACATATTGCCTATGATTGGGGTCACGCTACAAAGGCAGTTGAGTAGTCACAACATAGGGAGCGTATGGCCCTCAAAACCAAAAATATTTACTATCTGGCCCTTTACAGGAAAAAAAAAAAATGTATCAACCTCAGCTGTAGGCTATTTATTTCTTAGATAAGTATATCTTGAAAGTCAGCTTTAAAAATAAGAAAGGTGTTGCTCATTGCATTTTTTTAAGTTAAACAAAATAATTGTGTTTTGAAGCCTTAATTTTTGAAATCTCCATTTCCATCACTTTTCCGCAACCCTGATGAAGTCTGTCATAGGTTGGGGTTCATGAATCTTGGCACATCTAAGGTTGCATGTGTCTTTCTAGGTTATCTGCCTGCCTGTTGGTTGGGAGACACAAGGTCACTGGGCAAGACTAGCTTTTAGGGTTAAGCTTGTAGATTGCATATCTCCATTTTGAAAAAATTATCATTTCAGATTTGTTCTTATTATAAGTTCTAATTGATATTTCATCAGCAGTATTCTAGAACACTTGTCATTAGCTTTCCTTATTATTTAATGATTTATAAATAAAATCTGAGAAGACGCTACTTTAAAGACCCTGTGATTCTTGTGTAACGTGAGGAGTCCTGTGAAGTCTGACCATTTTCACCTTCTCATTTAGCTGTAGGTAGGTAAGCTGTCCAGACACTAATGGCTAGTATTCTGTTTAATACTGCAAAAGGCAGCCCTAGGAACAGGGACAGCAAGTCCCTTGGGTAGAGCCTCTGTACAAAGATTGGTTTTTAATCCTTCCCCCATGGTAATGAGTATTTTGGCGGAGACCCTCAGCAACCCAGGCGGATTTGATGCATAGATCAGGTTTACACTGAGCTTACGTAATTAGAGGGCAGATCCAGCACACCATCCATTTTGTTATGCTTTCTCTATAAAAATAAAAATCTTTGTTAAATGCAACTAACACTAAACAAAGTGGTACACATGAGAACGGAATATAGAGGGCCAGAGCCGCTGACGTACAAGCAGCACCTCCCTATTATGTTTTCATGATGATAATCACCACTAAACCGAACTTGATTCTGCTTATTCCATTTAATAAGAGAGACCTTAAAGTTGCTCTTAGGCTGTCTCAGGCAGAAAAACCACTCCCCCTGGGGACTCAGAGCAGGCAGGTTTTCTCCTGATGCCAGCTCTAAACAACCTTATTTACCCCGTGTCAGAGCGATTAGAGCGAACTTGCTTTCTACGAATCCTAGGGAAAGCCTTAGGGTCTTCTATCTTCTTTGCATTTTTACTAGCTGCAAACTAGTATCCAATGTTGCAGAATTTCCCTGCTTTCCTAAAGCAGCAGGATTCCAGTCCTTACTAACTCGCCCTCTGTCCCTCCAGCCTGGGAGCCTCACCTCCGTTGGAGTCTTTTCCCTAACTGCTCCCACGGATTTTTATACACCTGCTTAAGCCAGACTCTTTATTCTTTTGCATATTTAAATACACGTTTGACAAACCAGAACCATTCTAAAATAGACAGGAATCTCCCCACAAAGTACTAAATTGTTCATAGCTTCTTCAAGTTTTTTTTTTTTATTTTCTAGGATGCATTTAGTAATTTCATTGTATCGTGTTGATGCTGTCCAAGATTCCAGCTGCCCTCCCTATTTTTAAGGAAACCATGGATAAAGGCCTTTTAAATGAATCGTTTCTCCATCTTCCTCAGCTGAGATCACCACTGATGTGCAATCTATTGTTCTTAAGTGCCTTGGATAATGGCTATAAAAATATGTTTTCTTTTTCTATAGAAATCAAAGTAACTTTTTAAAAGCCTACAATCACCGTCTATGTTTCTGTGTCAGTAATCAGTTTAGGGTGTCCTAAAAAATCATTCTCTGTTATCACTGCCCATTGAAATATCAATTTCCTCCAAGGAATTTACCTAAATGAATCGACTTTTATGTGTGTTTTAGTTGTATTTATTTTTATTACTGAAATTTATCATCTGTATTTGCTTCTCTTTGGAATCCTATGATGGGATGTCTCAACATTTAAATATTTACTTGTAAAGTGTCCTCCAATTTAAACATCTGAGATTTTATACATACTCCAAAACACATTGCAGAATGTGACTGCTTGAAATTTTACTTTTGAAACTGTGGTGCTTTGCCCACCCTCAGCCCCACCCTGCTGCAGTACAGCTGCAATCTTAATGACAATAATGTGCACAGGAACACAAGGAAAAATAAACTCAACACATTTGGGCGAACTCTATACTAAATAGACAATGCTGCTCATTGTAAAAAACTGGAATAAGCCTCTCATGTTCTGGGGATTAGGGGATAGAGCGAGGTAGGAGTAGGAGACAGTAAATTGTGGAGCTTTTCACAAGAAAATGTTACACTTAAGAGAAATGAAGTATAAAGGTCAAAACATTCTATGCATTTACTCAGCCTATGAAACATTGATGTTAATTATGGAAGACTGAATCTTTTTAAAATTTTTATTTGTTTTTTGTTTTTTTGCCCCTTCTA
>NW_012141191.1:2938307-2939535 GCF_000956105.1 Propithecus coquereli
GCATTGTCTAGATTATTTCTCATTAATTTTTTATAGAGAAAAGACTGAAAATTACCTAAATGTCCATTATAGGGGCTCAGTTAAATTACGAAAATCACAAATAGGAAATAAAATTCACTGTTAAAAAGAATGAAGTAGAACATATGTGTGATATGGAACAATCTCCAAGATATATTTTGTGAACAGCACTATTCATTCATTCAACAACGATTACTGAGCACCTTCCGAATGCCAGATACTGTTATAAGCACTGGGGACACTGAAATTAAGGCAAACAAGGTCTCTGATTCTCATGCCTACATTAGTATAGTCTACTTCTATTTGTGAGGCTTTTAAAAAAGCGTGTATGTAAGTACCATTCCTGGGTTATGGATGAGATACATTCCTAAGAATGTCTTTAGGTCTGATTTGTATGTAATGCCCTGATGAACAGCTCATATACGGTGATGATAATAATAATAATACTACAATGGCTCATATGTGGTAATGATAACAGTATAATACTGTAATAATAATAATACCTCTATATTGTAATCATATTACATTAACTGTTGTGCTCTTTCTTTTAATTCAAACAAACAGAACATAACAACAAACTCAAACAAAAAATTTAGATAGGAGATAGGAGAAATTTTTAAAAAGTATGTTAAAGATTCGGACTCACCCAATGTTGTATCCATTGTCTTGCTTACTGGGAAGGGCATTTTTGAGGAAAGAAGGTAGCAATGTTAATCGGAAGATGATGATGGAGACGGTGCAGGAGAGGATGGAGTGGGCGCCGGACAATCAGGATTTGATTCTGTTGCTGGAGGAGAGGAGCTTAACCCTGATGTCAGTTTCTTGAAAAAGGCATCTATGGTTGTTTGCACAGCATTTTTCTTTTTTTCATCATAAATGGCCTTGTAGTAGCTGATGTTCTTACTAACTGCAAGGTAAACCTCGTAAACTGCTCAATGTTAGGATCTTGGTCCTCAAGCTTAACAAATCCTGCTTCATAGAGACATGAGGCTTCAGCTAATTCTTTTGTCATAAACTTTCTTGGCTCTGGATCCTCTGATTCTTCGTGTTCTGGTGTTTCTATCAGCTGCTTCTCTGTCTGTCTATGAGACTAGCGCTAGTGCACAGACGCTGCGACAACAAACCGCTCATGCCATGCGGGTTTGCTTACATGCTCGGAAGAAACTACTTCCCCAATTTTTAATTTAATTATTTAATTATAAATTATCCT
>NW_012141191.1:2939840-2941446 GCF_000956105.1 Propithecus coquereli
GTTGTCCAGATAATTTCTTTCTATTTTTAGTAGAGACGGGGTCTCGCTCTTGCTCAGGCTGGTCTCGAACTCCTGACCTTGAGCGATCCACCTGCCTCGGCCTCCCAGAGTGCTAGGATTACAGGTGTGAGCCACGGCGCCTGGCCCAATTAATCAGTTTTTAAAACACACATTTGGCCACTCATTTTTCTGGACTCCAGTCAACAGCATTATAAACTTATAACAATTTGTTTGCTTTTGTCTTTTCCACTGGGCTCTTAGTTTCTTGACGGTGTTACTTATCTTAGTGTAGCTTGCCCACTCCCCTTACTTGGGGGCTCCATATGCTGGCTCTCCCCACATACTCAGATTGGCCCAGTTAATGCTGGGAAAGAGAAGTGCTTTTGTCTGCTACATTTGCTGAGTTGGACTGTGTAAGTTGGGAACTGCAAAAGGCCATTTTTTCTAGCTACATGAAAGAAACTATGTGCCAAGGAGAAAAAAGGAAGCATACAGAGATAAGAAGACTCAGTTATGGAACCAGAGTAAGCCTGGAGACTGCTATGCCTGAATCCCAGCTTCATCCCTGGACTCCCCAGTTATGTTTATAAGTGAATTTCCTTTTTTGCCTAAGCTAGTTTAAGTTGGGCTTCGATAATTTTCAACCACGAATTCTGCCACAAATCTGGTACAAGTTTCTACCACAAAATTGGTGAAAAATGTTTGGCCAAACAAGAAAACAATAAAATGATTATTTCAAATCTCTGATTACACATTTTTTAGGTTGTAGAATCTAATTTATCTAATATAAGTCAAAAAGTATTGCAGAGTTTTATTGACCAGTAGTCATTTTGACCATTTTTTCAGAATGAGATGTTGAGGTGGGGAACTTTAGATAGCTATTTTAATGAACCATGGATTTATCCCCCCAGACTATTTTATTCTTCTTAATATATCTGAGTTATTTTAAATTATTTGGCCTGGAGAGGTGGCTCATACCTGTAATCCTAGCACGCTGGGAGGCCAAGGTGAGAGGATTGCTTAAGCTCAGGAGTTCAAGAGCAGCCTGAGCAAAAGCCTTAAAAAAAAATTGTAACTACTCTGCTAACTAAACAATATTTCAATGTTCAAAATTTTAATCTCTGTTTTCAACTGAATTGCCTAAGAGCAAACTGGTCAGAAAAAAAACATCAGTGTTTCCTACAATTAATTTACATATTGATAATATCTGTTCATGCCCAGAAATTTATAAATTATTTAAATTTTTTAAAAACTCAGACACTTTGTTCTCTAAGTTACTCAAAAAAATTTTTTTTCCAGTCAGAGATGCTACATTGTCTATTTAGCAACACTTATATTTTCTCCTGGATATTTCTCTTACATTTATTTATTTAAGATACAGGGTTTCATTATGCTGCCCAGGCTGGTCTCAAACTTCTGGCCTCAAGTGATCTTCTTGCCTCAGCCTCCTGAGTAGCTGAGATTACAGGCACTTCTCTTATGTTTAGACAGCTTTAATAGGTTTTCTTCAAAAAGAAAAACCCCAAATCTTCAATAGGATGATCAATTTTTATGGCATACTCCTGAAAAAAACCAACAAAACTTTTTGTAAATATCAGAATATGAA
>NW_012141191.1:2943646-2948968 GCF_000956105.1 Propithecus coquereli
TCTCTAAAGAGAAATTTAGAGGTCAGCATCAGAAAAGCAGTGAGGCAGGTTGAGCAATTTCTGGGTACCATACATCAGAGGGCAGCACACGCGAAGGCATCTCACTGTTGGAAGGAGAACAAGGCTTCTTTCAGTGCTGGCTATTGTGGATACTCTGCAGGAATAGGATGGACCCTCCACTCAAAATTTGGTTCAGATGTCAAGATGATGCCACACACATACACCAAGAGGATGGAACAAAATTTGTTACTTACATATGAGTTTTCTGAGGACAGCAGGGCAGGCCTCCCAAGTTTGTCCAAGATGGCTTGAGAAAGCAAGGAGATTTGATCCCTGCTGGTGCCCCGGGAGGGAGGACTGAGCTTTCTATTAGCTTGTCCAGATATGGGGCGCAAGGGGAAGAGGGAGGGGTGAGGCTGAAAAGACATCCAAAGTCAAACCTCAAAAACTGGAGTCAGATTCTGTTACGCAAGACCCGATCAATGCAAAATCATTTTCAATTATTCCATTTCCATGTGAAGAAGATAGAAATTGGAGAGAAAATTCAGAACTCCACTGCCCTATATTCTAAGACTGGCAAAGAGGGAATACCGCACCAGAGAGAACAAGAAACCTAACAGACACAAGTAAAGTGTGAAAAGGCATGAGGAAGATTACAGAATGGATATAAAATGCCAGGCAACCTCAAAGATAATTTAAGGAGTCAATGGGCTTATAGGCAAGGTTGCTAAAATGCCAGAAAGCAGCTACAGAATTAAAAGTTGTAAGACAAAGATGGGAACTCATGGGAAATGTTTTATACAAAAAAGACTTCCTGTCAGTATTAAATTTTTATTCATATCTATTTTGCTTTGCAAAATATTTAAGGTGATAAGGCCAATATAAAGTCAAAAGTAGAAAATATATTTTAAAAAGAACAAGAGAAAAATTTGATCCACCCAAAAGAAGGATATGGAGGTCAGACAGAGAAATTCAACAAGAAGGAGTCAGTACCCAAGGGCTCAGGCTCTGAATCAAGGTAGATAGGGTTCAAATCTCACCTGCCATTTACTCACTGTGTGCCCTTGAGTAAATAAGCAACTTAGCTTCTGTTAGCCTTAGATATCTTCTTGCCAAACAGGGATAATGCCAGGACTTAACACAGTTGTCATGATTTTAAATTAAATAGCATATATAACCTAGTGTGCATCATGCCTGGCACGTCACCCAATGTTTGATTAATATATTAATATAAAAAGATTTTGAGAATACTTAACAAAAAAGGGCAGGGTGGGGCGCTGCTCTTTTTGGAGCATACATTATCTCATTTAATCCCCCACAACAACCCTGCAAGGCAAATACCATTACTATTCCCACTTTGTGGACACTGAAATAGAAACTCAGCTTGTCATTGGTCCAAGGTAGGCATCAGAGTCAATATCGAAGCAAAAGTCTGCCTGGCACCAAAACCTTTCCAAGCTTCTTTTTTTTGTTACTCATTAATGCATATTATTTCTACAGTGGGAGAAAAGAAGAATGAGTCTTAGAAAGAATAAAAATGTGGAAGTCTACAAGTGTGTAGGAGTCAATACGTTTGAGAATAAAAAGAAAAAAAAAACAAAGGATGGGAAAATAATGGTCATATGTATATTGTGTTAAAAAATTAAGGAGTGTTTGTGGAAAATTTCCTGGCTATGGGATGGGGAAAAGTGTATGTAAGTGTGTAACATGTGAAGATCGCTTTTATAATGAAAACCTGTAAGAAAGAGATATGAAATTGATTTGGCAAAATAAAAAGTACTTTATCAATAAGATAATATTAGATATGAGGTATCCTTCAAATGCTTACTGATAATGTTCTAACTAAGACAGTTTTATGGCCATAATCCTTTAGCTGCTTTTTTTTTTCAAGGGAGAGGGAGAGGGAGAGGGAGATAAACAATAAATGGAAAGAAGGCATTTATCCAAACAGCTCCACTTAACAAGAGTCATTTCATTGTCACTTTTTTGTTGTTTTTGTTAGCATTTATTTACTTATGTATTTATCGTCTCTTCACTTCTAATGACTGTGTTCGAAGTCTCAGAGCATGGCATTATTCTCTGGGTGTAAATGCAAAACTTATTACGCCTCTAGCAACCAATGCCAATCCCAGCTTTTCAACAGTTTATGATACTCCATGCATCTCTCAGGTTGCTACAATATTCTCACTTTAAATTTCTCAACATTTTGTTTCTGAAAAGCTACACATTTGGCATTGAGGAGCAAGGAAGAGAACGTGAAGAGAATATCCCAACACGAAAACAGTAATTGTGTACCATGATTCTAGATTAATGCAAAGAGCAGTCAAATAGCGAAGTCCAAGAGAACAAACGGAAGAAAGCTTTCAGGTTCACTTCTGTCCTTTGACTGGTTTGTCTGCCTTTTGTGATGCTCACTGAAACGTAACTCAGCTCTCCCTTTATTTTCCTCCACTGTGTTCACCCCATACCCAAGTCTGGCAGATACTGTACTCCATGGTAATACAACCTCTCTATGAAGAGCTTTTATCCATTTGGAGGCTACAGCCGAGGCTGGAAGCAGGAGGGCAGGTAATGAACGAACGGAACCTCTCCGCTTGGGCTCCCTGGGTTCCAAAGACTTCCGGCTTATTTTTGTAAACTGGATCCAGCCTTATACAGAATAATTTATATTTCCATATTAGAATAAAAAAGACACAGTGGTAATTAAATCACTAAGCTGGGCATTCTACTACCCTGGTTTATATAGTCAGAAAGCAATGATTTGTGAGACTAGACTTTGGCTATAACTTCACAAGTATGGGTTATGATCAGCTGAGAAACTGTTCTCTCTCTACAACGATGACAAATGAGTCATTTTGGATTTTAAAGGAGAGGATATTTTCTAGAGGATTTTTGGATATGGTTTTTCATTTATATCAAAACAGTCTTGTGATGACTCTCAGGAACTAGCATCAACAAACAATATTCTGTATAATATAATGCCTTCGGGTTACTCTGAACTTCCCTCTTTAGTTCCAAGAGCAATAATGGTGATTTATCATTGCTATCACGGATTTGCAACCACACAGTCACCCAGGGCCCGTGCTCAGAAGGGCCTGTGCTGGGTTTATTGCTCTGTGGTCACTGTCTTGAAATTATTAATAATTTTGAACAAGGGGCTTGTATTTTCATTTTTCACTGGGCCCTGCAAATTATGTAGCTGGTTCTGATGGTCATATTTGAGTTTAGATAACAGCTTGCTTAGAGATTAGTGATGCTGATCTGGTATTTTACAGCCACACAGCTGTGAAAACCACTGAACTTGGAGTTAGAAGGGAAGAAAAACCAACAATTAAAAAAACCCTATGTGGCTAATGTAACTTAGGTACTTTAGAGGTGCATTCTTACTTAGTCTTAATCAATCCTTCAAAGCAGTATTACCATCCACATTTGGGTGATGAGAAAACCAAGGCTCAGAAAGATTAAGTAATTTGGACATACACCCCAAAAGACAACATCACAAATTATGTGAACTGATTACAAACATGTTTAAAATATAAACATAAGTAATACTATAAGGGGGCTTCCAGAAAGCTAGAGTTGAGGGCACACTTTGGTGATTCATTTTTTTTCTGAAACCCACTAATACGAACAAAGAGAATCAGAAAGAGAAGGAAACTCCCTTAATAATAAAACTAGAAAATAACTGTGGCCTTACCCAAGCATATGAAGACTAGATACAATGACATTTCGACCAACCTGAAGGAGGAAGCTTAACAGCAGCACTCATTTCCTCTAACCAGTACAGGGCACACAAGTCAAACCATATCAGAAGGATGTTACTAAAAATCCTTACTTTGAAGTGACGAAGACTATGGGTGTGGCTGGGCCAGAGGAAAAAATGGGGATATTTCCACACTGAAAATGGCTAGTGAAGTAGAAGGGATATTTTCAAAAACAACTTACTTGAAAGTGCCAGCTGCTTCTACTCACTGTCAGCTCTCCCTAAATACCTAAAAACCAACCACACAGAGCCTCTGCATCACCAAAATTTCAGCTTAAGTTCTAGGTATCACCTACAGAGTACCTGGGTAAAGAGAGCTGAGAAGAACTCACAATATTTGCAGGCAAATAACATGAGTAGAGTCCACCTGACTCTATTTAAATATAAATTATAAGCAGAAAAAAAACACCCTATAACGAAAGCAATGCAGTGACAGTAATAACGTGTAAAATAAAAATATAAAAAGAGAGTAAAAAGCAAAAAAACCAAAAAAACAAAATCCATCAAGTGTCAAAAGAAAAAATATTTTTGGACAAAAAATTACTGCAGGAAATAGAACATTTCAGACAAAAAAACCAGTTACATTCTTAAAGAAAAAACAGAATATAAGAGTAAAGGGGGTGACAGAGATGAAAAAGAAAATGGGTAAAACTTAAGCCAAAAAAAGAGAGATTATAGAAACAAAAACCATATTAGAAATAGCAAAATAAAGGCCAGGCACAGTGGCTCAGGAGAGCTAGGATTACAGGTGTGAGCCATTGCACCAACACAGGTATGGTCATTTTCAAAGTTTTCCAGGTGATTCTAATGTTTGGTCAGGATTGACTACCACAGAATTAGAGCATATTATATCACAAAGAAAACCTCAAGGTAAGAATATGTACTCTAAAGCAATAGTAATCAAAATAATGTGGTAATAGACTAATGTAACCCAACACAAATTGGGTTTTAGTATATGATCAAGATGGAATTTCAAACCAGTGGAGAAATGATGAATTATTCAACATATGGTATAGGCACAACTGCTTGTTTTCTGGGGGTGGTGGAGTGAGTCGGGGAAGCTTGATCCCTGCCTTATTCTTACGTCAAAATCAATTATAGACACAACAAAGATTTAAATGTAAAAATAAAACTATAAAAATACTTAAGAAAAATGAGTAAATTATTCATAGCATCTAAAAGTGAGAAAACTTTCTGAAAATGATATAGATGGACAAATCTGACTAGAACAAAATTTTAAAAAACCAAAATAAAAAACACAAAAACCTATAAACAAAGTCAAAACATATATTGGCACAAATATTTACAACTTATAGATATACAGTGTATGTGTATATATATTCTCTATATGTATACATATATATAAAACACGTATGTATATACAGTCATCCTTTGGTATCTTTGGGAGATTGGTTCCAGGACCCCATGGATACCAAGATTCATGGATGCTCAAGTCCCTGATATATAATGGCTTTGTATGTGTATATAACCCATACACATCCTCCTGTATACTTTAAATCACTTCTATATTACTTATAACACCTAAAAAAATGTAAATG
>NW_012141191.1:2951695-2953794 GCF_000956105.1 Propithecus coquereli
CGGGAGGCTGAGGCAGAAGGATTGCTTGAGCCCAGGAGTTTGAGGTTGCTGTGAGCTAGGCTGACGCCACGGCACTCACTCTAGCCAGGGCAACAAAGCGAGACTCTGTCTCAGAAAAAAAAAAAAACAAAAGAAAACAAAAACTACAAACAGGAAATTTTGTACCTTATCCTTCATTATCTAGCCCCACCCTACCTTTCTAAGTGTTTACTACTGTCTTTAACCATTGTCATAATTTCTTTTAAATATTCCAGCATAAGCAGCATGATATCATATGCTAGGTTAAATCATTAGTGTACTCGGTCACCCTAATCAGTAGCTCACAGAAAGCCCATACGATAGTGGCTATCACAAGTGCTGCTACTATCCATATATTCATTAACATCACATAGAAACTTTGTTAATTAACACAGTGAATATGAGAAATGGGTTTTTATTAAATTGATGGCTTTTAATAAGCATGATGAATGCTAGAAATGGCTTCTTACTGAGAAATCAGAGATATTCAACATATGTATTAAATTGGCTAACATGTTCAGAGACAGTCATTATTTCATGAACTGGGTATAAGAATCCAACAAGACCTATATTGTCACCTTTAGGGTTTCCAAAGCTTGAACCCCTACGAAATCTATAGGATCTAAGGATTTCTAGTTGTTTCATGTTCATTTAAAGGATAGTGTGCTTCTGGACTATCACATCTGGTATAAGTGAAACTTTCATGTAAAGTGTGATTAAATCACCTAAAACAACAAAAAGCTAGAACTTAACCATGCTTACAAAACAAGTAATAGAACACTTTTGTACTTGCTTGTAATAGATGTTTAACAAATGTCTCTCTGAGTGGAATTTGACCTAAGACTTACTTTCATTGTAACCTGTTAACAAGGTTGTGGGGAAATAGCTCTCAGCCACATTAAACTTCATTAGTCTTTTACCAACAAAATCTTGAGTTGTGCATGATCAAATTGTCTTTGACCAACTGGATGTATATTTTTAACCATATGAACACCTTTCCACTTTCTACAGAACACCCTATGATAGTCTGCCTGCACATTCTGTTCCCTCTTTCTGAAGGCACACTGCGAATACCCTAATTCTGTAACTTCATGAAGGCTTCCAGGTCCCAGGTTGATCTCAACCCCCCCATTCCAATAATGTTCAACCTAGTCACTTACCATATTTCAAAATTTGCCTTGTGTCTTTGTGATCCACTTTATAGCACTTGGTAGATTTCTTGAGAATGGAATCATTGCAGGCCATACTTTTCATCCCTTAAATTATATAGTATAGTGTTTTGCTCACACAACAGGTAAATAGGATTAAATGAACAACGAATTATGTTCTAATCACTGTCAGTGCTGGGAGAAAGAGCATTCTTTCATGTTACAGTTATTGAATGCTTACTATGTGCGAAGTATTTTTTCTAGGCTCTGGGAAGACATCAGCACAACAGTCTCTGTCTTCAGAGGACTTATATTCCAGTGCGGAAGACAAACAATAAACAAAATAGATCATCATAAGTAGTGATGACGGCTACGAAGAAAGAGAAAACATAGTAAGAGGATAGCAGAGTGGTTCAACAGTACCACTTTAGATGGGGGTAGAGTGGGGAGACCAGCGTGATGGAAAACCTACTAAGTCTTTTCTCTGAAAATACCGTCAGCGGGCCAGAGTAATTTCTTGGGGCTTGTGGCAGACCCTTGATGGTCCCCCAATATTCATCCTCTCCTTATCAAGTAACAGGGTGGCTAGAATTTAGGTAGGCACATAGCCACGTAGCTAAAGACAACATATTCAAGCCTCTCTTACCGCTATGTGACTAGGGTTCTGGACAAGAGCATAAGTAATGTGTGCCTCTTCCCAATCATACTCTGAAAAGAAGTCCTCATGTCCTCCCTGTCTCCTTCTCGCTTCTTGGTTTGGAGCTGAAGTAGCCATCCTGGACCATGAGAAGGAACCACAGGTTCCTGAGGATGACAGAGCAACAAAGCCCAACTGAGTGAGGAGTTGCATATCAGCCCCAGATTGCTCATGCTGTTAAGAATAAACTTCTGGGCCGGGCGCGGTGGCTCACGCCTGTAATCCTAGCTCTCTGG
>NW_012141191.1:2953844-2956252 GCF_000956105.1 Propithecus coquereli
TAGGCATGCACTGCCACACCCAGCTAATTTTTAAAAATTTTTTTGTAGAGATGAGGTCTCACTATGTTGGCTAGGCTGGCCTCAAGCGATCCTCCTATCTTAGCCTCCCAGAGTGCTGGGATTCGAAGCATGAGCCACCATGCCTGGCTTTTATTGTTATTACTTATTTATTCCAAATATTTTCAGCTGCAGTTGGTTGGATCTGTGGATGTGGAACCCGCAGATATGGAGGACCTACTGTATCTCCTTCATCAAGGATAGGGTGGGCCCATGTATACTTCTTGTAGTGTCTGATGCAGTGTCATTTTATAGGGGCTATCATATATACCCCCTAAAAATCAACATGAAAAAGTCCCTAGTAGAAAATAATGGGCACAGAACATTAGTAAGCAATTCAAAGAAGAAATACAAATAATGAAGAAACATAAATATAGGCTCAGCTTCAATAACAAGTTCACGTTAAAGCAAAAATAAAATACCATGTTTGTTTATCAGAGTTACGAAAATGAGAAAGATTTGTAATATCCAATATATGGGAGCATATTAATTACAACAAGGTTGTACTACTGTGACAGAGACCAAACAATAAAGTGGCTTAATAAAGATGCTCATTTCTCTTCTGCTTAATACTGCCAGTATGAATGGTCCAGTTCAATCTGGGGTCTTGCCCTGAGCCCCGTGCTCAGCTCTCTGCTTCTTTGCTCCCTCACAGGCTCTGTGATCCATGCCAGGCAATCCTCTGGGGGTCCCTTGGCTACCTCCTCTGAGAATTTTTGAGACTTTTGCTCTATAATGCTAATGGGCCCTTTCAATCAGTGTCCTGTCTTGCCTCCAACGGATGTGGCAACATCGTGCCCTCCCAGGCTGGTCTTAAGTCATACCAACAAGGGACAGACATTTCTTGTGTGAACAGAACTGCTATTCTTACTTCACCCATGGGCTCCTGGCTCAGCCTTCTCTCTCCCGGCAGTATGGGGAAGGCAGGGGTGTGGTCAACAGTGATGATGGCTTAAAGAGCTCAAGAGAAAGCACTTTTGGAAAATATGTTGCTCTACATTTATGTTATAAAATTCCAAATGGTAAATTTAACATGACTAGAAAATGAATTAGGGTTCATATCTTCCTGCATACTCTGAGTAAGACTTACATTTATCCTCATCATCAGTGAAGCATGCTAACAATCTTTGACAGTCATGGGAAGTCACTGGATGATGCACAGTCAGGAGTAATAACGTAACCTGCATTAAGTAAATGGCATTAGGGAACTGCGAAGGCAAGATAACCTATATTGTTTCGATACAAACAAATTCCCAAGAGCTATGGCATTTAAAGTAGTAACAGTGTTGCTTCTTTTTTCTCGGGGTGGGATATGATACCAGCCATGAAGGATGCATTTGACAGTAAAGAAGAGATGATTCCTGGACCTCCATATGTTCTGCAATGTGGTCACATTAAATGAGAAAATAACTTGGCCATGGTCACATAACCAGTTAAAGAGTAGACTCAAATTCTCTTTGAATCCAAAGTCCATGTTCTTTTCTTTAAAAAAAGATTTTAAGAATAGGCAATATAAGGTACATCATTCAAAAGATACAAAAGGCATATATGGTGGAAAATAAATCTTCCGCCTACCCTATTCTTCAGTTACCTAGTTCCTTTCCCCAGAGGCAACCACTCTTAGTTTCTCAGTATCTTTGAAGAGGCAGAAAATCTAGCTGTGTGTTTGTGTAATTTTTCTTTTTAAACACAAATTGTAAATAACAAAAAAAGTACACATAGAGTTTTGCACTTTGCTGTTTTTATTAGTTACCCTATCACTACAGATGTTGTACCAATTTTACAGTCACACACAATGCGTGTGTACCTTTCACCATAAGCCTGCCAACTTCTTGATTTTTGCCATTCCCTATGCTCTTTTCAGTGTAGGACACTGCTTACCTGAGTCCCAATCCCTGCATTTACTAGGTCTGTGACTTTGGACAAGTCAATTTAATCTCTCTGAACATTCTTCCTCGATGGAAAGAATATCTATTTTCTAAAGCTCCTATAAAAATCAAATGAGATATATTAAAGACCAACCATTATACAAATGATAGGCAGAATCAATATTTTTATATATTCTACATATAAATAGTTCTTGTATGTTTCCTCCACTTCTGGGCTTCTATTCTTAGTATAGCAACAATTCAGGCTTTATTATCATCTACTTGCTTTCAGTTTCTTTCTCACACACCTTTCCCCTCTCCCCCAGATCTGATGGTCAAATGTATCTTCCTGAACTGAAGTTCTAGCTGTGCTGCTCTTCTACTTAAAAAACAAAAGAAAGGGCCGGGCACGGTAGCTCACGCCTGTAATCCTAGCACTCTGGGAGGCCGGTATAGGCACAACTGCTTGTTTTCTGGGGGTGG
>NW_012141191.1:2959768-2961806 GCF_000956105.1 Propithecus coquereli
CAGTTTGGAGCAACAAGTAAATATTAATAGTTACATTTCAACATTAAAAAATAAATAAACCCCCCACACCCAACTTTCCCACTGCGAATAAGAAACAAGCCCAAATTGTCAAAATAGTCAAACCTTCCAAATATGCAAGTTCTACTAATTATACATTTTCCAAAATATATGACTATAAACTTATAAAATGGACTGGTCTAAGTATCTTTAGGGCAACTCACCTGAATAACTTATATTCAAATTTCATGAAGGTAACAAGATTTATGAAAATAACTATCTGTACTGCCCAATGCTCACACAAAGTCTGTAGGTAGCTACATACTTAGGAACTGACATTATTTAATCAATAAAGAATATAAATCTCTACATTAACTTTACTTAGAATTCTCAGATGTGGATGTATAAAATACACAGTACATCTGTCAAGATTTAAAGTGACAAGAGACGTAGACATTTATAAAGCACCTACTATGATGCCAGGTGCCCTAATCTCCTGATCTCATTTGATCCTCTCAATTCTGTGAATTAGGTATTATCCTCACGTCAATGATGAAACTGAGTTAACTAACTTGTCTGTAACCAAGTGGTAAAGTCTGCCTGACTCAAAAATACATTTTGAAAAAATTACTTCAGATAGTAGTTTAATGTGAGAAATAAGACAAAATTGGCTACTGGGCATGTTTTTAGCAAACCTAGTGCTTCAATCTAAAAAATATTTATACTTGCTTTGTAACTTGGTTTCTTCAGACGGTTTAAACCTTTTTTTTTTTTTTTGAGACAAGAGTCTCACTCTGTCACCCAGGCTAGTGTGTAGTGATGTCACCATAGCTCACTGTAACCTCAAACTCCTGGGCTCAAGCGAGCCTCCTGCCTGAGCCTCCCGAGTAGCTAGTACTACAGGCACACACCACGAAGCCCGGCTACTTATTTTCTATTTTTAGTAGAGATGGGGTCTTGCCGTGGCTCATGCTGGGCTCGAACTCTTGAGCTCAAGCGATCCTCCCGCCTTGGCCTCCCAGAGTGCTAGGATTATAGGCGTGAGCCACCACTCCCGGCCAGTTTAATACCTTTTTCATGTGTGTTTATTGCTTCTATTAGACTGTAATTTCATTGCAGGCAGACAAGGAACTACATTTTCTATCCTTTTGAACACTAATAGACTGCTGATCACTATTTTGTGAACGTTTGGCACTTAGTAGATTTGTTTTTTAGTAAATCTGAAAAACAAAATGACTCTTAGGAAGGTTCCAAGTATAAAAAAATTGTTCTCATTTAAAATAACATACACCAAAAGAATATGAAAATATGTATTTATTACCAACAAAGTGGCATTTCCCACAAAGTTTTTTTTTCAATTACACACATACACACACACACAATAGCAGGAAGAAATTACATTTTTCACATACTGAAGATTTATACTCCAAAGAAAACAGGCTTATGTCCAAAAGACAATTAGAAAAGCAGCAAGAAATCTTTCACTTTGAATATGGGAAACCTTTTAACAGACTCTTCTTAGGCAAATCAATGAGGACTTAGTCATCAAAAACACTTGTTGCCTTAAGGTTTTAAATATTTGTTCATCAAATTAGGCTTTTACTTGAAGATATTACAATTTGTATGTAATTATAAATCAACTTTTGCAGAAAATATATGAAGTTTTAAGTGGCTGAGACTATACTGTGCTAGACTTATTATTCTTAATATGTTAAAATGGTACATAATTTATCCTTCATAGCTCAAAATTCAATGTAAAATCTAATATTAACTTTGTCCAGTAGAGAAATATAAATGCTTATAAACAAGGTAATGAAATAATTGTTGGCATATGTAAACTGAAATGTAATTGACCATTTTCAAACATGCTTAATCATCACACTTCTTTTTCACATTGATATTTTGCAGAAATAAGATGAAGTGGTACTAACTTAGACAAAAACAAATTACACCAAGCACATATTAGTAAAGCTATTTTGGTGGGAAACAAAGTATTTAATAACAAAAAGATTTGGTAACACCCACTTAATAATGTTACCAA
>NW_012141191.1:2962369-2974149 GCF_000956105.1 Propithecus coquereli
CAGTTGGCAAACTAGAGACCCATGAGAGCTCATATGCTGTTACAGTCCAAATAAAGTTTGGAGTTTAGTTAACCATAATGTACCAATGCCAGTTTCTTATTTTTGCCCCTAGAAATTTAAGATGTAAAATACAATTGACTTTAAATTAAAAAACAAAAACAAAAAACACACTCCCACACACTTTACAAGGTTATTCTTTAAAAACCCTTGTCACCCGATTTTATTCTCTGTCAGTCTCTTGGTTGCATTTTGCATCATCTAATGGCCATCTTGTGGCATTTCAAAGAAGTCCTGCTACCATTTTTGAACCCCAGTGCTCTTTACTCCTTTGAAATACCAATATAATTATATCATCAAGTTTCATAACACTTTTTTAAAAGGCCCATAAAATTCCATTTCCTAGTGGAGATAGGGTAATCTTTTTTAATAGGAAGAAATGAATAGATTTGTCATAAATTATTACTATACATTAGGCTGGATATTTCCATATCAATTTTTAAAAATTAAATATAACACTGGGAGAAAACTAGGACTGAAGCTCTAGAATTATCTTTATGCTCTAAAAGCAATTAGTTACTTTGCAATTAAAGCTACCATGTCAAGTGAACGTGTAATTGATAAGCCCCCGTCCACTGTACCTTTGATTTGCAATAATAAGTACCTTCTAACATGGGAATCTAAGGACCCACAGTCAGAATGCTAAGGACTCAAGTTCAACCAAGAATGAAGAAGACTGAACTTTTATTACCAGATGATGTTCCAGAGAAAGAAGTCATTATGGTCTCCATTTCACCAACCTATTTGTATTTAAAAGCAGGTTTCCAAAAATAACCGATTTTTCAGTTTTAATGAATTTCCTAATTTTATTCAGTTGAGCCATACTCATAAACAGAATTTAACAGAGAAATCCCAAAGTTCCCTCTCTTTACTTTTTATTGAGAAGGTTGAGTGAATGTAATACGGCGCCGCCGCCTTTGGAAAGCCTTTAAATTCCATCTGTTTGGTTCCAGCATATGAGGACCATTGTACACAAACAATACCGTCATCTTTTCAGAATAAGGAAGATTTTGTAGGAGCTGTAAGTATTAAAACAGACAAACTGTCACATAATGCTATAAATTGAGAAGCACAGTTTTCCAACCTTACATGTGTACAAATATATTATTTTATTTACAATATAAATAAAACTCTTATGAAGGTCTCAAACATCTCCATATAACCTTGTCAGACTTACCTAAATTAGCATACCTGAATCCTGGCCTAAGAAATAATTGAAATGTCTAGGAGCCCTCTATATTCATAGGACAATTGGAATTATACAACTTCCTAGAAGACCTTGGAGAAGAGTAGGTACTCCATAATTTTCCTCGGATACATTCACACTTTATCCACAAACATTTCTCAAGCAACTTCTACAGTCAGGTACTGTGACAGACTGGTAGCCTGAAAAGTATGTTCACAGGAGGGTTTGGTTTATAGGCC
Source organism: Propithecus coquereli (assembly GCF_000956105.1). Lineage (NCBI taxonomy): Eukaryota > Metazoa > Chordata > Mammalia > Primates > Indriidae > Propithecus > Propithecus coquereli. The sequence continues at coordinate 2,963,852 of NW_012141191.1, forward strand.
ACAGTTTTTCGTAAGTAATAGGATATTAACATATGTGGCTATTCCTTAGAGTATTTGCTGAAAAAAGATACTATTTAATAAAAATATGAATGTAGAATGGGCTCTCTAACAACATTTGTTGTGAATAATTGAAAAAGGGGAAAAATCTGATTACATTAAAAACATTTGAGTATGTCCATTGTTTTAGGTTATTAAATATGAAATGTCCAAGTTCCTTAGGTACTAAGTTTGACAGTTACTATCTCTGACATTTCACTTTGACACTTCTTGCTTAATTTTTATTGTGAAGTACACCCTTAGTCTTTCAAACACATGGTTTGGCTTGTGATTATCTTTCAATTTATTTTTAGAGCAATTTTTATGAAACCATGGGAAACCATGGGAAATTTTTATGAAACCATGGGAAAGTCAAAAATTCGACTTATTTTTGAATATGAGTTCCATCATGGAACCATTGCAGCAAAGACGGCTCAAAATATCAATGAAGTGTTTGGGATGGATGTGGCTAATGAATGCACAGTACGTCAATGATTTGAAAAGTTCTGTTCTGGTAACTTTAATCTTGAAAATGAGCCACGTAGGTGACCTGAGACCAGGTGGATAATGATGAGCTGAAAGCTGTAGTGGAAGTGAATCCATCATAACCTACGTGTTAATCAGCAGCAAGGTTTGACATTACCATTCCAACAACACTGGACCATTTGAAACAAATCAACAAGGTAAAGAAACTGAATAGATGGGTTCTGCATGAATTAAACAAGTGTCAGCAGAGAAATCATCTTGGAGCTTGCCTTTCTTTGCTGCCATGACAAAAAGGTGAACCATTTCTACACTGTATTGTAACGTGTGATGAAAAATGGATTCTTTTTGACCATCACAAGCGCTGGGCACGATGGCTGGATAAAGATGAAGTACCGAAACACAGTCCAAAACCCAATATTCATCAAAAAAAACTAATGGTGTCTGTTTAGTGGTCTAGTACTGATATTATCCACTACAGTTTTATGAAACCTGGTCAATTGATTACAGCAGATGTCTACTGCAACCAACTGGATGAAATGATGAGGATGCTTGTGACTAAGCAGCCTAGACTGGTCAATGGAGACAGGCCAATCCTCTTGCAAGACAACACTCAACCACATGTCTCATAAACAACTCTGCTCAAACTACAGAGGCTGGACTTGGAAATTCTGTGTCATCTACCATATTCACCAGACCTGGCTCAACTGACTACCAGTTTTTTCAGGCTTTGGACCACTTCTTGCCAGGAAAAATATTCAATCCTTAACAAGTTGTGGAAAACACCTTTCACGATTTCATTGCCACTCGCTCTCCAGGCTTCTTCGCTGCTGGTATAAACAAGCTACTGTTAAGATGGCAAAACGGTGTCGATAGTTTAGGCGCATACTTTGATTAATTGTACTGTTTCTTGTTTGAGACATAATAACACTTTTAATTCGAAATCGGACACTTCATATTTAATGACCTAATATAATTTACACACAGCGCTAGATTTAACAAAAGAAAATTTCCTGTTGCAATAGTTCTAGATTATGGCAAATTCTCTATAAAGATAATTCTGTTTTTATCAAGGTTAATCTGTGAGTAGGAGATGCTGGGATGCTTATAATTTCCTTTCAGCCAGGGCAGTGGTAGTGGTAAAAAGGGAAGAAGGGTAGTATATAACAAGAGAGGCCTTTCTTGGAAAATGGAGAGGGCCAGAGTTCTAGGGTTTGCATTCACCAGTCATCTTTTAGTGCTAAAAGAGTAACTTTTTAAGAAGAGGAATGAGTGCCAAAAGCAGGAAGAAGTTTTGGTTCTAGAACATAATGATATGCCTCCTACATTGTTTCCTCTGGTAATGAGGTTTCTGATTAGTATGTCACCGGAACTTGTCCCTTTTACTAATGTAAATATTACTATTATCTTTTTAGTTTCCTTTTTGGGAGTATTCCTGTTCATATTTACATACTAGACCAAAATCTACTATATGATTAGGCCACAGGGGACTTCTGAGTATCACCTACCTTTGGGGTAATGAAGAAGTATTGAGATGTGTTTTCCTTACAGGCAGTATTTACAACCATTTCAAACACTCTCCGTTCATTGATTGGGTCCATTCCCTAAACAACGACAATAATAATGACTATGTTTGTATCTATTACAGGATATAATAAGATCCGAGTAAAAGAATAATCACAATACCTGATTGATTTCATCAACTACTCTGAATGGACATCTATTAAGCTCCTGAAGTGCCATCAAGTATAACATGGTAGAAACACTTCTTTCACCTCCACTTTGATGATGAGGAGTTAATTCATGCAGCTGAGTACTACTACGAAATTTGACTCTAATTCGAATTCCATATTTATCATAATCTTCCTGTAAAACATTTAAAAAGTTGATGAAAGATGACATTTTCCTCTGGCAATTTCATTCTGCATTTGGAAATAGACTGGATTAAGTAAGTAAGAATGAAGAACTTAAAATTTAGTGACACTAGTTTAAAAGTAAAGCATGCACACTGACAACCAACCATGAGATGAGGAATAAAAAAAAAAAGTAAAACAGTGAATATTAAGCAAACAGTTATCTAAAAGATTTAAGGGTCTCCAAGGATCTATTCAGACAAGGGCAATATTCATATCACATTAACTTTTTCCTACTCTGTATTATTCTTTGCAACTAAGTGAGCAGCCCTGTCATGAAAAGGCACTATCTATTTTAGTTCTAATTGCTAGGTTTTCAAACTATAAGTGAAAATAATTAAAATAATTAGAACATAATGGAGTGTCATGCCATTTTCTAGAGAAGAAGCTCTGCATGCCACTACAAAGGGCCGCAAGTCCTTCCCACTTCTTCAGTTGGTTAAGGATGAAAAAAACAGGCAGAAATTATATGCATACTTTGAAAAATTATTAATATTAAGTCACACTCACACACTACTCAGCAAAAAGCCTGGCACATAATAGGTATTCAATAAATATTTGTTGTAATGAGTGCATTCAGTGTTTTGTAAATTTTGCCAAAACTGAGGCTGCTCTAAGGTTTGTTTACTACTCTTTTCAATGTCATTTCTAAGTCCGTCAGGTTCTGATTTACCTTAAAAATGAGATACATAACTTACTAATTAAAGGTTATTTAATGCATAGAGCTTTAAGGTAGTGGTCAAGAGAAAGATATAATGCAAGCCATGTAGGTAAATTTTAAATTTTCTAGTAGTGACATTAAAAAAAGTAAAAAGAAATAGATGAAATTAATTTTAACACACTGACTGCCACAAGAGAAAAAAAGAATTTTCCTTGAGGCCATGGTGTTTTATTATAAAAATAAAATAAAAACTTTGAAAACAAAACAACCCTTTCTAATTTAAAGAAAAATTTGTTATTGTTTTCTGTGCGTGAGTTATATGCAACTTGAAAAACAGTTCACACAGTGTGTGAGTTACATATGCTTCATGAGGCCCTGGGCTCAAAACTAGCATGAGTTAAATACAACTCACATGGCAGTTAATGTGTTAGTAATATATTTTATTTAATCCAGTATATACAACATATCATTTTTACATGTACTCACAATATACACTTTTTCTTTTTTAAAAAATTTATAAAGATGGGGTCTTGCTATGTTGCCCATGCTGGCGTGCAGTGGCTATTCACAGGCACAGTCCCAGTACTGATCAGCATGGGAGTTTGGACCTGCTGGTCCCCGGCTCCTGGCAGGTTACCATATCGATGCCATAAGTTAGTGTGAACACCCAATCAGCAAAGTGCACTGCAGCCCAGAACTTCCAGGCTCAAGTGGTCCTCCCACCTTAGCCTCCCAAGTTGCTGGGACTACAGGCACATGCCACCATGTCTGGCTAAATTTAAAAAAAAAAAAAAAAAAAAAAATTGTTTTTAGACAGAGTCTCACTATGTTGCCCAGGCTGGTCTAGAACTCTAGGGCTCAAGTGATCCTTCCATCTCAGCCTCCTGAGTAGCTGGGATTACAGGCACGAGCCACCACACCTGGCCACAATAATTTTATTAACTATGTCATTTCTTAACTATACCAGCTTTGATTACTAGAGTTTTATTTTTGGCTCTGACACCCCATTCTTTGTTCTTTCTGCCCCATTCTAGCTTATTCCATTTCACTGAAGGATCTGGCTAACGAAGGCAGTTCCAGAACCATGCCTGGGGAGGACAGAATCCAAGCATTCCAAAAGGAAGGCTAAGAAGAGATAAAATGTCCATTTCCCAGGAGCCCAAGGCTAGGCACAATTACACGCACAGGTTAAGGAGAATCATCTCTACGGTACTACAGTTACCATTCAAAACACGGAAGAGCTATCCAGAAGAAACAGCATATGATAAAGTTATAGTACCATGCAACAGGATCTAGATTAAAGAATGGGATTTCTATGACAGGTCAAGCTCCATAGGCTTTGCCATGCTTACTTGACCATATTTATGTCTTATCTGGTTAAGGTGTTTGATAAAGACATCATAGCTACTTTCAGACTGATGAAGCTTCCAGTAATCAAATTTATTTGAGAGCTTAGGTTCTAGGATCAGGTCTGGAGTTTGATTCTTTGCTTTGCCAATTGGAAGCTGTGTAATTTTCAGAAAAGTTATCTTAAGTTTTAGTTTATTTATAAAATAGGGGCAATAAAAGTACCTGCTTCATAAAACAGTTGTAAGAATTAAACAAGATAAACTTAAGAGGGCATGGCAGTGTCTGGCACAACGGAAATACATTAGAAATTATTATTGTTAATAATAATTCTAACAAGCCCAAAGATTATGTAGATGACAATTACTGTGGTAGGGCCTTAGATCTAGAACTTAAAAGTGAAATGATATTCCACACTTATGCTTCACACTAAGCAGATGAAGGAGTCATGGGGCAAAACTCCTAAGAGGAGAAAATGGTGTGATCATGCTTTATATTTATGTGACATATATCAAACTGCATATATGCTAAAATGCAAAATTGTTGGGTTGCTTTGTTTCTTACTAAAAAATTTTTACTATGGAAAATTTTCAACATATACAAAATGACAGGGAACAGTAAAAATGAGTTCAATGTACTATCAACTAGCCTCAAACTATGATCAATAAATGGCCAATCTTGCTTCATTTATAATCCCATCCACTCCCCTTTCTCAATTATTTTTAAGCAAATCCCATTTTATCTCTTTACATGTTTCTTAATGGAAAATTAATTTTATCCCAAATTGCAATGTGCAAATTTACAGCTTAAGAAATTGGACCAGGTGTGGTGGCTCAGATCCATAACCTCGGCACTTTGGGAGGACAGGGGAGGAGGACTGCTTGAGGCCAGGATTTTGAGACCAACCTGGGCAATACAGTGAGACCCCTGTCTCTACAAAAAATAAAATAAAAACTAAAATTAACTGGGCATGGTGGCGCATGCCTGTAGTCCCAGCTACTTAGGAGGCTGAGGCAAGAGGATCCCTTGAGCCCAGGAGTTTGAGGTTGCAGTGAGATATGATGATGCCACTGCACTCTAGCCTGGGCAAAAGAGTGAGATGCTGTCTCAAAAAAAAAAAAAAAAGAGAAATTAGTAGCGAATTTCCCAACATTTCCACTCTCATGAACTCTTAAATTCTTGATCAAAAAGAAATCATTGATATATACTATATTTCAATAATATTTGCTAATTTGTTTATGACTTTTCTAATTTGGGCAGTGGTAGATTTATAAATCAATGCATTTATTCAACACAGCTTAATAACCATGACTCAGCTTGGATATAAAGAGTTATCTCAAACATCACTCCCAAAAAAAGTGACCCTAAAATAATTTTTTGGAGGGATGGGGCAAGATGGCTGACTAGAGACATCAACTGACAGATTGTCTCAGAAAGAAAGAAAAGTTTTAGAAGGAAAAAAACATAGCTCAGTTGTAATTCTGAGGGAAACATGCCAGAACCTATCAAAGGTTCCACAGGGAAGAAGTTGTAGAGCAGAACAAGGAGCAAGATTTCAGCACAGATCAACCCCTGAGAAACTTGGAGCCCTTGGAGAGAGTAGGTGGAGGTTTTGTTTCTCTTCCCCTCACATCTCTGGCAGACTGCAGGCTCTCAAGCTACTGGAGAGCTTTTCTACCCTCGTGAGCCTAAAAGCTGCTGCTTCCAGTGAACTGGGAGCTTCTTGAGAACAAAGGACCAGGCTGCCAGCCCCCTTGGGATAGTTTACCCTCACCACAGACTCAAGCCGAGGTAGGAGGTGCCATGCTGCTTCTCCACCCATTATGTACCTTTGTCCTCCCAGGAAGCTTTAGCCCTTCAGTTTTTGTGTCACTGGACCCCACACAAACATTTCTCAACTCCTGCCCAGGCTATGGTGGCCACAGGGGGCTGCTGGGTCCCGGGAAAACTGTGCGATCCCAGAGCGCCAGCTGTCCTCCATTCAGACTTTTCTCCTCCTCCTCCTTCACCCACTGCTGCCGAGTGGCAGTTCCCATGTGAGTTGGCATGGGTGCCCCAAGGGAGGATTGAGCCAGGGCTCTCAGGAGCAGCTGCTTCCCCTCTGGTGGCACGTCCACCACTCTGAGGCTTCCACAGAGAGTGGGGCTCATGTCTTAACTCTTAAAGAGCAGCAGCGGACCAAGGGGTGCACGAACTGTGGGCTCCCTGTCTGCTGGCCCTTCCCCGTGTTGCTTGCTTGGCTGCTCCTGCACAGCAGGGCATACCCCGAAGTGAGGGACATTAAATCTTCTTAAGCACTTAACAGAACTCAGGACCACCATGCTTCCCCTTGGCATGGTCAGCAATTGAACCTGGAGAATGAGGGAACAGGCCTGCAGGCTGGATCCCATACCCCCAGGACTCAATTATGTCACTCAGGGGGGAGGGGAGATTTGTGAACTCATCTTGGTAGGCTAGGGAGCCCATGTGGGCAGAACTAAAAGGAGAGTGCAGTGTGGGTCTGAGCTACAGCACACTCATGGAGCTGAAGTACCCCTCCCTGAACAGGAAAGCCACGCTTTCGCCTGAGGCAAGAGCCTGGGCAGGGAAGCTCCCAGTCTGTGGCATCACTGCTGGTGAGCTCGGCTAGTTGGGGTGGCTGCCTGTGGACAGATGTTGGAAGGAGATCTGCGGGGCAAGGGAAGAGGGAGAAGAGTGAAACCCCACTCCCAACAGCCAGACTGTGAATCCCAGATGGCCCCACGCCCACAAGCAGACTTTCTGGCTTGGTGGGGCCACTTCAGCCCCTCCCTGGGGGCTGTACCCAGCGGCCTGGGAGCCGACCCTCAGCCTGGCAAAGACAGATCTTGTGCCTGCCTTTGCGGAGCCTGAACACAGGCTTGTCTAACCTAGCCCCACTCAGCCTTGCTCCTCCACCCACCTCTGCTGTCGTGGAGAATAAGTCCCCCTAGAAACTCCAGGGCCCTGCGCACCACCTGGGGCATTTGAGTGCTTCTCCTGATCAACTAGAGCTGGTCACACGGCCCAAAAAACACCACTGCAGCTGTCTCTTTCATGCAAGCACCACCTACTGGCAGGGAGGACAACTTGTCCAGCCCATTATAGCATTTCCTGATTCAATCACACAGGGCGTGTCTGGCTCTTACCACAAGCACCACCTACTGTCTCAGAGATTAAACTGGGCATCCCAATATGATTCACACTGTTAAGGAAACCACAGGGCTGGGGAAAGAGAAAGGGTTTCAAAGACCTCCATCTTCCCTTGTCAATAAGACACAGGGAATCAGCCCACACACATAGCTCACCACTGCTACAGCTTACAGATAACTATTATAACAACTGAGAAAACCACCATACTAAGGATATCTAAAACCAAAGTAGTACCCATCCAGAACCTAGATCCCCAACAAAGCACCCAAAAGCAAAGCCAAAGGTCCTTACCCAACATATGCTACAGACACATCCTTAAGAGTGAGGAGTAAAAAAACAAAAGAAAATTGAAAAACAGGAAGTGACAGTTGGTCCAGATGAGAAAGAATCAGTGCAAGAACTCTGGAAGTATGAAAAATTAGAGTGAAAGAACACCCCCAAAGGAGCATACCAGCTCTCTAATAATGTATCCCAACCAAAATGAAAATTCTGAAATGACAGATAAAGAATTCTAAATATGGATTACAAGGAAGCTGAACAAGATCCAAGAGAAAATAGAATACTAACTCAAAGACCAGAGAGACAATTCAGGAAATGAATGAAAAATTTACTAAAGAGATACATATATTAAAAAACAAAAAACAAATAGAACTTCTGGAAATGAAAAATTCAAGAAATAGAAAACACAGTGGAAAGTTTTAAGAATAGACTAGGCCATGCAGAAGAAAGAATTTCAGAGCTTGAAGACAACTCTTTAGAATTAACCCAGTCAAGAATAAAGAACAAAGACTCAAGAGGAATGAACAAAGTCTATGAGAAATATGGAATTATGTAAAATGGCCAAATATAAGAATCATAGGCATCCCTGAGGGTAAAGAAGAAAACCCAAAAGCCTGGAAAACCTATTCGAGGGAATAATTGAGGAAAACTTCCCCTGATCTTGCTAGAGATTTAGACGTCTAGACACAAAAAACTCAATGAACAGCTGGGAGATTCGCTGCAAAAATGGCATCACCAAGGCATATAGTCAAGTCATCAGACTGGCCAAAGACAACATGAAGGAGGGACTCCTATCAACCATGAGGTGAAAACATTAAGTAACTTTACAAAGGAAAACCCATCAGACTAACGGCAGGTTTCCCAAGAGAAACCTTATAAGCCAAAAAGAAATTCCTATCTTTAGTCTCCTGAAACAGAGTAACTGGCAGCCAAGAATTTTGTATCCTGCTAAACCAAGATTCATAAATGAAGGAGAAATAAAGTCTTTCCCAGATAAGCAAACGCTAAAGGAATGTGTCATTACCAGACCCATTTCCTGGAAATGCTCAAAAGTACATTATACACACAATAGCAGAATAGATACATACCAGTGTAAAAACATCCAAAAGTTACAGCCCACAGCTCTTATAAAACAGTAGCAGAAGAGGGAAAAAAAAACAATAAGGTATAATCCAACATGTTGAAAAGGCATCCCGCATATCAATACTAACACTCAGCGTGAACAGTCTGAATGCCGCACTTAAAAGACACAGACTACCTGAATGAATGAAAAACACAACTACAAGGACTCAAATAGACTCGAGGTAATGGTATAAAAAAAAAATATTCCATGCAAATAGAAACCAAAAGCAAGCATGGTGTAGCCATTCTCATATCAGATAAATAGACTTCAAATCAATAATGGTTAAAAAAAAAAAAAAGAGACAAAGATGTTCATTATATAAAGGTAAGGGAGCAATTCCAAGAGAAGACATAACAATCCTAAATATATATGTACCTAATACAGGACCTCCCAGTTTCATAAAGCAAATTCTTCCAGATCTAAGCAAAGAAGTAAAGAGTAGCATCTTAACTGTTAGGGACTTCAACACCCCTCTGACAGAACTGGACAGATCTTTGAGACAGAAAATGAATAAAGAAACATTGGACTTAAACAGGACTCTAGAACAAATGGACATAACAGACAGTTACAGAACATTCTACCCCAAAACTACTGAATATACATTTTTCTCATCAGCACATGGGACATTTTCCAAGACTAATCACTTCTTAGGCCACAAAACAAGTCTTAGCAGATTAAAAAAGAAATCCAAATCAGACCATGTATCTTCTCAGACCACAGTGGAATAAAACTAAAAATCAATTTCAAAAGACACACTCAAATCTACATAAAGTCATGGAAATTTAACAACCTGCTGCTGAATGATCCTTGGGTCAATGATGAAATTAAAGTGGAAATCAAAAGATTCACTGACCTCAATGACAAAGGGAACACAAGCTTTCAAAATCTATGGAATACAACAAAAACAGACCTAAGGGGAAAGTTCATAGTCTTAAATGCCTAAAGACAGAAAAATCACAAATTAACAACCTTATGTCACGTCTCAAGGTAAAAGAAAAAAAAACCAAACTCAAAGCCAGCAGAAGAAAAGAAATAACAAAGCTGAGAGCAGAAGACAACATAGCTCAGAAGACAACAAAGCTCAGAAACAAAATGGAAACAAACAAACAAAAAACCAAAAAAACAATCAAACGAAAAAAGCCCCACAAAGGATCCATGAAACAAAAAGTTGGTTCTTTGATAAGATAAATAAAATTAATAGACTGCTAGCCAGATTAACCAGAAACAGAAGAGAAAGGACTCAAATAACCCTAATCAAAAATGAAAAAGGAGACATTACAACAGATGCCACGGAAATACAAAACAT
>NW_012141191.1:2974210-2983371 GCF_000956105.1 Propithecus coquereli
CCACGGAAATACAAAGTATCATCCGTGAATACTATGAAAACCTCTACTTAAACAAACTAGAAAACCTAGAGGAAATGGACAAATTTTTGGAAACATACAATCTCTCAAACATGAATCAGAAAGAAATAGAAATCTTGAACAGACTAATAATGAGCAATGAGACTGAAGCAGTAATAAAAAAATCTCCCAACAAAACAAAAGCCCCGGATCAAATTCACAGCCCAATTACACCAGACATACAAAGACAAACTGGTACCTATCCTACAGAAACTACTCCATAATATGGAGAAGGAGGGAATCCTCTCTAACTCACTCTATAAAGCCAGTGTTATCCTGATACCAAAGCCAGGAAACGACATAACAAAAACACAAATCTGCAGACCAATATCAATTATGAACACATACGCAAAAATCCTTAACAAAATACTAGCAAACTGAATTCAACAGCACATCAGAAAGATAATTCACCATGATCAAGTGGGTTTTATCCCGGGGACGCAAGGATGGTTTAATATATGCAAATCAATAAATGTGATTCATCACATAAACAGAAGTAAAAACAAAGACCATATAATTATCTCAACAGATGCAGAAAAAGCACTCAATAGAATCCAGCATCCTTCATGATAAAAACCCTCAACAAACTAGGTATAGAAGGATCATAACTCAAAATTATAAAAGCTATAAATAACTAACCCACAGCTAACATCATACTGAATGGGGAAAAGTTGAAAGCATTTCCCTTAAGAACTGGAACAAGACAAGGGTGCCCACTAACACCACTTCTATTCAACACAGCACTGGAAGTCCTAGCCAGAGCAATCAGGCAAGAGAAAGAAAGAAAGGGCATCCAAATCGGGAAACAGGAGGTCAAACTATCCCTGTTTGCTGATACGATCTATCTAGAAAACACTAAAGACTCCACCAAAAGACTCCTGGAATTGATAAGTAAACTCAGCAGAAGTCTTAGGTTACAAAATCAATGTACACAAATCAGTAGCATTTCTATATACTAATAACAGTCAAGCAGAGAGTCAAATCAAGGACTCAATACCATTTACAATAGCTACAAAGAAAATAAATACCTAGGAATATACTTAACCGAGGTGAAAAATCTCTACAAGAAGAACCAAGAAACACTGATGAAAGAAATTGCAGATGACACAAACAAATCAATAAAAATCCCCTGATCATGAAATGATAGAACGTCATTAAAATGTCCATACTGCCCAAACTGAGTTACAGATTCAAAGCAATCCTCATCAAAATACCAACATCATATTTTACATATCTAGAAAAAATAATCCTAAGCTTCATTTGGAATCAAAAAAAAGCCTGAACAGCCAAAGCAATCTTAAGCAAAAAGAACAAATCTGGAGGCACTGCATTACCTGACTTTGAATTATACTACAAAGCTATAGTAACAAAAACAGCATGGTACTGGTATAAAAGTAGAGACATAGACCAGTGGATCAGAATAGAGAACCCAGAAATAAAACCATCTACCTACAACCAACTGATCTTTGAAAAACCAGACAACAACATACACTGAAGAAGGGAATCCCTATTAAATAAATGGTGCTGGGAAAACTGGATAGCCATATGCAGAGTAACGAAAACAGGACCATCTCTCACCATATACAAAAATTAATTCAAGATGGATTAAAAACTTAAATGTAAGGCATGAAACCATAAAAATTCTAGAAGAAAATGTAGAAAAAACTCTTCTGGACATCAGCATAGATAGGCAAAGAATTTACGCTAAGACCCCAAAGGCAAATACAGCAACAACAATAAATAAATGGGACTTAATTAAATTAAAAAGCTTCTGCACAGCAAAGGAAATAATCAACAGAGTGAACAGAAAACCTATAGAACGGGAGAAAATATTTGCAAACTATACATCCAACAAGGGATTAATATCCAGACTCTATAAAGAACTCAAACAAAAAAGCAAGAAAAAAACCAAACAGCCCCATCAAAAAGCAGGCAAAAGACATGAACATAAGTTTTTTCAAAGACAGACAAATGGTCAAGAAACATATGAAAAAATGCTCAATATCACTAATCATCAGAGAAATGCAAATTACAACTACAATAAGATACTGCCTTACCCCTATCAGAATGGTCATTATTACAAAGTCAAAAAACAATAGATGCTTGTGCGGATGCAAAGAGAAAGGAATGCTTATACACTCTTGGTGGGCCTGCAAATTACTATCACCTCTATGGAAAATAGTATGGAGATTCTTCAAGGAAATAAATGCAGACCTACCACTCCATCCAGCAATGCCACTGTTCAGTATCTACCCAAAGGAAATGAAGTCGTTTTATCAAAAAGACACCTGTACTCGAATGTTTATTTCAGCACAATTCACAATTGCAAAGATGCGGAATCAATCTAAGTGCCCATCAATTCATAAGTGGATAAAGAAAATGTGATATATACACACATACCTCCTTCGCCTACCATGGAGTACTTACTACTCAGCCATAAAAAGTAATGAAATAATGTCATTTGCAGCAACCTGGATGGAACTGGAGACCACTATCCTAAATGAAGTATCTCAGGAATGGAAAACAAAATACCATATGTTCTCACTAATAAGTGGGAGCTAATAGATGGGCACGCACCAGCACAAACCGATAAAAAGGACATGACAAACTAAGAAGGGGGCAGTGTGTGGGGGAGGATGGAATAAAAACTTACCTACTGGATACGATGAACACTATTCTGGTGATGGGCACACCAAAGGCCCTGACTTAAGCATTATACAGGTTATCTATAACAAAACACTTGTACCCCCTTAATTAATATTTTGAAAGGAAAAAAAAAAGCATTGGTAAGTCAAAGTGAAAAAAAAAAATAAATTTTTGAAACTTGAAAATGGGGGGTGGTGAGGGGGTGGAAGTGACCCTGACGGAATCTCATAGGTTGTCTTCTCCTTCCTTCGGAAAATTTTTTAGTAAACAAAATTCTCATAGGTATAACTCTGAAGTTAATAAGTAATTTACATGTACTTTTAGCACACAAGTAAAATTACTCTCATAGAAATAGATTTCAAATGCAATTTTACCTCATTTTCTGTATGGAGATCAACTTCACCAGCACACTGCATGGAACTAAAAAAATTGCTGAATTTTTCATTAATTTTTTCTACTAGCTCTTTTAAAGGATTAAGCCACCTTTCTTTTACCTACAAATAGGGCAATACAAAAACACAATTTAAAAGCAGTACTATTATGTTCTGGCACAAAACTTTACATAAAACAAATTTTATATCAGTATCAATCTGATCATGGAAACACACTTTTCTCAGGAGTATGTCATCCCATTTTGCATCACTCTATGTTCCTGTTTTGTTAATAATAAACACATGATAAAAAGAAAACATAAAAATTAAAAAATTACCTGTAAAATGTTTTCCCTATATTTATCTAGTTCAACTTTCTTTCCCTTTAGCTCCTCAGTTAACTGCTCTATTTCTTCTTCTCTTTTTGTGTATTCCTCAACAACCTGGCAGGGAAAAAAATATGTCTTTAAGATAAATCTACAAAAGGATAAAATATAAAATTTACATAAATTAAAACATTAGCTGAAAATGCCAATTGTGTTGCATTGTTTGTATGCAACTAATTTATGTTCTAACTACATACTGAAAATGACATTTTTTATTGTTGAAAAATAGACATTGCGGTATTTCAGGTTAGCCCAACTATTCTTTTTATAAAGAAAAGGCACAGAACACTATGTTCCTCAGGAAGAATCTATTTAAAATTCTAATAGATTCAGAATCTGGCATTTAAAGCACATTGTTCCTGCTGTCTAGCTTATTATTACCAAGAGCTCTAGTACAGAGTGGGAGGCAAGTACTGGAGGGAACTCTGTGTGTGCGCGTGCATGCACACACGCGTGTGTATGGGAAGGGTAGTAGAAGTGGTGGGTACAGAATGGGAACAAAGAAAGAGGCATACTGTAGGATTCAGTCCCGTGAAGCAGGAAGCTCTTGATCTTTCTTCAGTTAATAAAGCGTCAATTTCATCCAATGTGTTTGGAAGATCTTGGAAAGCCTAAAGAAAAAAATTGTCCATCACTATAGATACAATGAAAACCGTTTATTCAAATAGTCAAAAGGAAAATAATCTGCTGAATAAGTATCTACTCTCTGTTCAACAGCATGCTAGCACACACGGATACAAAGGAATTATTAACAGGGTCCTTTGCCTTCAAAAAGCTTATACTTTAAAAGAAAACAAAATGTATACACTGGGTAATACCTTAAAGTAATGTATTGATGTTGAGTATTAAAATAAGCAGTATATATCACATAGACTATAGAATTTAGAGAAAGAAGTTATCAGTTCATGCTACAGGAGAGTTAAGAGAATTCAAAGGCCTAGAGTTCATCTCTGGGTCTTAAAGCAAATAGCTAGAAAAAAAATCAAGGCACAGGGAAGATAGGAGCTTGGGAAAAAAGAATGAGCACTGCATACCATGGGGGGTGAGGAGTTGTGTCCATTTGGAATGGTGGGTACTTGCTGAATTGGTAGAATGGGTCCAGAATATGTGGGGCATTGAAAGAGAGCAAGAAGTTAGAACTTTATACTGTACTTATGAAGAACTACAAAAGCATCCTAAGAATCCAATTACTTTGGCAGAATTTCACCACAGTACTATCTTCTCAGTCCATTCCATGGAGACAAATTAGAACAGATGCTTTCCTATGAGGGGAGGCAAAGCAGTACATTGTTGTACCTAGCACAACCTACTAAGTCCATATATGTACTACAAGGTACAAAACCAATCTTGAAACCCTGAAAAAGATCTTGACATATGACACTAATCTAGTATCTTATCTTTTTTTTTTTTTGAGACAGAGTCTTCACTCTCTTGCCTGGGCTAGAGTGCCGTGGCTTCAGCCTAGCTCACAGCAACCTCAAACTCCTGGGCTCAAGCGATCCTCCTGCCTCAGCCTCCCAAGTAGCTGGGACTACAGGCATGCGCCACCATGCCCGGCTAATTTATTCTATTTTTAGTTGTTTGGCTAATTTCTTTCTATCTTTAGTAGAGACGGGGTCTCGCTCTTGCTCAGGCTGGTCTCGAACTCCTGACCTCAAGCGATCCTTCCACCTCGGCCTCCCAGAGTGCTAGGATTACAAGTGTGAGCCACCGCGCCTGGCTTTAATCTTATTTTTTTAACCTTTTAGAAAGCAGTTCAACTTCTACAGACCTTTAGATATTCAGTATGTATATTTGCTGATTTTCTGCCTTGTCCACTGAATTTTGAGCTCATGTGCTTAAAACTTACTTGATATCTTCACTTCACTCTAATAGGCTTTTTAAATTTAAGATGGTGAAATAGAATTTTCATTTCATTCACCTTCCCCAACACTTTAAGCAAAGCAGTTTCTCCTTCAGTCTTCTCTATCTCAGTAAATGACATCACCATTTGTTCAGGTGAAAAATTCAGGGGTTCTCTCTCTTACCCTTTATGTCAAATCCATCAGCAAGTCCTGCCAGCTATATCATTAAAGGTACCTCAAATCCGTCAACTTCTCTTTCTTTCTCTCTTCAGATCTAATCCATGCCATTATAACCTCTTATGCCTAGTTCAAACCTTCTAAATGGTCTCCTTACTTCCATCCTTGTATCCCTACTTTACTCTCCATATAGAAGTTAGACTGTTTTTTTATAAACTGAAGTTAGCAATATCACTCTTCTGTTAAATCCTCCAGTAGATTTCACCTCAAAAAGAGTATAACCCAAACTCCTTGTATGGTCTATAATGCCCCAAATAATCTTGGCTTCTGCCTTCCTCTCTGTTTAGATTACAATTTTTAGCCCTACTGAGATTTTTTATTCTTTTTATTCATGTTTATTTATAAACATGCCAAATATACTTCTGTCTCAGGGGCTTGTCTGAGCTGTTTTCTCTATCTGGAATACTTTTTTCTCGCTTCTTCACTTGAATGATTTCTCTTCATTCAGGACTTATCTAAAGTAGTATCTTCTCAAAAAAGGCTTTCCTGACCAATTCCCACCCATCTCACTCTATTCCTTCACCTTGTTTTATTTTTCTTCTTAGCATCTCTCACTATCTGACATTATCTATTCTCTTTTTGTGTTTCTGTCTGTCCCATCCTCCAGACTAGAATATAAGTTTTAGTAGAGAATGAAGTATGTCTGTTTTGTTCAATGCCTGATATGTAGCAGGTAATCAATATATTTTTAATGAATATATTAATTATCTTCTAATTTTGTTTCTTTCAAAAACAGTATGACTTATCAAGGATAGAACCATGTTGCTTTCTGTTTTTATCTTTACTAGACATTTTATTGTCTACTGAAATACATAACATTTGAAATTAAGACTCAAAAAAGGCATACAAATACATATTTTAAAATTCATTTCCTAATTTCATTTTGGCATTACTCTGAATAGGCATCTATGTAGACAAGGGATCATCCCCACTTATCAGAGAGAGCCTAGGGTCACAGGGGTACATAATTAATGGTAGAATGTAGACTAAAGGGCAGAATCTCATAATTTTACTAACCAGTATATTAGCATATAAAACATAATTGAAATAAGGAAAAAGCTCTTTTGTCCTTTCCTTACCAGCAGATGTTAGCCCTAAAGATTCAGCTCCCATTGAACCCTAATTCAACACCCAATTTCCAGGAAAACATTTCCATTTTGCCTTTCTTTTTCTAAATATCCCCTTTTACTGTTTCTTATATACCAATTACTGGTACAACGTTTCCAGGAAAAATATACCCCATATTTTTAACTGTACCTCTTTAAAGGTAGTTTAAGGGGAAAAAGCCCACTTTTATTAGGAGAACAAATGTTACAGTACCAATAATTTTGCATAGTGATACCCATGTTTTAAGAATTTTTGCACTAAACCGTAAGACTGGTGGCCAAATTTGAATACAGTAGAGACAATCTGTTAAACAAAATTATTTAATACATATATTCAGTTTAAAAATGGAAAAGGAATTCCATATTTTTTATGACACATCACATTTTTCATGGCCTGTTACCATACCTAAGATCCTCTAAGCTTAAAAATAATGTGTTAAATATGGCAACTGTAAATTATATACTTTTTATACTTACTGTCTGATATTCTTGAGGAACAGTCTGCTCTGCACCCAGGTTACATACTTGCCTAGCTCTCTTCATAAGTTCCTTGCATTTCTGCAGCAATCTCTGTCTGTTTTCATCCAACTCAATGAAATGTTGCTATTATAAGAAAAATATATTGAAAATTTGAATATTACTGTTAGAGGGCTGTTTTATTAAACCACCACATTGTATGAAATAAGTTACTCAATTTTGATTATGATTATAACCAAATCATCTAAAACCGTATCTCAAATCATAACTGCTTTTATGGTAAAGGTTAAATTTGAACTTAAACTTACACAATATTCCCTACAACACTGTACAGTAATATTATCCCCATTTAGCACATAAAAAAAAAAAAAAAGACTGAAAGGAATTGTCCAAGCTCACACATTTAGTTAGAAGCTGTCATGACTTAGATCCATGTCTGCTTATAGAACATGTGTTCTCTTCCTTACAGCATGATGCCTCGCAGTGGGAGCAGACTGGACAGAGTATGTGTGTGGGGAAAGGGGATGCAGGAAGGTCAGAGTGGTTACACAGGCTATGACAACTGAACAGTCTTAAAGAATAAGTAAGAAATTACTAAAGCAGCAGCAGCAGAAGGCATTCCAAAGAAAGGTGACTACGAAAGGCACAGAAGCTTCAAAAACTCATTTAGGGAATAAGTATCTGACATGGTTGGAAGAGAGAAATTTGTAAAGATGTGAAAGACAGTTGGCAAGGTGGACAAGGACCAAACTGCAAGTTTCACGTGTAACGAGGAAGGTATCTAATCTACTGAGTATCTTCTGCAGGCCAAGCATTGTTATAACCACTATCCCGTATGTTAATCCATTTAATCCCCATTACAACCTTAAAGAAATAAGTTATCTCTTTTTTTAGACGTGGCTCAGAGATATTAAGAAACATGCCCAAGGTTATGGAACTAGCAGGTGAGCAGGTTTCTAAAAAATAAAATCGGTCTAGTTTTATTTTATCTCTTTCCATTAAACCTCAAACTTTGGTCTGCACAAAAAACACCTGGGGGTAGGGGATTGATGCCCCAGCCACACCCCAGATCTATTTGATTAATGTCTCTGGGGCCAAGGCCTGGGCATCTGTGTTATTAATGAGGTCCTCAGGTGATTTTTATGCATACAAGTTTGATAGCAAATAAAGTAAATCAAGACAAAATTATGAAAAGTAAAAGAATATATACTGGACCAAACTGAAACACAAGCTAGCCTTTATACTAATCACTTAGTACTGTGGTTTCCTTGAATGAATTCCTCAGTTTCTACAGCCTTAGAGAAATAAAAGAAAATATTACAGACTCCCAGTCACTACTACTCTGCTCTGTAAGGGCCATTGTACTTAGGCGAATGCAAAATAAGGGACAGCTGGAAAGAAACTAAACACTCCTAATTTCTTCTATTTCTGTTTCCTGTTCTTCGAGACTTTGCTAAAATGAAGTATTAGAACACTATGTGAAAGAAACATCACTGAGTTGATTATTTGAAGCTCCATACTTAAGATGGACAAAACCTCATTCAGTGGTTTCTGTTTGGTGGCATATGCCTAATAAAATCTTTATCTGAGAAGATATTCTTTTTATATATACACATTTGTGACATACCTCTTCACATAGCTCCTTTTTTTTTTTTTAAACTGCAATTTTTCTTCCTGAGCTTTTTTGGTTGGGGTGAGGAGGGGATAATACACAATTATCTAAGATAATGTAGAGTCGGGCTAGCTTCACTAGCTTTATTTACATTTCTGCTTAGAGTCTAGCTTTTAACAGTTAACAGAGAACAGAAAATACTCCATCTGTTTAAGGCATAGGAGGAGAAAGGGGGAAGATTTACAAAATATGCCCTCTAACATCACAGAAAAGATTATTTTGTAGGTATATATGCTGGAAAAAATTAATAAGTATTGTCTTTTCTCTGAAATTCTTTCTGAGAAAGTTTGGTTGTCATGGAAGTTGTACAGAAATACCTTGACATTAAACAAGGAAAAGCTTTTCTAAGAAGGCCCTCTTGTGGA
>NW_012141191.1:2984876-2989035 GCF_000956105.1 Propithecus coquereli
AAAATTATAGAATTCTAAGCAGTGGAATATAAAAAATGAGACCAATTTTTCTGGCAGTTACATGAGTAAAAAATTGGTAAGAAGTGAGGCCACACTTACTAGGATTTAGGGTCTAGACATGGTAGTGGCCACAGAAGTTAGAAAGAGGTGAATTATGAACGTGGTAATGGCCGAATTGGGCAAAGGGCATGTAAAGAAAGGAACAAGGACTAAAGAGAATTAAAATGTGCTAAGTAAAGTTTCTCCAATTGACTTTAAAATTATGCAAATGAGTTGAGAAATTATGCATTAAGAAATGATCAAAATAATACATGATTATATTATTTTCATTATAAAATAAAGTAAAATACTTTGGCTATTTTTGCTTTCTGGATAACAAAGACGAGCATTCAACTACAGGAATTGTAACTTTTAATTTGTTAGGATCTATTTTAGCTTCAACATAGATGAAGTTGGTAAGACTGAGAACTAAGTGGGTATTATTTCCAAATAACAAAATCTAGAGGGATAATAAGCAGTTAATCAGAGATTATTTCTCTGGGCAGTATAATGTGGCTGTCTCTGTAAAACATCAATTAGTAATTCAAAGATTGAAAACAAAACCTTCCCAGGAAACATTCCTCCTCTCCTGAAACACAGCAGTCCACTCTACTCAAAATATTTCTGCTACTATTAACAAAATGGATCAGAAGAGAACACCACCCTGACAGTTTGCACTAATCTCAGTACATCTATCCGAACTAAGGCTGTTGGAAGAGTATCTCTGACTATCTCTAGAGTGGGTTAAAGTTTAGCAGAGCACTTACTCCAAAGTCATTGGTTTCATACTTCTGTAAACATGACCCAAATATACCATTTTCTTAAGTTCTCATTAACACTGATTTAAAAATAAAACTTCAGGCACCAGGATCAAATATTGTATTATGTGACTTTGGCTATTTAAAAGCCAAATATAGTAAAGCTCCATATAGTATCTGCATGATGGGTCAACTTCTTCATGAAACCTCTTCTATAGCATCATTTCCTATACTGAACAATCATGTTCATAAGCTCAATCAATGAAGTAACTTTAGCATGGGCTCTACAATTATTTACCAACAGAATAGATGAGGAGGAGATGACATCTCCCACGTGCCCGTAAAATAAGCACTGATGAAGTTCTCCTCTAGTAGCTAGCTCTCCTCTGGTAGCTAGCTCCTCCACTCCCCACTCCCATCTGTGTCCTATCTTTGGTTTCTTTTTGCTGGATCGCTTCTACCTATTTAGAATGACTATTGCTATTTCTTCTGCCTTTCTCTTTCCTTTTTTTCAGGGGTGGGAGAGGTTTCTTGCCTTCCACACTTCCATCTTTTGCTCAAAGTGAAGTAACCAATCCTAGCATATCAAACCTAACCTGAAGCTCTGTTTGGCTACGTGTGTTTGTGTCTGCAATGCTGCTTGTTGCTTATCTGCTAGCAAAATTGTTTTTTTCCAGTTTCTTCTAGCTATAAGCTTTTTTAGGAAGCCAGAGGGTTTGAAGAAGCTGGCTTCAGAATAATAGAGCTGCTACTCTACTCTGATTTAATCTTTCCATTCATCTGTGCAGTCCTATGTATATATTTCCTAAAACCTATTCTCTGAGGATGCTTTCCACAAAAAGGTACCACCATATAGCTCACTTTTATGCAACAGATATGTTTCTGAAGTGTACAGTGAATCATGTACATACAGTGCCAGAGAGCAGTAGACTCCCTGGGGAAGTAGAAAAGATGGGGAAGGGTACAAGGGGACTTTGAACACATAAAGACGTTTAAAAATCTGCAACAAACATGGTAAAGCATTAACATTTGTTAAACAGGGGTAGTGAACACATGGATGTTATGCTGTTCTTCATACTCCTGTATATGCTTAAAGTTTCATAATTAAAAATATTGGGAAAAAATACTTCAGTGAAACAAACGATAAAAGCCTAATTTTACTTGTGTATAGCTTGATGAGCTTTGACAAACAGATACACCAGTAAAACCATCAACAGCAAGATAATAAACATATCAGCATACCTGAGATTCGTTCACATTGTGTATCAGTAATTCATTTCTTTTTGTGGCAGAGTGATATTCCATTGAGTGGATGGATGTACTACAACTTATTTAACCATTCAGCTGTTGCTGGGCATTTGTTTCATTTTTAGCTATTACAAAGAAAGCCGTTACACATTTGTGTACCAGTCTTTCACAGACATATGCTTTCTTTTCTTTTGGGTAAATATTAGGAGAGAAATGACTAGATAGCATGCCAGGTATACGTTTAACACTTAAAACTCCCAAATGATTTTCCGAAGTAGTTATATACTTTAAATTCCCAACAGCAGTGTATGAGAGTTCCAGTTCCAAATCCTCACCAGCACTTTGGTATGGTGAGTCTTTTAAAATTTTAGTCATTCTAGTGGGTCAATGGTGGTAGCTCATTATAGCTTTAATTCAAACTTCTCTACTAATAAAGTTGGGCATCTTTTCATGTGCTTATTTACTATCCATATTCTTTCTTGTATGTCGAAATCTTTTGCCCACCTTTTCACTGGGTTGTTGGTCTTCTTTGTATTGATAGTTGTAGGAGTTCTTTTTATAGTATCCATCAGGGGTCAGAAACTTTTCTATGTAAGACCAGTAAGTAAATATTTTCATCTTTGAGGGCCATATAAACTGTCACATATTTTTGTGGTTTTTTTCAGCTCTTTAAAGAATGCAAAAACTGTTTTTAGCTCATAGGGACTTTACAAACAACCGGCCATATGTATGTGGATCTGCTTCTGGATTTTCCATTCTGTTCCATTGATCCTTATATATCTATTTGCACACAACTACATCACCTTGATTGTTGTAACTTTATAAAAAGTCTTAAAATTAGTTAGTGTGAATCCTGCAACATCTTTTCCAAAGTTGTTTTTGTTCTTCTAAGCCCATTACATTTTAGAATAAGTTTGTCAATTTTTACTAGGAACTCTGCTGGGAATTTTATTGAACCTACAAGATATGGAGAAGAATTGACATTTTAACAAATCCTGAATCGTCAGTCCATGAACACAATCAGTGTACTTAATTTCTCTCAGCAAAGTTTCTCTCATCAAAATTTTGTAATTTTCAGCACATAGGTCTTGCAAATATATCCCTAAGTATTTCATGTTTGATGCTATCATAAATAGTACTGTTTTTAAATTTCCATTTCCAACTGTTCATTAGATGGGACCACAATTACTTTCTATATATTGAACTTGTATTCTGCCTGCCATCTTGTACATTTTCACTGATAGTTCTAGTAGCATTTTTGCAGATTCCTTCGATTTTCCACAGAGATGATCATTTATCTAAAATAGGTTTCTTCTTCTTTTTCAGTCTGCATACCTTTTATTTCTTTTTCTTGTCTTTTTGCACAAGCTAGAACCTCGAGTACAATGTGGAATAGAAGCAGCAAGAGTGGGCATTTTCCTTGTTCCCAATATAAGGGGAAAGTTTACAGTCTTTCACCATTGAACATGGTATGAGTTGTTGGTTTCACACAGAGGTTATTTATCGGGTTATTGAAGTTTCAATTCCTAGTTGCAGAAACTTTTTTATCATGAAAGGATGCTGCCTTTTTTGTCAAATGTTTTTTTCTGTATGTACTGAGATGATCTAGTTTTTCTGTTTTATTGTTAATATGATTTACATTGATGAATTTCTAAATATTAAACCAATCTTGTATATCTGAGATAAAACTTACCTGGTTAGGATGTTTTATCCTTTTTATACATTGTTGGATTTGCTCTGTTAGTATTTTATTAAGAATTTTTGCATCTATGTTCATGAGAGATTTTCTTGTCTTTGGTTTTGGTATCTAGTAATGCTGGCCTCACAAGACATATTCCCTCTGCTTCAACTCTTGGAAGACTTCTGATGGAACTGGTACTAATTCTTTAAATCCTTGGTAGAATTCACCAGTGAAAACACTAGAACTGAAGTTTTCTTTGTGGAAATGTTTTTAACTACAAATTCAATTTTTAAAGTAAAGATAGGGCTATTCTGTTATCTATTTCTTCTTGAGTGACCTTTGATGCTTTTGTGTCTTTAAGACCCTCTCCGAGCAGTAAGATGAAGCAATTACAGGGCTCACCTGGTTTTTTCCCTCTTCTTTCAGGGAGCCC
>NW_012141191.1:2989095-2990293 GCF_000956105.1 Propithecus coquereli
AAAAAATGTCTCCTCTGAAATTCAGTTCTTTTTGTGGGAGAGTGGTAAGCAGGTAGACAGAGGAGAGAAGGTGAGATGAAGAACACTATACTCCTAAATTTAGTATTAGGATAAACAAACACATTTTCAATTCTATTAATTCTGATGTAACTCTATACTTTTAAAGGAAACACTGGCTTCATGCTAGGCAGCACATTAGGCATCTTGATATATATTACTAAACTGAATATCATACCTGCAATTTAAGCAGGTATCATATCTATGGCTGCACGTGACAATTAAGCTTGGAGTGGTTAGGAAACCTTACCATGGTCAAACCCAAAATAATAGGAATATGTATCTGTCCACCTCTATATTTGGATTCACACATAGTCATCTTACTAGTCCTAAAAATAGTCCAGAAGTTAATGATATTACCAAATAGAGGCTCTCAATCATTTGCCTTCCTCTGGGGATGTTTTGTAGGTCTGGAACCCTGTTGCCCTATCTGCCTTCCAAAAATTCGAGGAAGTGTCAAACTCCGTGGTAGTTACGTCTCCTCATGAATACAATCCCTACTGAAATTTTATGTCAACCTTCTTTTGTGAACTTATCTTCATGATCAGGGTAAAAGACACAACGAGAAGTGGTAGTAATAGTTCCTTAATGCAACCTGCCATGTACTCAAAGGAAGCTGGATAGCAAGAACAACAGAAAAGAATATGCATAGGTAAATGGCAGCAAACATGAGAAGAAAAAAGAGCAAGAAAAAGGGAAAGTGAACTACCATCTACCTACTCTACTATATATTCTTCTTTTGCTCATCATTCTTGACTCTCAAATGTGTGGCTAATGACCATGGTCAGCAACAAACATTAAATATGCAGCACAAGAAATAAAAGAAAGGAACTTAAAAAAGGGTTGGTAAAACAATTATAAATAAAAAGCATTAGAAAGAACTTTCAAATCAACATATGAACAAGGGAAATCGAATGTTCTAAAATATTGCTGAGGAAATGCAAAATAGTCATAGGTAGTATCAAGTAAGATTAGTGTGGAAAAACTTGTTAAGGTGTGTATGTGT
The DNA here is from genome assembly GCF_000956105.1 of Propithecus coquereli. Taxonomy (NCBI): domain Eukaryota; kingdom Metazoa; phylum Chordata; class Mammalia; order Primates; family Indriidae; genus Propithecus; species Propithecus coquereli. Next base: position 2,990,159 of record NW_012141191.1, read on the forward strand.
GCCAAGGAGGGGTGTTCTGGTTTCAAAAGTTGCAATGGACTCAGACTGACAAAAGTGAGAGAACAATATGGGAAAGATACAGAGGTAACAACAAGCAATTGTAAGAAAACTATACTGGAACAATCATCCAAGGTA
>NW_012141191.1:2994380-3053710 GCF_000956105.1 Propithecus coquereli
ATTTCAAACATACAAAAGTAGAGAGAACAGTATAATAAACCTTCACATACCTATTACCCAGCTTCAACAATTCTCAACTCATAACCAATACTGTCCCATCTATACTCCCTCTCTACATGGCCCCTTTTCTGGATTATTTTGAAGCCATCCCAGACAGTTTATCGTTTCCTTCATAACTATTCTAACAATGTATCTCTAAAAGAAAAAGACTTAAATCCATAACCATAAACTACTATCAAACCTAAAAATATCGATAAATTCTAATAATATCAAATATTGAGTAAGTATTCAAATCTCCCTGTTTTCTTCTAAATTTTTTTTTTTTACAGTTGCTTCGTTCAAATCGGTATCAAAATAAATCTACACATCGTATTTGGTTACTATGTTTCTTAAGTCCCTTTTAACTTAGAGATTCCTCCTTCCATTTTTCCTTGAAATTTATTTTAGAAACTGCACTGTCCAATACAATAGGCACTAGTCACATGTGGACATAAAGCACTTAACATGTAGCTAGTGACTGAGAAACTGAATTTGGAATTTGAATTTAAATTAAAAATTGATCCTTGCTCCAGCTATTGGAAAATACTTGTAACAACTTGGGTATGTGAACCTACCTTTTCAACTATCAGTTTTATAAAATCAAAATACAGACAAGTATTTCTGATGAAAATTTACCATCTGACTTCAGATGTGTCTTAAGTGTAAAATAAGGTATTTTGAAGACTTAGTATGAAAAGGAGATATAAAATAGCTCAGTAATTTTTCAATATTGATTACAAGTTGAAATAGTATTTTGGACTTACTGAGTTAAATGTATTATTAAAATTAATTTGACCTATTTCTTTTTACTTTTTAAAATTTGGTCACTATAAAGTTTGTAATTACATATATAGCTTGTATTATATTTCTGTTGGACAGTACTGAAGTAATTATTTGTCCTACAGAGTTTCTTACATTTGTTCTAGATTTTGCTGACTGCATTCCTGGGTGTCATTTAGTATATTTCTTACTCTCCTGCATTTACTGTAAACTGGTAGTTTCGAAGCAGCAGTTCTCAACTGGGGCATTTTGCTCCCCAGGGTACATCTAGTAATGTCTGGAGAAATTTTTGGTTGTAACAACTGGGGTATACACATGTGTGTGCACGCCCATGCTATTGGCATCTAACAGGTAAAGGCCAAGGATGCTGCTAAACATTCTACAACGCACGGGACAGCCTCCCACTAAAAAAATTATCTAGTTCAAAATGTCAATAATGCTGTGGTTGAGATATCATGTTCTTAACACTTACTCAGATTGAAATTTGATTTTTTCACTAGATTATGCCACAGGTGGTGGTGTGTCTTTCCCTCAGGATACACATAAATATCTGGCTGCCTTTTTGTGATGTAACAGCTAATGTGCTACAATGATTCATTAGCAGCTGCAAAGTGGTGATATTCTCAAGGATATAATTCCTTCTTTATTAAGCTAAATTACTTCTGTAAAGAGAAACTTTCCCTCATCATTTATTTGTTTATCTTAAGTAACAATTCACATAGGAAAGGCAGGATAAATGTGAAATTCTCTTTATAGATACCATTTTCCAAAATAATGAGCTGGTACCCTAACATTCTCCAAAGTGGCCAATATTATTTTATTTTATTATTATAAATTTTTAGATTTAGATATTTTTGATGTGTTTCCATCTATTATCGCTTCACCTATGGCCAGGAGGAGATTCTTCATGTAGGCTCCTGAGTCTTGTTAATAACCAAGTCACCTCTCATAATTTCTTTGCTCTCTGGTATGACAAGATGATCGCGGCTAAACTTACATACACATTTCTTTCCTTGGACCTGAAATCAGCCATTTCTCCAATGGGCCATTTTAGCGTAAAATAGTATTGAGGCCATAATCTAGGTAGACAAAGCTAGGAAATATTTTCTTCTTTGAAGAAAATATATTACGAGTTCATTCTGATATTTACAATTCAAATAAAAACTTCAAGGTTTTTATTATCTTGTTTTATATTTGAATCTCTTTTCTCTTATGATGAAAATATTAATGCCATTAACGTAATTACTTATTTGCTTTACCCTGTATTTTCAAAATAACATTACAAATATTATTTACATTGTGATTGCTGAAAATAGTAAGAGTTTTGTTTGCAATACGTTTTGGCCTTAAAATCAAATTACTGTTTTAAAGTCATTTCAATAAGTTTTCTCTGTGAGACCATACTGTTAACTCAAAACAGTCAGATGCGTTTTTTTCATTTTGCTTTTGCTAAGTTTGTCTTTTAAAAAAAGTTAACACATTGATTGCCATGTAAGTTGTATTTAACTCAGGCTAGTTCTGAGCCTCGTAAAGCAAAACCCTGCAGCTGGTTCTTGAAAATCTTATTTGTTGATGTTCTTATTTTATAATTAATATTGACAATTTAATTCTAAAAACGTGGATTGCGCTGCATATAACTCATGTACAGAAAACAATAAAAATAGCAAATTAGAAAGGATTGTTTTGTTTTAATAAAACACCGTGGCCCCAGGAAAAAACTTTTTTTTTCTAGTGTGGCAATGAGTTTACTTTGTTTTGTTGGCAGATGGCTCCAAAGTAGGAAAAAAATAAGATCTGTTTAGATGAGCGTAGCTTTCAACCTTGTCTTCTCCCACTCCCATAAACAGATTTAAACTTAAATTTAAAAAACAGATTCTAGTTTATCATTGTAATTTTTAAATAAGCAGATAGTCATCACTTCCCCCGATACTTTCTTGTAAAATGGTAACACAGTATACACACTTTTCTCCCCTTCCTTTTTCCACCTAACAATGTATATTAGGTATCAATCCATAGCAGGACATGGAAATATTCAAGCTTTCTTTTATATTTCCATTTGCCTGGTCTACCTTTGCCCATCTATTTATTTAACAGCTTTCATGAGGTATAATTTATATACCGTAAGATTTACTCATTTTAAGTGTGCATTTCCATGCTTGTTAGTAAATGTGCAGAGCTGTGTAATCATTACCACAGTCCAATTTTACATTTCTATCACCCCTAAAATCCCTTGTACCTATCACCCTTTTAAACTTTTCTGAATCTTTTTTTTAGATGTATCTCTCAAATTCTGCAAGTGTTAGAACTTACTTCCACAAATTCTTTAATAGATGAATTATATCCATTTACATTTGGTAATATGATTCTTAGCCTTAGTTCTGTCATTATTCTATGTCATATTTATTTATATGTCTCATATTTATAAATAAAATACCTAGTTTTTAGCTATGGGATCTGTTTTATTGCACCATCCACCTCTTGTTTTTATACATCTCTTTGGTACTTAGGAAGGCTTCTATTTTTATTCTAAAGGTTATCTTTATGCAAATACTATATATAATATCCTCATGTCCTTAATAACTTTTTTGGGGGATACTGTCTATTAGCTCCTCACTATAAATAATATTAAAATTCTCCCACATTTTTCTGCTCTAAGGCCTCCAATCTGAAGTGATATCCTTTTATTTCCTGGTAATACCTATAGGAGAATCAGTAAATATATCCTACATTACTTATATTGTTTCCCCTCTTCCATTTTCAGAGAACTGTGTTTTAGCTACACTGGCAGACTTATAACCACATAGTATATATTTTACTATCTCCTTTAACTATCATATAGCTCTAATTCTCCTCAGTAAGAAGTTTTGTTCTGTGAAGGAGTTTCACTTAGTCTGAGAGTTCAGGGCTAGATCACCCCAACACTAGCTGACCTTTCTGGAGTCTATAAGGTTGTTCCCAGTTTCAGCTGCTCTCAAATTGATCTGCTGCGCTTTCTCTGCACCTACTAGGGCCTCCTCCCTTCAGAGATGAGTATCTGTTGGCAACCTGATTTTTGGGTTCTCTGAGCCTTGCCTGGCTACCCTTGATACCATGCTACTCTTGATGCTGCTGCTGATTTATCTCACCCATTTATACTCTGGAGTTCACACGTGTTGTATGATAAAGAATTTGACTGGTCTTTGTTGCCAATTCCTCTAAAGCCCTTGGCATTGAATGATAGGAGGGTCTTTGTTAGTCATGAGCCCCTTGGATCACCCATGAGTTTATGCTAAGGATACGACTCAGGATGGGGGTAGAAAATGCTAGAAAGACCAACTGTATGATTAGAGGGTTGGGTCTTTGAGCCATACGGTAACAGCCCAACTTCCCAAACTCCAGGGAGGGGAGTTGGAGATTGAGCTCAACCGCATGAAGAATGATTCAATCAATCATAGTTAAGTAATGAAACCTCAATAAGAACACTGAGTACTGAAGCTTGGTGGAAATTCCTGATTGGTGAACATACGGATGTGTCAGGAGGATGATGCACCCTGATTCCACAGGAAAAGAGTACAAAAACTCCGTGATCAAGATCCCTACCCACCAAGACCTTGTCCTATGTGTCTCTTCATTTGGTTAGTCCTGCTTTGTAACCTTTAAAGTAATACTATCATCATAAATATAGTGCTTTCCTGAATTCTAAGTCAGCCCAGCAAATTATTAAACCTGAGAAGGTCATGGGAACCCCTGAATTTCTAGTCAGAAGTGCAGGTGGTCTGGGGACTATTGAACTTGTAGTTGGTGTCCAAAGGAAGGGCAGTCTTGCTGGAAACTGTGCCCTTACGTTGTACAGTTTGGCACTAACTATAGACGGTTAGCATCAGAATAGTACTGCAGTACATAAATAAGGATACCTTGAAACTTAGTTTTGTTGTATATGTTCTCCGTGGGTTTACTGTTACATTATCCTAGCTGCTCTTCTATTTTTGGGATAGGATTCTGGAGATTCAAATGCTATGCCACTACTACCTTGTTGCCAGTTCTCCTTTGGATTTTAAGTTAATGTGGTATATCACATTTCCTCTCCTCCATCTACTATTTCCATATTTATCATTTGACAGTCATATATTAACAAAAGATTAAATTGTTGAAGTTATGCAGCCACTCTTAAGTGTTTAAAGTACTGCTTGCTCATTAGCAAGATGCATTAAATTTGTAAATTAAATAGTATACAACAACAAACTACATATTGCAAATGATGATACATAATATATATTTTCAAACTGGTCTGAGGCTGGAACCCCAAAATAAAAAATAAAGGCAAAAGTCTTACCTCTGTGACACGTAGTTGTGAAGATGCAGCTATGTAATCTGATTCTAATTTGTTCTTCTCAGAGATTACCGTAGTATTTTGAAGAATTAAATCTACTTTTTGTATATGCAAAGAAGTACAAATCTAGGAACAAAAATCCCTAATAGTTTAGTTATTATGTTACTTATGTTTTAGAACTAAGAAAAATATTTATTTTTTAAAATAAAATTATAAACCATGAAAAAATAATTTTTCTATTGTGATTGACACCTCATATAGTTCTTACAATAAAATTTTTTAAAAGGTGTTTTCCTGTGTATTTACTAGAGTCATCTGGGATAAAATAATTTAGCATAATGAACACTTAAATTTTAACCTATTTATTACCCACAAAGAAAATGTCAAGCAATTGAACAAGCTGAAACTGATAAAAATCTCTTCCTTATATAACTGAAGTGTGAAAAACCTTAACCGAAAACCTTTCCTCCAATAAAGCCCTCTGAAGATTTTATTATCTTGTCTTGTTTACCTGCTATTTTAAAAAATGACTAAAATTAAGAAAATGCTTTACCTTTATTAGGCTTGTTAATTCGGTAACAAGTTTTGCTTTTTGAATATTTATTTCTTTGATTTTGGTACTCGCTTTTCGTTCTTCCTCTTCAAGGTTGCAAGTATCCTGTTCCATCAGCTTTAAACTGTATGACACACATAATGATGTTAAACTCAATGAGCCAAAATCCTTTGGTCTCCTACAGTTTTCTGGGATATACTTAGCGATGCTTTACAGATAAACTACTAGCTCCTAGCTTAAAAAATCAATTAGTGCAATTTGTCAGGATCAAAGGTATTTGTTGAGATATATCATATGCCCAGCATAGTCTAGGTTAATGCTAGTGCTAATGATATAGAATTTGGAGTCAGGAAGATGGCTTTGAACTTCATCTTTGCCACTCACTAATAAGCAGTATAACTAGACAAGTTACTCGTTTGAGCTTTTCAGTTTCCTCATCTGTCAAATGAAGATAATAATATTTCCCCCATACGGCTGTGGTGAAGATTAAAAAAAGTAATACATGTAACACACTTACTATGGCACCTGGCCCACAACTGATCGATTAATATGTTATTATTGTTGTTATTAATATTGCTTATAAAAAACAGTCCCTTCCTTTAAGGAACTTAAGTGAGTAGAGTTGATTAATAGGTAAAAAACAGAATGAAAAGACAACACAACAATCCTAAAAGTTAACACCATGCTGTTTCAAAGATGGCAAAACTAGGGCTCAGAGAAGTTCAATAAGTTACCTAAGATCACAGACACTAACTGGTAAGATGCGTGTGATGTCAAAGTCCATTTTCTTTCCACTATACCACATTGCCTCCAGGGAGAACAACAAAGTATGGAAGCAAAAATACACAAGAATGAACAAGTTCATCAGATGTAGAGAGTGGCCTGAATGGTTCAAGGAGGAGTGTGTTGGGGTAGGGAGGGAGGTTAAGTTGGAATGCGTAGAGTGAAACAAGATTTTATATAATCATAAAAGCTAGTCTAAAGGAGAGTAGTGTTTAATTAAATTTCGCGTAGTAATGGCAGGAAGCCACAACGAATACTCTCGAATGGGGTAGGAACATGCAAAGAAGATAAGTTTTGCAAGTCTTCTGGACGAACTGAATGGAGAGAGGACGAGTCAGGGAGAAACCACTGATCAAGTCACCACTGCAGTAGTCCAAAGTGAATAAAGGCAGGTATGAGATAGTGAAATGGTAATGAGTATGAAAAGTCATTTCACTGCAAAAATCAATATTACTTTAAGAAGAGAAGGTTTAGTTTTAGACAATAGGTCCAACACAGCAGCTGCACAGTAAAGCTTAAGTGTTTTGTAGATGATAGAAGACAGCAATGAAGTAAAGGGCTCTAGTTGAAAAAAAGGTTTAAAGTTGGGAAAAATTCTAGGAAACCAGATTAAACAGATCTTGCTTTAAGCCACCAAGGTACATTACTGATTTTTAAAATAAAAGTTGACAGGCAATTGTTTGCGTTAAAAAAGATTAACAAAAATGAACAAATTTTTCTAATGCATTTCAAATATGACTCCATTTATGAATGTGTTTAGAAATACATACTATATAGGTTGAGGTAAACTTGTATCTTCCTCAAGGCAACGATCTATTATTTATTACTAAAGATTGATCATGTTACTAATCTCTGTATCTTTACTCTACGGGTAAGGGTTAAAAGAGCAATAATAACACAAAGGTCTGGGCTGTGTCACTGGTAGGATATGGAAAAAACCCTGCAACTGGAAACCATGTTCCTTTCCCATAGACTTTACATCCTAAAGTTTTTATCCTATCTTATATATTCTACTAAATACCTAAATTCAAAACAAAGTTATAATCAGTTCTGAGAATGGTTGCCTGGGTACTAATAGGAAGCTAGTTTTCCTTTCAGAAAGGACTTTTGATAATATTCACATTTTGTATAAAATTCTGTGGAATATGTGACCATTAAGGCCAGGCAGACATAATCCTAACTGTAAGAAGGGAGACTGCAACTGAGTGAGATAAACCCTCAGGCGCTCAATCTATTCTGTGAAAAGCAGCATAACCTCTTACCTCCCTATTATTATCTCTCAGAACCGGTGAGAAAACAGCCTAGTTTGATAACTCTCTTCCTATACCTTTTCCTCCCCTCTTCTGCCATTCTGAACTCAATGGACATATTATTCTGGATATTCATCTAGAGTAGTGGTTCTTTCTTCCCCGCACCCCCACTTTTTTTTCGAGAGACAGGGACTTGCTCTGTCACTTAGGCTGGAGTGCAGTAGCATGATCATAATTCCCTGTAACCTCAAACTCCTGGGCTCAAGTGATTCTCCTGCCTCAGCTTCCTGAGTAGCTGGGATTATAGGCACATGCCACCAAAAACTGGCTAGTTTTTTACTATTTTATTTTTTGTAGACATGGAGTCTCACTATGTTGCTCAGGTTGGTGTCAAACTCCTGGCCCCAAGCAATCCTCCTGCCTTGGCCTCTCAAAGTGCTGGTATAACAGGCCTGAGCTACCACACCTGGACTTTGGGTAGTTCCTGAAATATGGTCTGCAGACCCCTGGGGATCCCCGAAACCATTTCAGGGGGTCTATGAGATAAAAACTATTTTCATGCTAATAATAATATATCATTTACCTTTCTCACCATATGGACATTTGCACTGGTGGTATAAAAGCAATGGTGAGTAAAAAATCCTAATGCTTTAGAATGAATCAAGGTAGTAGCACCAAAGTGTACTAGTCATTAGATTCTTCACTGCTATGCACTTAAATTTTTAAAAATGCCAAATTCACTTAAGAATGTCCCTGAAGCAGTAAAAATTATAAATTATATCTCAATATCCTGAGTATATACCTTTTTAATATTTTATGTGATGAAACAGGAAGTACACAGTATAGTCATCGTTTGGTATCCATGGGAGATTGGTTCCAGGACCCCCAGGGATACCAAAATCCATGGATGCTCAAGTCCCTTATATAAAATGGTGCAGTATTTGCATATAACCTATGCACATCCTCCTGTGTACTTTCAATCACTTCTGGATTATTTATAATACCTAATACGGGGCCAGGCACAGTGGCTCATGCCTGTAATCCTAGCACTCTGGGAGGCCGAGGTGGGAGGATTGCTTGAGGTCAGGAGTTCGAGACCAGCCTGAGCAAAAGCGAGACCCTGTCTCTACTAAAAAAATAGAAAGAAATTAGCTGGACAACTAAAAATATATAGAAAAAATTAGCCAGGCATGGTGGCGCATACCTGTAGTCCCAGCTACTTGGGAGACTGAGGCAGAAGGATTGCTTAAGCCCAGAAGTTTGAGGTTGCTGTGAGCTAGGCTGACGCCACGGCACTCTATGTCCGGGCAATAGAGCGACACTCTGTCTCCAAAAAGAATCTGATACAATGTAAATGCTATGTAAATAGTCGTTATACAGTATTCTTTAAGGAATAATTATAAGAAAAAAAATCTGTACATGTACAGATGTAACCATCCATTTTTTCTCCTGAATATTTTCATATTATGTAATAAAATGTGTCAACATCTGAAAGATCTATGTAACTTGGTGAACCAATATTTTCCAAATGACCAATGCATGATGTAACAAAATCATGAGTAAAAGAGCTATCTAAAGTACAACAGATTTTAATGTAATAGGGCACACAAGTTCACTGACAGGATTTCAGATTCCACATTCCAAGTGAACTTTTTACGCATTGGCAAGTTTTGATATAGTATTAAAGAAGAATATCCACAATTATCTGACATGTCTATTTAAATACTCTTCTCTTTTCCAACTACTTATCTTTTTTGTTTGAGACAGAGTCTTGTTCTGTCGCTCTGGCTAGAATACAGTGGCATAATCATAGCTTACTGTAACCTCAAACTTCCGGGCTCAAGCAATCCTCCTGCCTCGGCCTCCTGAGTGGCTGGGACTACAGGCACATACCACCATATCCAGCTAATTTTTCTATTTTTTGTAGAGACGGGGTCTCACTCTTGCTCAGGTTGGTCTCAAACTCCTGAGTTGAAGCTATCCTCCCACCATGGCCACCAACTACATACCGATATGAAGCCAGACTGTCTTCATGTTCAACCAAAACATCTCACAAGAGACTGAATACAGAAGTAGATAGAAAAAATCTACTAACTTCAACTAAAGAAATTTGCAAAAATGTAAAACAATGACACTCTTTACATTAAATTTGTTTGCAAACTAGTTATTTTTAATAAATTTTTAAGAGATGGGGTCCTACTATGTTGTCCAGGCTGGAGTGCAGAGACTATTCACAGGCACAATCATAGCCTACTACAGCCTTGAACTTCTTGCCTCCAGTGATCCTCCTGCTTTGGCCTCCCCAGTAGCTGGGACTGCAGGCACAGACCACCACACATGGCTATTTTTAGTACATTTTTATGTTAACATAAGATGGGTTTGTTACTTTTTAAATGAATTGATAAATATTTTAAACATTCTCAGTTTTAATTTCTGGTATGGTAAATATTAATAGATATAATGCATATTAACAAAACTTCTTCGGGATCTTCATTAATTTTTAAGCATGTAAAGGGCTCCAGAGGCCGGAATTGCTGATCAGGGAACAGAAAAACTCACACAACACTTAGGATTCATCTCCCTTTGCCCTGTGGACTAAAATTCTGTTTTGGGTAGTAAGAGTGAAGTTTTAGAGAAAAATTACTACAAAGCATGCTTGTGGGAACTGTGTTGTCACTACAGGGTATAATTAATAATCTCCCACACAGCACTTTATGCTTCTCAGCCCCAAACCCCGCAAACAGACTAAAGGATACCTTCCTAGTTTGGAACTAATTTTTTGTTCCAGTTGTCTTTTCTTGGTTTTTCTTTCAAGAAGCTCCTTCTTCTTTTGTCTAAGTTCATTGTCTTTGTATTCTAGATGTCTGCTTGTCTCACGTAAGGCAATCAACCCTGATTCCACTGCTTGCAATTTTCTGTTAATTTCCTATGAAATAGTCAAAAATTGTTAACAGATTTTAAAAACAGTTCTAGTTAAAGTATTAGAAATCCAGTTAATGATCTTATGTAATATTCAAATCTAATTAACTAACCTTTAGCTGTTCTTCTAAGTGTCTTCTTTGCTCTAGATCCACAGTGACTGTGAGAAACTGGGCTACTTTTAGAGATGTGTTACTAGAAATAACTTTATTTGAATAAAAAGACGTTTTCACCACATACTTTTCTTCTGCTGTATAAATTTGTTTTAATCGGGTTTCTTGTATTACCTATGATGTAAAACAAGGGTTAGCACACATCTAATAATAATTACAAGTTTTAAAGGACTAAAGAATTAAAAATACAGACCAAGTGAAACTTGAAAGATCAAAATATACTAGATACATTTTCATTTTTTTCATGTATCCAACAACATCTCAAAAAAGGTGGCTGATACATTTCAGGTCAATATTTTGCAAAACACCACCAAGGAAGAGAGAATTAGGAGAAAACTAAAACAACTAGCAAAGTCAGTTATACTTCACTATACAACCTCTCCCAAGTAAGTATACTTTTGGAGCTTCATTATCTAAAGTAGAGATATCAAGAACCAGGTATCCCAAAAATCGAACTACGTTATCTCAGGTAAGTCAGTCACTTTCCCCTCCCTTCAGTTATACTGTTTAAAGATGAATAATCGTATATTTAGTTCCCGTATATTTGGGAGAATACTCAAGGGAATCATTGTTCACAGATTTCAAAATATTGTTTTATATTTTTGTTTTTTGAGATCTGTTCTCTCAAAACATAGGTTTCATAAACTAAAATACATTCTAAATACCATATTATTATTATTAGATATACTTTCTGTATATTTACAAAGAATAGGCTGCTACAATGCAGTTTTTCCCCAATCTTTAAAGGTTCATAACCACTACTTTGTGGCTTATTTCCCCCCAGAAATTTATAGTTTAAGTGAAAAGATAGGACATGTTTAAACATATTTAGTCAACAAAGTATAAACAGGCACCCTAAATCCTGAATAATTTGGAATAAAGGGATAGACTGGATGAGGTTAGTCTATCCAACTAGACTGTCTAACTCATAAAAATGAGTTTTAAACTGGATTTGAACCGATAGAGTGAGCGAGGGAAGGACACTTCCAGCAAAAAGGACATCTCAAGCTAAGGTCAGCAGACAATTTAACTAAAGGGGAGAGTCTTAGAAATTAATGAGAGAACAATTTCATGAATAGGGTATAAACACTGTTAGGGAACCTAAAATTTTAAGACTTGATACTAAAGCAAAACACACTATGAAGAATATATTTTTATTCTAAAAAAGAAATATAGCCATTATTGCCATTATCCAGACATGAAAGAAAGATTGAGGATGTAAAGGCAGTAAATTTCCTCAACAAGTTTGTATCTTCTAAAAGATGGCCAGGACAATGCCAGGGGCTTTACCAGGTGCTTGAAATACTTCCTAACTTGGCTTTACCATATATATATATGTCTGAAAAGTGTATCATCATACTTTAAAGTATCTATATACAATGTAACACTGAGTCGGGCATTGTGACAATAAGGTATAAGAAACATTTAATGTGTTCAAGAATTTTAAAAATCATTTATATAAAACAGAGATTAAGATTAATGAAAAATATCTAAAAAAGAAACAAAGGAGGAAAGAATTTCACTTCTAATGTAAATTATATGAATTTCAAATCTATTTCTCTAGTACAAATAGCAGTGTTAAAGCTTGATAGGTGACTTAAGCAAAATGTTAAAAGTGCATAAAAATAATTCAACTTGAAGCACAGGTCAAAAAGTAAAAGAATTTTCCAAATTAAGTAACCACTCCTTTCTATCCCAAAGTGAAGCTATAAAAGCCCTTATCAAACTTTCTGCTGTCTTCTGCATTAGTAAAAAAATTCTTACTCCTCTTACTTTCAGAGATAGCCCTACCTATCCCTGAAGTTATGACAAAAATTGGTTTGGTCTATACATACAGTCTTGTCCTCTTTTCTAAAGCTCAGTGAATTAAGGTACACCTACACTGAGAGTTCTATTTTTGGTTTCCCCAAATGATTACCATAATAGGAAGTCATTTCTAATCAAAGACACAGGCAACTTACTATAGGTAACATGTTTTCGCAAAATGACTTGGTAATAAGCCTTCATTTCTCTTTTCTGTTAATGAAGTATAGAGAGCCCCCAAATGAATTATCTTAGGAATACCTGTACATTGGTTAAGAATTTAAAACGTATTTTCTATTAAACTAAATATTATAAATAGCATTTAGGTCTGTAATTGGTTCCCAGATGCTTATAAACAGTATTAACACAGCAACTTAGTATTTTGGAAAAACCTGTTCCAGGAGAGATTGCTTCTCTGCTTCTGCCTATGATAAAAGCACACACAGTTTGGAGTAATGGATATCACTTGTAAGAAGAAAATTCCAAACAGCATTAGCAGAATGTAGGAACTAAGAGTTTCTGTGGCTCTACATACTAGCCAAACAAATGAGTTCCTATGAGGGGTGATCATTCATATATGAGAAAATCTTAAGTAGAAGCCTTTCCAAAAAAATTCTATATCCCAGCTTACCCTTCTATAGTGTTATTTGTCTGAAAGATAATCTTGAACACAAAAATTTAAATGACTAAATTATTAATATAATGTTTGAACATAGGTTTGTCAAGCAAGTAAAAATCAAGTAAGTGTATCTGGTGTCTCTTTCTAGGTTTTAACTTTATTCAATTACCGTAAAGGTATAAAGTATTTATTTATTTTAATTAACTCCACATCATTCCTGTCAAAGTATTAGACAACAGTCACTGCTTTACGTCATATCAAAAATAGTAAATACAAAGATAATTTCTGCATGGTTAAAAACAACAGAATGGTACACTTATTCAAATTTCTGACACTTTTTGCTTGCTTTTAGCTGAAAAGTTTTAACAAAACTACGTTTTGGGTAATAATTCAATAATTTCTTACCCGTTCGATTCTTTCTCTGGTCCTTTCCGTTCCTACAGGAACTTCATGAATATGATACTGACAGCAAAGGTAACTCATTACAGGATCAGGTGCATCAAATAATTCTCTCAAATAAGAGAAAAATCCATATTGTCTGAAAGGAAAAGTGGTGATTAGATTTTCTTAAAACACCTTTCAAAAAAATCTGAGAGTAGATAAGTAGCCAATAAATAATAAATGAAACATAAATTATTTCAACAACGATACAGGAAAAATATTTCTTTTTTACATTTTAAAATCATTAAATATTACTATTTACCTGCCAGAAAAAATTTAAACTTTTATTGTTTTTAGTATCTAGAGAGCGTCTACTTATATCTAGAGTTAAGATATTTACTTATAATTGTTTTATAACTGCAATTTTTACATTTTTTGCAAAAATAATGCAAAATTATTTTTGCATTATCAAGTGATGATTTATTATTTCACTTTCCCAATAAATAACAATTTTAGTATCTTTTATTAAATAGTCCAATATTTTTCTACTAATTTGAAACATCACCTTCATCACACATTAACTATATCATGGTCTACTCCTGGGCCTAAATTTTTCCTCATTTTAGACTTAGAGAGCCTAAAAGGAAATAATAAAGCCTATAACAAACGCATTTATGTGACAAAGAGATAATTAACATATATTTAATTACTCAATACTCAAACCAGTCCTAGTAGTATTTTCCAGACTTACTTTAGTTCATTCAGAGATCTTGAAGGTGCTTTGTCTGCATATGAACTCTTGGGAGCAATAACAGCATTTACTCTTAATTTTTTATTGTCACGAACCTGAATACAGGGAAAAGAAAACATTATTTTAATCATAGTTCCTTTTTTTTTTTTTTGAGACAGAGTCTCACTCTGTTGCCTCGGCTAGAGTGTCGTGGCATCAGCCTAGCTCACAGCAACCTCAAACTCCTGGGCTCAAGCGATCCTCCTGCCTCAGCCTCCCGAGTAGCTGGGACTACAGGCATGAGCCACCATGCCCGGCTAATTTTTTCTATATATATTTTTAGTTGTCCAGATCATTTCTTTCTGTTTTTTTGGTAGAGATGGGGTCTCGCTCTTGCTCAGGCTGGTCGCGAACTCCTGAGCTCAAACAATCCGCCCGCCTCAGCCTCCCAAAGTGCTAGGATTACAGGCGTGAACCACCGCGCCCAGCCTATTTTAATTATATATTGTCAACAGAAATGATTTTTAAAGTTACCACATTCCTACTGGCATTGACAGGATGGATCAGAAATTAAAATATTAGATATTTGATGTTAATCAGAGGAAAATTTTACTGTGAAAAATGATACCATACATATGTGTTTTTACAAAAAGAGTCAATTTTTTAAAAAGATACATACTGAAATATTAATACATTCAGATGAAACAAAATGTCTGAGATTTGCTTCAAACTGATACAGAAGAGGGACAGTTATGCTTCCATTACTGGCAGATTATCTGGTATGGTGCTAAAGATTATAAACTCGCGTCAAAATTTAAAAAACAATTACTTTAAGGCACAGGAGATGGATAAAAAGCAGATAGAAGTTGGAGGGGAGCTGACATTTGAAAGATAAGACTAGCACCAGGAGATATGCATTCATGTGGCTTGTGGCTTGACGACATTCCCCGATCTGGAGCATGAGGAGAGGGGATGAAATTCAGGTAGAAAGCTGCAGTTTTTCCAGCTGAAGGAATCATAGTATGGAGTTTGGAGTGACTAGAATGGTTGTAAAGTATAAGTTTTTGGGAGAAGGGTGCTGCAAAGTGAGAAGCCTCAAAATCTGCATTTACACTCTTATCTTAATCCCTGGCTGTCCAATGAACTATGAATGCATGGGAAAACTCCAGAGGGCTGGAGACAAGTTATCCAGAAGATCTAGCTAAGATCATTGATGAAGGCGGCTATATCAAACAACAGATTTTCAATGCAGACAAAATAGCCTTTTATTGGAAGAAGATGCCATCTAGAACTTTCATAGCTAGAGAGAAGTCAAATGCCTGGCTTCAAAGGACAGGATGACTCTCTTGTTAGCGGCTAATGCAGCTGGTGATAGTAAGTTGATGCCAATACACATTCACCGTTCCAAAAATCATGCTAAATCTACTCTGTCTGTGCTCCAGAAATGGAACAACAAAGCCTGGATGTTTGCACATCTGTTTACAGCATAGTTACTGAATATTAAAGCACACTGTTGAGACCTACTGCTCAGGAAAAAAGATTCCTTTCAAAACACTGCTGCTCATTGACAATGCGCCTGGTCACCCAAGAGCTTTCATGGAGATGTACAAGCAGATTAATGTTGTTTTCAAGCCTACTAACACAACATTCATTCTTCAGATCAAGAATGGATCAAGGAGTAATTCTGACTTTCAAATGTTTTTATTTAATAAATACATTTCATAAGGCTATAGCTGCCATAGATAATGATTCCCTTGATGGATCTGGGCAAAGTAAATCAGAAAAGCTTCTGAAAAAGATTCACCATTCTAGATGATGAAGAACATGTGTGATTCAAGGGAGGTGGTCAAGATAACAACATTAACAGGAGTTTGAAAACAGTTGATTCCAATCCTCATGGACGACTTTTAGGAGTTCGAGACTTCAGTGGAGGAAGTCATGGCAGATGTGTAGAAATAGCAAAAGAATCAGAAGTGGAGCCTGAAGATGTGACTGAATTGCTGCAATCTCATGATAAAACTTGAACAGATGGGCCGGGCGCGGTGGCTCACACCTGTAATCCTAGCTCTCTGGGAGGCCGAGGCGGGCAGATTGTTTGAGCTCAGGAGTTCGAGACCAGCCTGAGCAAGAGCGAGAGCCCGTCTCTACTAAAAAAAAATAGACAGAAATTAACTAAAATATATAGAGAAAAATTAGCCGGGCATGGTGGCGCGTGCCTGTAGTCCCAGCTACTCGGGAGGCTGAGGCAGTAGGATTGCTTGAGCCCAGGAGTTTGAGGTTGCTGTGAGCTAGGCTAATGCCACAGCACTCACTCAAGCCAGGGCAACAGAGTGAGACTCTGTCTCAAAAAAAAAAACTTGAACAGATGAAGAGTTACTTCTTATGAATGAGCAAAGAGTAGTTTCTTGAGATAGAATTTGCTCCTGGTGAAGATGCTGTGAACATTGTTGAAATGACAACAAAGGATTTAGAATATTACATAAACTTAGTTGATAACATAGCAGCAGGGTTCAGGGCTTGAGAAGATTGATTCAATGTTTTTTTTTTTTTAGAGATAGGGTCTTCCTCTGTTGTTCCAGCTAGAGTGCAGTGGTGTCATCATAGCCCGCTGGAACCTCAAACTACTGGGCTCAAGCAATCCTCCTGCCTCAGCCTCCTAAGTAGCTGGGACTACAGGCATGTGCCATGCTAATTTTTCTATTTTTTGTACAGATGGGGTCTCACTATGTTGCCCAGCCAGGTCTCAGGCTCCTGGCCTCAAGCAATCCACCTGTCTCAGCCTCCCAAAGTGCTAGGATTACAAGCGTGAGCCAATAAGCCTGGCCGTGACTCCAATACTGTAAGACATTCTACTGTGGGTAAAATGTCATCAAACAGCATTGCATGCTACAGAGAAATCTATTGTAATAGGAAGAATTGATCGATGCAACAAACTTCATTGTTTTAAGAAGTTGCTACAGCCACCCCAACCTTCAGCAACCACCACCCTGATCAGTTAGCAGCCATCAACATCAAGGCAAGACTCTCCAACAGCAAAAAGATTACAACTCACTGAAGGCTCAGATGATTGCTAGCATTTTTTTTAGGAATAAAGTGTTTTAAAATGAAGGTATGTATATTGTTTTTAAAGACATAATGCTATTGCCCTCTTAATAGGCTACAGTATAGTATAAACATAACTTCTATATGCATTGGGAAACAAAAAATTGTGATTCACTTTATTGCGATATTTGCTTTATTGTGGTGGTCTGAACCAAACGCATGGTATCTCCCAGGTACACTGGTCCTAGAACTCAGAAACTGAACTAACTGACAGTGTCAACAGGGATACAAAGTCAAATAAAAAAAATCAACTGTGTGTCTATGAACTAGCAATGTAAAATTAGAAAATGAGTTTTAGAAATATTTTTAAATAGTGTCAAAAAAAACAAAAAATACACATTAAAATACACATTTAGGCCAGGTGCAGTGGCTAACACCGGTAATCCCAGCATTTTGGGAGGCTGAGGCAGGAGGACTGCTTGACGCCAGGACTTTGACACCAGTCTGGGCTACATAGCGAAACCTAGTTTCTATTATATTAAATATAAATAAATAAATAAGAATAAAATTTAAAATATATACATTTTTAACAGAAGATGTATAAAACTCATACCCTGAAAAAAACAAAACAATGTTGACAGATATTAATGGAGGCATGATGAGATGGCAGAATGGAGAAATATTTCATGGTGGCATGGATCAGCAATTCTGAAACTATCTTCAGAGTCTTCTAGGCTTGAACAAATGAGTAAATATACTGATGATATGGAGAGCTATGCTCTTCACTAATACAGAAGGAAATTATAAATATGTAAAGGAGAAAGACTAGAAGGTACCCTGTAGTGTTAGATTGCAATTGGAAGTAGCAGTGTGAACTCGTGTTGCACTTATGTTTTCTTGCACTCTAGATAAATACAGAAATACCTATCGATATAAAGGGTTTGCATGAGAGGACCTGGAAGCAATGAGACACCAGTAGCAATGAACAGATCTAGTATCCAGATCTTGGTTTCTAAAAGAAACTAAGGATCTTTAAGAAAAGGGCTGATCGTAAGGCCCAGGCGGTACATTAAAGATGAACCTGTAACATGTTACTTTGGTAAAAATTAAGAATTGTTCAAAATATGATGGCAACATATTAAAAGGACATGGGAGTCAATCTCACTAATCAAATCTGGGATAATTTAAGCATTAAAATTTATAACACATAAAATTCTATGAGTCTATATTGATAAACAAACAGAAGAGAAGAAAAAAAACTTTCCTATAGGCAGAAAACTAATAAATATAGAAGGAATGACTGAGTTAGAATCATTTATGATTCTTAAACCTACTAGGTAGGCTTTCATGAGGAACAGGGTATTTGCAGTCTCAAAATATTAATATCTACACATAAATAATTACAAAGAGAAAAACCGTTTTGTTATAACACTTGTTAACAAATTTGCTCCAAGCGGTTGACACATTAGGAAACAATTTGAGCATTACGTGGACTTCACATTTGCTTACTTGCAATTTTATCCACAAAGAAACAAAAGGTTTTCCCTAGATGAATGCAGAAAACTGCATCCAACTGAACCAAGCTTCCTAAGAATACACATAATTTATGTGCGTGCACACACAATGACACACATATACCCCCCCAAACATTTACCAGCTAGCTACTTAAGTTTACCATGTATTATGAGCCACATCCACCCATATTTGTTGTTACAATTTTCCATCTATTAATAACTTCAGATAACTGGTTTATAATTGTTTTAACCACTACACAATAACTCACAAGCTGAACACATCCAATACCCACTTCCGTAAGGCAACTTCAGGTCTTTTTCAAAATAAAGCATCATATTTATTGTACTTGGGTATTAGTTAACAATTTAGCCTGTATAAAACTGTGTCACCATTTTCAATAGGTTCATCTTTTTTCATGTGTTATTGATGAAATTTTTGAGTGTTGTACTCTAACCTTTTCTTCCCCCGTAACTCCTGTGTGTTTTTAATTGTACAATTTTGCATAACACAGTGATTTTCACGAATGCATATATTACGGTATAGCACAATTTATTGTACTTTTCAATGGAGAAATAATAAAGTAAATGAGGCTGAACGTAAATAATCAGTGAATCTGATTTATGGGCTTCATGGGAATAAAGAAGTTCCATGTGCTATTCTTGTGACTCTTCTGTTAGTTTTAAATTATATCAAAATAAGAAGTTATCAAGAAAAAAACCAATAGAGAACTGGAGGTATAAATGAAACAATATTAGCCATGAGTCAATGTATCACTGATGTTAGTATACGGGGTACATTAAGTTATTAAAATCTATTGTTGTAGTGGTTACATTAAAATCTAGTGTTGTAGTGGTTACATTAAATAAAACTGAATTGCACAGTAAGAAAGTAATTTCCCTTTCAATTCCCTTTCAATATTTCTAATTATACCATTGAGAAAGTTATAGTACGGTGTCAGCATGTCCGTAACTCCTTGTTATCTCTTTTTTAACATGTTATCTGCTTTTAGGAAACAATACAGATCTAGAATTTACTAACATTATGTTTATTGCCTTATTGTTATGTAAATTATTGGTTCTCTAATTTGGTAGTGATATTATATTTCCTTCTAGAAGATTTTTTTGAGTAACAAGAAGTAGGTGATTGAAAGAAAAATATTATAAATACTACAGGGTAGTACCCAGATATGGCAACGATTGTGATGGCTGTACATTGTATATAGTATATAGAAAAGGCAAAAACTGAGAAGATGGTTTGTAAGTTACTGAAGGATGAGAAATGGCAGTCTAGTAGATACAATTACAGGGGAAGGTTATATAGAATAAAATTTCACAATTTAAAACACACAAAAAGTTATAGATAGAAGTTCTGGTACTACCTGACAAGCAGTTATGTAAAGTTAATTGTTACAGCACAAGAAAAAAGAATAAAGATCAAATTATCAAGAATCTGTGTCATATGATAAATATATTGAAACAGGGAACAGGCAGGCCTTGCTCAATAGAGTCATAAGCCTCGAACCAAGGTCTCTGATAAAACAGGAGATGGCAGAGAAACCAGCCAAAACCAGTTAAAACTAAGAAAGCCACAAAAAAACCCTCAGGTTACCCTTACTGCTCATTATACCCGGCTTATAATGTATTAGCATACTAAAAGAAACTCCTACCAGTGCCATGACAGTTTACAAATGCCATGAAAACTCCCAGAAGTTACCCTGTATGGTTTAGAAAGGGGAGGGACCCTCAGTTCTGGGAACTCCCCATCCCTTTCCTAGAAATCTTATGAATAATCCTCCCTCTGCTTAATATAAAATTAAATAGAAGGTATAAAATAAAACCCCGAAAACTCACAAAGGGATACTCCCTATTACCCTGAGAGAGAGCCACTGCTCTATGAGGCAGCCACATTTCTTTTTTTTTCTTACCTCAGTAAACTTGCTTTTGCCTTACTCTGTCAACTTGCTCTTGAATTCTTTCCTGCACAACCCACTTGGGCTTCAGGCCAGAGTCCAGTTTTGGGGTCTACTTTTCTGTATCAATACGGTTCCAACCCTCAGTGCAAAGGTGGAATGGGTTTTTGACACAAGGCAAGGTACTCTGTATGGGCTAAGCTGGCCATGTGCAAAACAGAAATCATATTGCCTGTACTTCACAGTGCACCATGTCTCCAAGATACGTAACCCAAGCAACTGACTTCTTCAGTGAGCTCTAACATCAGATCTGGTTAGGCTTAAATAGTTCTAACATATACAAATGTCTAACTTTTTGGAGTTCATTTTATAATTTTATACACACAACCCTTTTATCCGATCATCTTTATGTTCACATTCTCGGCCATCTCCCAAACCAGGAGTAGGGCAATAGGATAAAAGCAAAAGAAAGTAAGGATTCTTTCTAAGCACTATGTACCAGAGAAACAGGACCACTTGAACTGATTGAGGGTCCTTAGACCAATTAGCAAAGGTTTAAACAAGATAAAACAAATTCTAGACCTAATCTTTATAAGCCTTTTAAAGAAAGAGAAGACGTATGCAAAAGGAAAAAGAAATCTTACAGACAATAACATAGCTAACAATATATCATATGTAACTAACAATATATACTATATATCATGTAGGTATATAACATTATAATAATAGCTAATAAGCACTGTTGTTATACTTTTACATTTTATTAACTGACTTAAATACTCACAACCATCTTTTGAAATAGATAATATTACCACCATCACCCCCCATTTTATAGATGAGGAAACTGAGGCAAAAAACATTTCGGCAACTTGCCCAAGTAAGAAGCCAGAATTCAAATCCTTCCAACCTAGCTAGAGTATACACATCCTTAACTACACTAAGCCATGCTGTCTTTCAGTGGCTTAAATTCTTGGTCAGTGGTGTTTTTCTATAGCCAGATACAGGATTCTTATTCTTTTTAAAGAAGTTTTCTTTATTAATATATTAATAAGCAAAAACATATTGATTTCCCTTTCAAAGAAAAACTAAGTTCATTCCAATACATTTCCAAAAAAGGATGTTCTAGACCAAAGGTCTATCATTGTTTCTTTCTCTTAAAACATGACAATTATTCTTCATATTAATTTCAAATGATAATTTCAAAATATGGTACAGACAGAATATTATCGGCTGTTTTCCCTTTATAAAACAAATTCATTGCCTTATATGGCATAGATAGGAAAGAAATTAACAAAATTGAGTGATTTTGTACAAGAGTTAACTGGTAGTAAAATTAGTTACCACCTTTTGCTCTAGTGAAGTTAAAAATTCAAACACTGAAAGACACGGCCCAAGTGAATCAAAGTGTTATGTTGGTCAGTACTTGCCTCTTTGAGGAAAACCTCCATATCTTCTTGACTTTCAAAAACAAAAGCTCTCAAGTCATTTGATGGAATATGATTTTCAATGTATTTGGCATTTTTATTATCTTTCATATTGATCTGAACAAAAAGAAAAAATAAGTTTTCTCACGAAACTCAAACTGATTACTAAAATACATTTATATTTAACTTAGATTTTAAAATTAGATTAAATTTTAATCCTTGAGAAAATGGAAGCTAAAAAAAAGAACAATTTGGTATCAAAGGGTCATTTTAAAAAATCTAATGTATTTTATCACACAGAAACAACCAACATAGTACATAGTTAAACAAAAGCCAAGATGTGAATAATATCTGATGCATATTGACTTTGATGCTATCTAAGAAATAACAAGTGCCTTTCTGGTCAACTCATTTCAAACAGTCTCAGATTGTGACTTAATACAAACATCTCTCATCTTCCCCAAAACTTTTAACATTTTTCCTTCTTAATTTTCAAGAGAACTTCATACTATACATGGAAATAACTGATAGGTAGAAAAAACACAAGAGAACTGAATAAAACTTTATAATAATAGGAAAAAAAACTTGCTATAACTTAATTATTTAAAACTATTAACTAATTAGGCACTTTTGCATGTGAGGTTCAATGCTATGAAAGATATTAAATTAGGTTAGAAAAAAACTGTTTCGAGGAGAGTACAATCTATTATTTATTGCAGATTAATAAGTATGTTGAAAAGCAGAGCATGATTAAAGCTCCCATTAACAGAGGTATTATAAAAAGTGCTATCTGTGGAATTTTGGAGGAGAGATCAATTACTTCCAGCAGATGGAAATCAGTTTTCTTGAAAAAATAATGAGAAGGGAGGTATTTATGCACTGTAATATATTATGAAGCATATTAGTTAAGTGCCAGAGCTCTGGGGTCAGACAGCTGTTCTTTCAAATCCTATGTATGATCTTGCTCAAGCACTACTTAAATCTCAGAAAGCTTTAGTAATATCTGTAAGATGGATATAGTAAAACAGTACATACCTCATAGGACTAAATGTGGATTAAAAGAGATAACACAATAAAAAAACAGTACAGTGCTTGTCACATAAACGTTGGCCAACACTATTCTCTACTTTAAATTATAGGATATCAATCAGTGTAGAAAAGTGAGAAAACTGATACATAAGCAAATAAAAAAATAAAACCACAAAAAACACCATTACCCTACACCATAAATATTTATAGTGTCTACTGTTTCACAATTTTTTTGGTACCATATTACTGTATTGGAAAAAATGATACAAATTAAAGTGGGGGTTTACTGCAATTTACAGAAAGGGTAAAAATGACCCCAGCATGACCGCAGAAAGTCACCTTTTAAAAAATGTATTTTATCTTTTTAGAGATGGGGTCTCACCCTCTCATGTAGGCTGGAGTGCAGTGGTGTGATCATAGCTCACTGTAGCCTTGAACTCCTGGGCAGAAGCAATCTCCCTGCCTCAGCCTCTCAAGTAGCTGGGTCTACAGGTGCACACTACGATGTCCAGCTAATTTTTTTTTCATATTTTAGAGACAAGGTCGCACTATGTTGCCCAGGCTGGTCTCGAACTCTTGGCCTCAAGCAATCCTCCTGAGTAGTTGGAATTATAGGCGCAAGCCACCATGCCTGGCCATCTTTTTTTTTTTTTTTTTTTTTTTAAATGTAGCTAGAAATAAGCCAGTCTAGGATTTAGCTCTCATTACCACATTCTCCCAGGGTATACTAATCAGAAATATTCTGCTATATCAGATTCCAAGGCCCCCATCTTATGTAAATTGGTTATATGGCCACTCAATTCTTTGACAGATTTCACCTGCTTATTCAGGTAATAAGTCTCAAGGAAGTCACACAAGTAGGGGTCAATTTAGGCACTGGTCAGTTTGTGTGGTTCTAGTAGTGACTGATTCACGTGGTTTTATTCCAAGTGTAAGCATACTCCATGGCATTTATAGTCTGTGAAGGTTTCCTGATATCCTGAAGGAAGATTTAGTCACTCTGTTGGTTCTTCAGCTTCTGGTTTCTCAGGATGCTCCCTCTACTCATGAGAGTGATGAAGAAAATATTTGCCAAAGTTCTTCAAAGAACTTCAATGTCAAAACTTCACTGTCAAAGTAGTGAGACACAGATAGGCAGATATAGGAGACATAGGACTCCAAGACAATCTGGTAGTTGATGACAGCCTTCTGTTTCACAGTTTTTTAAATGAAATTTTTCTATACATCCTATTCTGTAACCTGTTTTATGATTAAGATGTCATAAATGTCCTTATGTATTAGTTTAAAAGAGATCTATAGCAACATTTTTATGGCTGCGTAATATTCCACTATAAAGATAGAGAACAATTTACTTAACCAGTCTGTATCTTTGTAAATTTTCTTCTGTTGCCCTATCATTCTGCTATTATAAACACTTCTGTGAGTATATCCGTAAATAAATCTTTGCATAATTCTAGGTTGCAACTGTTAGAAGTAAATCATGGAAATAGATTGCTAATTGACAAGATACATGACTAAAATTTGAAGTCTGTATATTGCCACCTTGTCTATGAAAGTGGTAGCATTTCAACTAGACCCTGAAAAGTGAGGTAAGTATGTGGGGGATATGGATGGAGGGAGGTGGTAGGAAAGGTGAAAGGTTCTTTTAGGAAAAGTAAAAAAGCACAGTATACTTCTTTATCTCAAAGACTCAAATGTATTAATAAAGTGGAAATACATGCCAGCTAGTAATCTGACTTAGTGACAGGCTACTATTAGAAAATCAAATGGTAAGAGGATGACAAATCTAATAAAGTACTGAAGTATCATTTTGAGACTGGCATTTTAATAAAAATCTGCTAACAATTATACTTGCATTATACCTTATACTAAGGGTCACAATATTTTTGCTTATATTTTCTTTTAATCCTTATCAGATTAATCAAAACAATGTCTTCATCCAAAATGGAAATTCTCATCTTTCTAATAATATACACCCAAACAAGAAGAGAATATATTATGCCTATTAATTTTGCTAATATAATGTAAAATATAATAAAAGATGAAAAACTATATAAAATGATTTTTAATAAAGTATAACAATAGTGAGTTAGAGAAAACAAAACTTTTCATGAATCCTGCAAGGATCTATAGTGAGTCATTTTCTAAAGAAAAAAATTATCTAGCAAAAATAATCCTTAAGTCATTTTTGGAGTAAGTTTTAAGTTTATGTTATATATCTATATCTAATATATCACTACTAAAGACGTGGTTTTTCATTTTTTCATCTCTTTACACGGTCAACCTTATTTTAAATAATTTAGATGGCAATCATCCTAGTAAATCCTTGGCTCCATTTCACTAAATGATTTACTAAATATAGCTTCACCTATTCTTGAAGACCCACAATCAACAATAAGAGCTATCAAATACTTTATCATGTCAATGAACTATTGGCTTCATTCTCAAAATCTTCAGAATGCCTTTTTTTGTAGCAAGCAATTTTCTTGCCTATTTTGTCATGTATTCCTTATTAACATATTTATTTACAGCAGTTTTCTATCTCTTTAGCAGGTTTTAATCTAATGCCTGCTATAACCTAAGAATAGCAAGTGCCAGAAGGAACCAGCTAACCAAACTAATTTTCTACATGAGCCTTTGTCAATAAGTTGTTAGTTTTCCATACCTCTTTCTAGAAAAAAGTTCACAGGTTTTATGACAGTTACTACCCTCACTGATCAAGGGCCCTTTAAAAAGCTCATGTAGGGATTCTGCAGTATGTCAGATGCCACAAGTCTGATAATGGAAAACCCAGGTGGTTAAAAGCACTAAAAATTCTTAAAACAAAAATCTACAATGATTACAATAATAAAACTACCAGATGTTACCAAGATGAACAAAATTTTTTACCGTGAGCATTATGGGCTCACAGACTCTTCGCTTAAATTTGTCTCTGTTATTTCTCAGCCATAAAACAGCATCATATGTGTCACGGTATCTCTGTCTCAGCTTATCTTCCTTTTGATTCATCAGATTGTCAAAACGTACAATATGATCATCCACACCTAAAATTGGAAAACAAAGTATTGTTTCTCTCAAAGCTTTAATTAATGAAATAATGTATTATTAATATAAAAGAATATCCTAGATCTAAAGGTTATAAATACCACTCAGCAAGTACTCTTCATAGTGGAAAAGACCTGACCTGGACAGATCATTCTAAAATTTCCAAACACTTGGGATAAAACATGATCTTGAAACCATGAAAAATAAAAAACAGGTCACATACAAAAAAGAGAAAAACACTAGATTTCCTCTCAGAAGACAATGGTAACAAGGCCTTCAAAATTTTGAGAGAAAAAATATTTTCAACCCGGAATTATATATACAACAAAATTGAGAAAATGGGATAATAAAATAAAGATATTTATATTCAGGGGTACAAAGACCTGATATCTCTCATTAGATAGCTAATTCCCAGATATCTCTTCTTAGGAGGTTACCCTAAGACATGCTGTAACAAAATACGGGCATAATGTAAGAAAAAGGAAGACGTGGAATTTAGGAATAGGTTTATAATTCAGAAAAAACAGGAGAGAAATCCCAGATGACAACCATGCAAGAGGCCTTGAGAATAACCAGTTTAGATGGAAGGAGCAGAAGGCTACAGAACTCAAGAGAATGCCTGATAAGATACCTTTGTTTCTTCTCTTCAATTTAGAGAAATTATTATATAAAGGAAATGTTTTTTTTTTTTAAAAAAGGATAAACTGAAACCTTTTAAAAATCTATCAATGATAGGAAATTTAATCTTAATGTACTACTTGGCTTGACCATGAACAAGTTTAATTGTTGTAATTAACAATACTTAGTATTTCTAAACTTTTAGAATTAACCCATAAATAGAGCATGTAAAACTTGATTACAGTTCTCAATAAATACAAATGTTTTCAGCTTTCAAAATATCAAAACCAGAGTACAGATGAAAGAATTTAGAATGTGAGAAGGGAGGAAAGTAAAAAGCAAGGACAGAAAGGAGTACTGGTACTTTAGCTCACAAAGAGTGCATTCAAGCGATACTGGCAATGTTAAGTGACCACAAAAAGTATATCAATTATAATAAAAATCATTATCATTAATATAATAATCCCATTTGAGGATTGGAGGAGTGTGTTATGAGGTAAAATCAACATCTAGAGTAACTAAATATAAAAATGCAATGTCTAAAATTGATTATTGAGCAACAGTAAAATGAGAATATAATAAATATATACAGAAGGACTATTAGAAAAAACTGCTGAAAGAGTTAAAAGTGTTTACTTTTGAGTGAATCTGGAGGTGGAAAAGGGGTGGCACCACCCTTCTCCTCAAGCTTTTTTTTCCAGCCATACACATCTAGCTCTTTGATAAACATAAAAAAAGGGTTCTTTTTTTTACTAATCTTAATCATATACACTGAGCAGATAAAATATAAGATCTCCTCTATCTGAATAGTGCTACAGATCTATTCATATAGTCTATAAAAAAGAAAACCAAACATGAAACTGGAGAGGTTTCAAGGAACTAGGCTAATGGAAGGTTATGAAGGCTAGAATAGCTTAAATTTGATCTGAGTAACACTGAGTGACTCTGTGAAGAAAATAAAACTAAGCTCTTTTTGTGACAAAAGGCCACGGTCAGCCAGTGGCAAATCACATTACACGGAAGACATTATAGTTGAGGTAATTAAGGCATGAGCTAAGCTTCCTAAACAAGGAGACTTAAACATTTTAATTAAATGATTATCAGGGAAAGAAGAAAGCCCATCAACATAGATATATCTCTATTTGATAAAAATTTTAGCCTCACTTCAAGAAAACTTACTCTTTTTCTCCTTCTCTAGAGTCTCCTTCTCTCTTCGTTTATCAATTATCTCGCCTTCACACAATGCCTTTTCGTCTTGAACTCGTCTCAGATCATTTGTAATGGCATCAATCTGGGGCTGAAGATTCTCACAGTTTTCTGCTGTCTTTAGCTCATTTTGCAAATCCTCTATCATTTTTCGCGTATTACTTATCCTCCTCTGTCGGTCATGCTCTTCATTTTGCTTTACTGTTAAAGCCTGCTGAAGTTCCTCGATCTAATAAAAAAAAGAAGTTAATACTTGAAATTGCTCTTCTCCTGGTTTATAAGGCTTTCATAATAACATACTAGTTTCAGAAAGTGCACAGAGGGAAGTAAAACTCAATGGAAATGAAGCAGAGGATAGAAGGGAGGAGGTGATGGGCAAAAACCCACCTAACAGGTACAATAAACACTGTCTGGGTGATGGGCACACTTTTAACTCTGACTCAAGGATTACAAAAGTGATCCATGTAACCAAAAGCATTTTTACCCCGGTAATACTTAGAAATTAAAAAAAAAAAGGTAAAGCAGAAATTATTAGACAATTAAAAAATAAGGTTGACTTTTCTAAATAAAAAAGATTATTTGAAAAGAATTGTAAAAGGGACAAACCATGGCAAATACGAAAGGACAAACAAGACAATGAATTTTTAATCAGCCTTTTCATGCCCTACTTTTAACCATACACAAACAACCAAAGATCCCCAGATAAATAAGGAAAGACTCCAGGAAGAAAGCAAGAAACCAAAATAAGAAAACCAAAAACAAATACCAAGAAAAAAAGATAATAGAAAAGAAGAAAACTTCAAAAAACTTTTAGTTTGTATTCTCAGAAAAATTTGTGAAGATATTACATACATCAAAAACAACAGGATACTATGAATTAACAATAATTAGATAATAAAAAATGTTCTTAGAAATTAATAAATATGACTTCCGAATGTCAAAATTCAATTCAGGGGTACAAGATAAACCTGATGAAATAGCAAAGGAAACAGACACAAAGACATGTTCCATCATGAAATCTCCTTGACAGTACATAGATGTTTTCTGAAGTTCATCTTTTTGGAAGAAGAAAAGTCCCTCTCCCTTAAGTTTTAAACTTTGCTAGGTTAAGTATGAACTAAAATTTAAAGAAATAGGATTTTCCTTAGCAAAAAATTGCCTGCGATAAGCTGAAGTTTTACAATTCAACTGTCTTCATTTCTAGAAATTAGAGCTATAAACCAAGATTACGTCAACACAATAAAACTTAATAATAAAAATGTAATCAAAATGAAAAGTTCTGTAGTTTAAGTATGCTTTATCTCATTAATTTCAATCATGTATAAAGGTACACATGCATTTTCTACATAAATGTCATCACTGATTTCTTGAAATGAAAGATCTATTTGGTGTTTAAAAAAACAAAAACCAAAACCAGAATATACACCTCAGAATTTAATTTCTGCTACTAAGGTAACTAAATCCACCATTATCCTATTTAAAAACCTTGAGCCTCCAAGCTCAAAGATCATAATGCATAAATGAGTAGTTTTGAGGAATTTTTCCTAATTGTCCTCTGTGCAACTACTACACTTCCAAATCTTAGTTTCACTCACAGATTAAGAAATAGAGAATGAGAAGGATCTTAGGCAATTCCTAAACAAGAATTTGTCGCAGAATCCAAACCTAAAAACAAAAGTTAGGGCAAATTAACATAATAAAAATTTCAGTAAGAAATCTTACATGTTTATCTTTTCTTTCTATAACATCTTGCTTTTGTTTGCATTTTTGAGATGTCTCCTTAATATCTGTTGCCTGTAAAATTAAACCAGGGGGGAATAGTTAAAAACTCATGCAAGCCAATTATATGGCCCTGTCCATTCCTATATTTTTATGTGAGTTAACCCACGACAATTTTTCACATTTCAACAAAATTCATAATTATCACCAAAAATACCAACAGTTATTTGTAAATCTACAAAAGACTATTCCTATTGATATTAAAAAAGAAGTGCATGCATATGCTTTATTTCTTCACATTTATTTTCCTGTGTTATTTTATCTGATCCTAAAAACCATCCTACAGGATAGTCAGGACAGATATTACTGCTTTTCTACACATGAAGAAAATAAGGGTCAAAGAGGCCAAGTAACCTATGTATATAGCTAAAAAATGGTAAGATCCAAAATCAGGTCTTATTTCAAATATGGAGTTCTCTTATAGCAAGTATGTAACCTCCTTGATATCTTTCATTAACAAATAAAACATGTAAACTACATATTAACACATATTACATATCACTAACAAATAAAATATGTAACCCAAACAGTGAAGAATAGGGCTGTATGCAAAAAAATTAACACTGCAGTTCTAAGACAACTACTCTTAGAAAGGCTTGCTTGCAAGGATGGCCCTTGGCTGTGGTCTGGGTGGATTTTGGGAGTGTCTGTACCATTTCCTAACTGATAAGAGTGGTTTACTGCGCCTATTTCGCCTGTTTGTACAAACATTGTGGGTGAGGCTAAACTCTTGCTTTCCTTCTTGGATTCTGATTTTTAAATGAGTGCTGAGTCTCTAATGTGCTTCCCCAGTAGACATGGCCTTCACAAGGTGTTGTCACAATTTGATGATGGAGGAATTAAGCAGGTTTTGTGAGACTGCACTGGGAGAGGACTCTTGGAAGCTTGTGCATGGTTTCCCCAGGATTTTGCCCTACGTGCATCTTCCCTTTACTGACTGTTTTGTAGCCTTTCCCTGTAATAAATCTTAGCTATGAGTCCTCCTAGCACTATCACTGAAATTGTAGGAGATTCACAATGCTAAGGAAAAAGTAGTTTCTTCCTACAGATGAAAACTAATTTATTGACACTAGTAATATTGATTTATGCTTAAATCATACGAAGGCTGTCTGGAAAAGTATCCAGCCATTGTTGTCTCTATTTTTCTTATCACATGGCTGGATACTTTCTGATCAGCCCTCATACATGTTAATCATGTAAGACAAAGATTAGTATTACTGTCTTCACCTGACTAGTAAGAGTAAAGCTCAGTGAGACTAAATAACTTGCTCAAGGTCAGGCATTTAGTAAATGGCATAGTGAGGATTTAAAATACCCATCTGTGTGAATCTAAACCCTATGCTCTGTCCATAACACTTATCATCTCCCTGGAATGTTTTGGAGAAAAAAAATTACAAATGTTGGAAAAAGTTTTCTTCTGGAACAGAGGGCACAGGAACAAGAATAGCATGAATATTAAACAAAAGTAACCATTTTGTTCCTGTTGCACAGCTAATACTTAAAAAAAAAAAAAAAAATACAGACTGATACAATGTGCCACTTCCAGAATCCTGGATCACTTCTTTAGGAAAAAAAGTCTAAAATATCTTAGGTTATGTAGATTTTCAAATAAATAAATTAGGCTCTTGGATGTTTGACAATGCTTTAACTGCTGGGCTTCTGTAAGGAACAGACAAGCAAAACAACGGGTTTTTAAATATGTTTCCTTAATTAGGAGATTTGGAATTTATTATGTACATTTTTTCCACTATAAAAGTAATTCCACAGTAACACAGAAAATTCAGGAACCAAAAAAAGCAATTACAAATTCACAACGTAACTACAACCAACTCCATTAACATAACAATGATGGCCAACTCTTACTTCTGTATCTTTGAGGAAGTCACTTACCTCTGGGATTCAGTATCCTTAACTATAAAATGGGGGCATTTATCTAGAATAACATCTATAATCCTTTCTTGCTCTAAAATTTAAAATAGTCAATAGTAATTCTCTTCAAAATCAGATCTAATCAAGTCCTAAAATCCTTATCTGTTCTTAAAAACTGTTTAATCTTCTGGACTTGAGCATAATAATTTTAAGTCACTTTAATCCATATTAGAATTAAGACACAGTGGAGCTTTTCTGACATGATAGTAGCAAATTCTAAACCACTGACTCTTTTTATCTATTACAGACTTTATATTCCTAGATATGACCCTCTCACTCAGCAAGCATTGCTCAACATGCATAGTAAATAAATGTTTGGTGCCATCTAGCTCAAGAAATTCTTTTTCTTACAGGCAGGCTGCCCCAAAAAAGAGAAAGTACAATCATAGCTTTAAATGAAAAGAGCTCCACATAACTGCTTTTTCACAAACAAAAGTTAAAACTTATATTCATCGAACTTGTATATTGAATGGTCCTTATCAAATTGACAGTAATCAGTAATGAAGAACCTGGAGTAGCATGTTCACATTTATATTCAATTGTAAAAATAAAGAGAAAATGACTATGAAGAAAATACTGCAAAGTTTGTAATACACTATTTACAAAATGATTTTTCAATAGTGGAATTCATGTTTTATTCTATTTTTTTTCTAATAGCAGTTACAGGTTGAAATCTTCCCTTTACACTGACACCCATCTTCGAGCACAAGGGCCAACATCAGGGGTATACAGCACAAACACATTGAAAATGGTTTTCTGATTTCACAAAATTAACCTTCATATAGCATTAATTCCACTGGTCTAATTACAAAGCACTCTACTTATTGGAGCTAAGTGACCAGTTTATGCCAGAGGTTCTTAAGTAAGGGTCAACGCCCTGACTTCACTGCATCTATGCAAAATTTTGGATTTGCTTATTTTGGATTATTCTGGAAGCATGAATTTAAACCATTTTCAAAATGATCTCTGACCCCAAAATCTTCCTAGAAGTTAAAAGCCATGACCATAAAAAATTTTAAGTTATACTTTTAAAATACAGGGAATATCGAGGTGGGTGGATCGCTCAAGGTCAGGAGTTCGAGACCAGCCTGACCAAGAGAGAGACCCCGTCTCTACTAAAAAATAGAAAGAAATGATCTGGACAACTAAAAATATATATATAGAAAAAATTAGCCAGGTGTGGTGGCACATGTCTGTAGTCCCAGCTACTCGGGAGGCTGAGGCAGTAGAATCACCTGAGCCCAGGAGTTTAAGGTTGCTGTGAGCTAGGCTGACGCCACGGCATTCACTCTAGCCCGGGCAACAGAGTGAGACTCTGTCTCACAAAAAAAAAAAAAAAAAAATATAGGGAATATTCTATGAAATGTATTTTCTATATTGCCCTCCTTCAAAAGGGTGTGTAATTACAAAGCAGATACAATAAATTCACAAAAGCAACTCATTGTTTCTAAATACTACTATGAATCCTCTTGTAATTAAAACAAGCACAATTTCATTTTTCTTTCTTTATATCTTAGAATTTCTATAAAGTGTCAATCCTCTAACAGTAACAAGACTGTGAAAGCCTTGTGGTGGTAGAATTCCTGGTTAAAAAACTTAAGGAATGAAAGCTACAAGTAAACTCTAGAAAGTACTTGGGAAACTTGCAAAATATTATTTATATTTGCTAAAATAAAATTCAAACAATCCAAAATTGAACCCACAAAGTACCTTTTCTTTGATTCGAGCCTCCAAATTGTGACGTTGCCTTTCGATTTCCTCGATTCGACGAGTCATAGGAATCTGCCCTTCTTTAAGTTTTCTGACCTCCTCCTTCACTCGGTCACGAGCTAGTTTTACTTCTTCATATTCCTGACGAACATTTTCATATTCCTTGCAAAAAATTCAAGAAATAGAAGTTAATGAACTACCAGCCTAAATTAACATAATATATCGAAATCAAGATACAGGTAGAAACCAAACCTAAGAAAAGACTGTTTTGATATCCCTTTGGCAGGTGTATTAATATAAAATTTGCCCTCTGAGACAACTTCAGAAATAGTAAATTCCAATATAATGATTTAACAAGAGTCCTGATACTTACTGAGCATTCATTTCTATCATTAGGCTGGACTCTGACTTCCATCTTTTTCTGTTTCTGAAACTTACATTCTAATGGCTATTAAAATGAGATTTGCCTTTAATCTCTCAATAAAAAGGAATACAAGGATGTATAAAGAAGCAACTCAGTTATAAAAGGCAAAAATGAAAAAGAATAATACAGAACAAATGGAAAATGGGTCAAAGGGAAAACAGAAAGCATGTAGCTAGCTAGGTGAAAGTGATCCTTGTCATGTCACAGGAATTAATAAGTATCTGCTAAACAAAAGTAAGTGGAACACTAAGACAACTCTTGAGTGAATGGGATGAAGAAAAGAAATAAAAGAAACACAAATAAATGTAAGAATAAATGAAAAAAAAGAAGTGAAAAAAGAATGAAATCAATCTTAGGAAAAAAATGGAAAACCAAAAGATTTCAAAAGACAAAATGGATGAAGTAGTAATAACGGACATAGGAAAAATGCAACCAAAAAAGGCTGAAGAAAGCAAAAAGTTTAAGAATAATAAAATTATGGAATAGCATAGGGTGAGAATGCCACAAAATATAGTCACATATTTTTTTCAAATCTAGTAACAATTATTTCCATTCTACTTTGGAGCAAACACTACAAAACTTTCTTACCTATTTTGCTCCACCTATTATAAAGTAATGCATTGTGGGAATTGAATCTTTAACCCAAACTGTGGTCTTAAATAAAATGTACATCACGCAGATTACAATATAGTAAACTCAGGAAAATTATGAAATATATGAGTAGAAGATGATAGCTAAGATACATCTGCAGCTGAAGCTGATATAAGTGGCACATTCCAAGTGAATTCTCAATGATCTGACTGAGAATATTCAAAGATTTAATTTTTACATGTGTGAACATTTGTAGATCATTAACATTCTAAAAAACAATCAAAGAACTATATTGAGGATCAAAATTTGGAAGAATTAAGAGCACTGACAATTATTATTTGTTATATAATAATAACTAGCACACAGCTATATAATAAAACAGTAAGAGACATAAATTTTATAATATATAAAGCAAAAAATGAAAAAGCACCTCATTTGAATACATAGAAATTGGTTCCTTTTTTGTAACTATTCTGCTACTTAAAGAATCACCTATTTTCGCCTCTAATAATTAAGACTTACCACCCATGGCCTTTTTGCTTCAAGCATCTCAATTAAATCTAAATGTCGCTTACGTTCATAGAATCTCTCCACATCTTGTTTGTATCTTTCATTTCTCTGAACCATTTTCTCTAGATAGTCAGTTTTCTCTTTACATGAGGTCTAAAATAAATATTAGTTGAATGATTAGTTTGATTGAAAAAGACAACAGGTCAAATCTTTTAATAATGAAAAATAAACAATGCTAGCAAAATTTCACAAAAATTCCACAGGGATTGTTAAGAACTGTGTAAAAGTAACATTCATACCGGAGTTCTGGTCTAGGGTCTACAATTTATTAGTCATGTGACTGTGAGGAAGCCCTGCCACATCTCTGAGCCTGGACTCTTCTTGCCTAAAGATAAGAGAAATATGTGCTCCATCCACTTCAAAGGTAGAAGCAATTCATTTAATATAGGTGAAAGCTCAACAAAAGCTGTAAAAGTGATATGCAAATAAAAAGTAGTATTATCATGATTAGTATGTTATGAACACCTGTGACTTAAAGGTCTTAGAAATGAGATGAAAGAAAGCTAAAATTTAATCTTTAAATTGCAAATTCACAAATACAAAGATGTACTCAGAACCTAGTAGAATATATGCTTGGTTTTTTGTTTTTTTTTTCCAGAGGATGGTAGGTGGTGTAGGTGAGTGTTTTAGATGGGAGTATTAGATTGGATGTATTGGAGTATTGGATATAGGGAATAATAAAAGGACCAAAGGAGTATCTGAAGTAGGATAAAATAATTATAAAAAGCTCAGAAGTGGCCAGATGCGGTGGCTCACATCTGTAATCCCAGCACTTTGGGAGGCTGAGGTGGGAGGACTGCTTGAGGCCAGGAATTTAAGACCTGCCTGAGCAAAAGTGAGACCACGCCTCTACAAAAATTAGAAAAATTAGACGGGCATGGTGGTGCATGCCTGTAGTCCCAGCTACTCATAAGGCTGAGGCAGGAGGATCGCTTGAGCCCAGGAGCTTGAGGTTGCAGTGAGCTATGATGACACCACTGCACTCTAGCCCAGTCAACACAGTAAGACCCTGTCTTAATAAATAAAAAAAGCTCAAAACAATTCTTTTGGTCACTCACTCTAAGTATAATAATAAAAATAACACTTAATTATAATAAAATATATGTTGTCAAGTATAGACAGTTATATTAAAAGAAAGCATTTGTTCACAAGATATCTTATTATGAAAATTTACTGAATTTATTTTGGTTGCTGGGATGTGGAAAAAGACCCATGAAATAAAAATACCTTTACAAATAATAGGCTATAAAAGACATTTTTTTGTTTATATGTTTATTAAAGGTGAAAATAACAAATTTAACACTACAACTAAATGTATAGTTCTCTTACAGAACCCACCCTCATACAAATGAAAAAAATATATGTGAGAACTGGGTCAACAGAAATGCTATATTAAATGCCACATGGTAACTGTTACATTACCCAAAGTCTTACACGGTGCCTGTCACATAGCAGGTGTTTAATAGATAATGAATGAATGAACGAAAGAATAATAATTTCCTAAGAGAAAAAAATATTTTCATAATACTATTATCAGTTCCTTAAAAATTCAATTAAATGTATTTGCTGAACCAGTCAAAATTTTCAAACTTTACATTATCAAATCCAATCTCACTTTTTGTCACTTTGACATCAGCAGTACAATCCTGGGTGAAAAAAAATCATAAATATGAATTTATTCAATGAATAAGAACTACTACCCACCCTCCCACATTTTGAGACACAGAAATCAATAAGAAAAAAATGAGTTGTCTATTTATAAATACCTCTAGTTGCTTTTCTTTCTCCCTGAAGTTTTTGAGTTCACAGTGATACCTGTGCATTTCTGGAGGACCAATTGACTTCTCAGTAGCTTCGAGGAGTTCAATTTTGCTGAGTTTAGCAAATTCTCCAACTTTGTCCTAGAGTACAAAAATTAACATCAGCAACAACTATCAGTTATAAGTATCTTCAAAATGTACTTCATTCAATAGTTACATTTAAGATGGTGCTTATTTTTAAATAAAACTTTGAGATGTAAATCTTCATAAAAACCATATATTATATATACATACACATACATTATTCTTTAAAATAATGAAGACAAACTTAGGGTGGAAATTGTCATCTTTTTGATAACCTTTAAAAAATTTCTACGTCAATATTTCCAAGGTTGAAATGTTTACATATGTATAATAAAAATAGTTTAGCAATAAAAGAAAAAATAGTCCCCTGGATTGAAAATGATCACTATCATGCATCAGTTGAAATATTATAAGGTTTTTTTTAAAAAAAGGCAGTGTCAAACATCTACTTCTGGAGGTAATCTAACATTAGCTGATAAATACAAAAAGCTTTAAAATTTCTATTTAATTTGGACATAATCAAATGATCATTGTTTCTGAAGAAACTATACTTGAGTCACTAGACAGCACTGAAAGTCAAATTTAAAAGGTATTTGACTTTAACATTTAGCATGCGTTATCAAGATTTTTTATTTCTAATAAATTTAAAATGTTAAGATTTTAGAAGGCACTCGTATAGATACAAGAATTTTAGTACATCAAATACCTATACAAATACATTGATAAAAAACTGTTTATTAACAAAATTTTAAGGGTCTACAACGGAAGCACAAGGTACTTCTCCATACTTAAAAATAACGCAACTTTATTTCTTTCAAAATACTCTATAATTTAAACTTTTATTAATTGAAATTTTCTGAATTACTACAAATTAATAACATACTGTAAGTGATGAGGTGCTACCTTTTACAAAGAACTGTTAGTAAGTATTAAGAATGCACGGCCGAGTGTGGTGGCTCACGCCTGTAATCCCAGCACTTTGGGAGGCCAAGGCGGGAGAATCGCTTGAAGCTAGGAGTTCAAGACCAGCCTGGGAAAGTGAGTGAGACCACTTGCCCAGTGAGATCACCAGCCAGTGAGACCCCATCTCTATAAAAATAAAAAAAAAAAAAATTAGCCAGGCATGGTGGTGCACGCCTGTAGTCCCAGCTACTTGGGAGGCTGAGGCAGGAGGATCACTTGAGCCCAGGAGTTCAAGGTTGTAGTGAGCTATGATCATGCCTTCGCACTCCAGCCTGGGCAACAGAGCAAGACCCTTTCAAAACAAAAACAAAACAAAATACAGGAGTGCTACATTCAATTTAAATAACAGCCATTACAATATCCCTTGAAAAGTATTTACATTCTTATAAGGTATAAAAAGGAAACACTATATATAAAATTTTTCCATCTTTATATTTATTTCTCTCATACCTGAGGTAGAAACTGGCAAAGATTGCCCACTTGAATATTTAAGGCTGCAACTTGCTCTTCCACTACTTTCTGGGTTGTAGATTTTTTGTTGATGAACCAAAAGGACTGATTTTTTGCCACATCAATCTCACGGGTGATTACAAGATTTCCAGAAGCCCTGAACCTAATTAAAAAATAATTTTAAAATCTTTATATTCAGAATACTTACATTAGTTTAGAAATAAAATTTCCAAAATTCTCTTGCATCAAAGGTGCCAGATAGGATTATAATTTTTATTCCTTTTGATATTTTGATGTTATTATTTTCCCCAATAAAGAAACCTTGATATTTCATTAGTAACAATACCATTAACTGACCACATGTCAGGTACCACTTACTAAACATTCAAAATTATTTAAACTGTTAAAATAAAATTAGAACAAATACCAAGACTAATTCCCAAGCACCACTAGAGGAATTGCATATCTGGAGTTACTTATTGTTTAATTATTATGCTATTCTTCAATCACATGCATTGACTGCATTCAAAATGGGTTGGTATATTAAAGCATATGACAGTTTAGCCTTGAAACTCTCCCTACACAGAAAATGTGTAAATGAAAATTGACTTTTGTACAAACATTTCCAGAAATCAAAACTAGCCAATGGCTTCCTCACCATGTACTCCATCCACTCTGAACTCAGAGGGGATTACATCACATGGCTATAAAGGAACATTAAGCAATACAAGAAGGGTATTTACTTATTTCTTGCTTTTAGAAGTACTACTGCTCCACACCTGCCATCTATTCATCCATCTTCTTCACTGGGAATCAGCAGCATGTGGTAGAAAGATAAATTATTGGTATCCAATCACTAAATAACAATGATAATTTGTAAATGTTGTATATATAGATTATATTGTAATCAGAACACTTCAAACACAGTAAGCTTTTAGGGCTTTAAAATAACTGGTTTTAAATTTTCATTTTCAGCAGAATGACTAATAAAATACCCTTACTGATCCTCCTGCTATCAACAACTAAAAATAATAGATAAAATATACCTTCATAAATGAATTTATGAGTTATCATGAAAGTAAGGAATTCTGGCCAAAATCCTAGTGCATGTGGGAACCCAGAATGGAAAAATGAAATTGGCTTTCACCTTGAGGGCATTTGCCCAATGCGGTGAGTTTGAGGATTCGTTTTCCTGATCTCCTGGTAGAGGACAAAGCCCATAGCTACCCAATGTGGAGAGACTAACAGAAAACCACACCCAAGGGCTATACACTCAGTGTAAGGATAAACTAAGAAATATTTCATCACTATCACCACAAGCTGAGAATCACTAATATTGGTGATCTTGAACCAAAAGTATCCAGTGATCTCTGACAGAAGTTAATTATAATTCCCTCTGCAGGAATTTACCTTATCCTCAAAGATTAAGCACAGATAAAGTTCAAAGGGAAAGGAGCAGTTTAGTGTGAACACACACTCCGCCTCACAAGAAAACAAAGCGTCAAGGCCAAACACAAATAACAGAAAGCAGAATCATAAAGATGAAAAAATGAAAGAGACATGGATAACTGAGTAAGAAAGCCTAATATGTCTAAATGAATTCTAGAAGAACAGGAGGGAGAATGGGTCAGTGGTAATATTTGAAGAGCTAATAGACAAGAACTTCCCAAAACTCCGAAAACATAGATTTAAGAAGCTCATTAAATATCAAGGGAAATAAATAAAAAACATGATATGAAACTATAAAACAACAAGAAATGATTTTTAAAAGCATCCTGAAAGAGAATTACTGTCAAGGAAACTAAGATTAGATTCACATTGGCAGACAATAGCATTACACTTTGAAAATGCTGAGAAAAGACCTGTCACAATACAGAATTTTGTATCTAGCAAACACATCTTACAAAATTTAGAGCAAAATATCATCATTTTCAGATAAAAACTGAATGTTCCAATAGAACACCCTCATTAAAGGAAACGTTAGAGAATGTCCTTCTGGCAGAAAGAAAGTGATCCCAGAGGGAAGAAAAGAAATGTAAGAAGAAATGAAACACAAGACAAAGAAATATCTGGGATAATTCTAAACAAACATTGAAAGTATAATATAATTATATTAACAATAATTATGTCTTGAGGAGTTTAAAAAATAAGAGAATTTAAAAAGCATATAAGTTTGGAGAAGTTATTAAGAACAAAGTACTCTAAGGTCTTTATTCAGTAGGAAGATAAAGATATTAGACTCTAATAAGAATTTATGTTCAAAATTCTAGTAACCATTAAAACAAAAGAAAAATGAATAATTTCCAAGACAATAGAGAAGGAAAAATGAAACAAACAAAAATCCAACAAAAGCAAGAAAGAAAATGCTAAACAGTGGGAAAAATAAAAAGCAGAGAAACAGGATGGTAAAAGTACATTCAAACATATAAGTAATTACAGTATTTGTAAGTGGACCATACACTTTATTTGAAAGACTACAGGAAAAAAATAATACCAGTTATACTAGTTTAAATGAGATTTAAAAAATAGGAAATAAATGAATGAGAAAAAATAACCAGGAAAATACTTTTTAAAAAGCTGCTAACTACATTAATGGCAAATTAAGTAGATTTTAAGGATAAAACATCAAAAGACAGAAGTCAGTAGACCAACAATAAGTTGTTCAATTCACCAGGAGGATTAACAATTTGAATCTTAGCTGTAACTGATGATGTCCTGGAAATATATAAAGCAAAAATTGACAGGACAAGGGTAACTAACAAATCTACATAGAGGGATAGTGTAATACCTTTTGTCAGTTATTAGGAATCTGACAACTGAAATCAACAAAAATACAGAAGATTTAACGTTAATAAACTTGAACTAATGGAAAAATATAGAACACTGCAGGTATCAACAGTAGAATACTCATTCTTTCAGCCAAATGAAGAACAATTACAAAAGCCCACTATAAAAAGTAAGCCCCGACAAATTTCAAAGGATTGGTAACATAAAAACATCTCTATGTTTCTACAACTAAAGTAGAAATCAATACTAAAAATATTGTACTAGAAAATCACTAATTAGAATTAGAAACAACTTCTCATAAAAAAAATATTCAGAACTGAAAATATGAACATAAAAAAATATGGCCGGGTGAGGTGGCTCATGCCTATAATCCTAGCACTCTGGGAGGCCAAGGCAGGAGGATCGCTTGAGCTCAAGAGTTCGAGACCAGCCTGAGCAACAACGAGACCCTGTCTCTACAAAAAACAAAAAAAAATTAGCTGAGTGTGGTGGCACAGGCCTGTAGTCCCAGCTACTCCAGAGGCTGAGGCAGGAGGAAAGCTTGAGCCCAGGAGTTTGAGGTTGCAGTGAGCTATGATGACACCACTGAACTCTAGTCAGCAGGACAGAGTGAGACTGTCTCAAAAAAGACAAAAAAAAAAGAAAATAACAAAATTTGGGAGATGAAGCTAAAGCAATACTAAGAGGGTAATTTTTAACCTTTACTATTTACATTAGGGAAAACAAAAGACTGAAAATTAACACAATAAACATCCATTTCAAGAAATTAGACAAAGAACAAAAGAAAGTGAAAGAAAGTTTAAAAAAGAATCAGTAAAGGTAAGAATAGAAATTAATGAAATAGAAAACCATGATGTAAGACAAAACAACAATGCAAAAATAGTTCATTAAAAAAGACTAACAAAATGGACAGATCAGTTTTTTTCAAATATAGGGGGAAAAAAGGACATGAATGAAAGAGGGAAATACAACTACAGATGACAAATAAATATATATTACATAAGATAACAGACATATATAATAAACTCGTAAGAGAATATTATTCATGTTAATAAAATTTAAAACTAAGAAAAATCCTTTAAAAGGTATAAATAACCACATGATCCAAGAAGAAATAGAAAATATAAATAATCCCATTCCCATTAAATAAATTAAATCAGTACTTAGGGAAAAAAATTAAATTAGTACTTAGAAGGGCCAGTAAGTTTAACCAAACATTCAAACCATAAATATCTTTCACAAAATACAGATGTAAAAGTCCTAAATAAAAGAGCAGAAAACCAAATCTAGGAATGCATCAAAAAAATTAAGACAATATTGTGTTCATTCTAAGAATGGAAAATTGAGCAAACACCAGGAAATTAATTCAATAACTAAAATGACAGGATCAACTCAATAGAAGCTGATAAAGTACATCAGCTATTCATAATTAAAAGCATTCCAAATCAGGAACAGAAGGGAATGTCCCCAACCAACTGAAGTCCTACAGCAAATATCTCATTTTACTCCAACCACACTGACATTCTTCTGTTCCTCAGAAATAATAAAACTTAATTCCACTTTACATCTTTTGTGCAAACTGGTCTCTCTGATTAGAATACTATACTCCCAGATCTTCTTATGAATAGCTCTTTTTATGTCACTCACTTCTCTGCTCAAAAATAATCTCACAGGCCTTTCCCAAACACTCGATAGAAATTTTAAAAAGCACTCTCTCTCCCAAACCCTGTCAAGGCCAATGATAAACTAAAATTTAATTATGAATTCTTTGTCCTCAATTTACTTGACCTAACAGCAGTATCAAACACAGGTGATGAACAACTCTCTCCTCTTCAAGCCATTCAAAGCAATAGTTTCCAGGTTCTGTACTCCTGACTCGCTAGCCAATCCTATTTCCTTTCCTATGTTCCATCTCTAAAAGCTGCACTGTAGCAGGGTTTAGCTCTTAGACCTCTTCTTTCCTTCGTCAATCTCTGCGTCATTGGTAATTTCATCTATCATAATACTGACAATGTCCCAAATATATTATCTTTAGGCCAGACTTCTCCCTGAATCACAGGTTCATGGACCTAACCGCCCATTCAACATTTCCTCCTGAATGTCTGCTAAGCATCTCAAACTTTACTATGTTTAACATTTCTAAAATTAGGATGTACATTTCAAACTATCTGTGCTAGTTTAATTGGAAGCTGCATCTTACAAGTGGTGGCATCTTAGTTCAATGAAATGTGATCTACTCCAAATGAATTTCTGATCTTACTTTCCAAATGTCCTGTGG
The DNA here is from genome assembly GCF_000956105.1 of Propithecus coquereli. Classification (NCBI taxonomy): domain Eukaryota; kingdom Metazoa; phylum Chordata; class Mammalia; order Primates; family Indriidae; genus Propithecus; species Propithecus coquereli. Next base: position 3,037,833 of record NW_012141191.1, read on the forward strand.
CAGCTTTCTCTACCTCAGTTAATGGAAACTCTACCCTTAAGCATGCCACTTACTTTGCAGTACTCCTTGATGCCTCTCCCCTTCTCCCACACTCAACATCTGATTTATGAGCATATCTTAAGCTACTAACATCTATTATATTAGTCACTTAACCAATATTCTTGCTTCTGTCTTTGCTCTCTTAAAGTCTATTTTCCATATAGCAACCCAAATAGTCTGGTTAAAATTTAAGTTAGATAATGTCATTCCTCTGCTGAAAACCTGGTGGCTTCACATTTTATGTAAAATAATTGCCAAGTCCTTACGCTGGCTATAGGCTCTATAGTTCTATGGCTATAGGCTCTATGAGCTGATATTTTCACATCTTATCTTTTATTATACTATTTTCCTCCTTCAATGTGATCCAGTCACACTGGTTACCACTTCAGGGCCTTGGCATTTGCAGATCCCTCTACCTGAAATGTTCTTTCCCCAAATATGTCCATGCTTATTACCTTCTCTTCTTCAAGTCTTTGCTCAAATGCTACCTTCTCAGTGAACTTTTCTGATCACACTATTTAAAAAAATACAAAACTTCACTCTGGCACTCCTATCCTCCTTCCCTGCTTTATTTTTCTACATAGCACTTATCACTACCTAACAAAATATACATTTTACTTATTTCTCTGTCTCCCCTCATACCCCTAACTATAAATTCCATGAGGGCAGAGTGCTATATCCCCAATACATAGGTGCTCAATAAATATTTGAAAAATGACTGCATGCTTGAGATTATTCTAGCCACCATTCCACTCAATGAGTACATGGCCAGTTAACACATTTGTGTAACAGCAATTATAATTTCAACAACTAGAGATGAGGTGTTTTACATTTGGTACTCTCAAGGCCACATGGACCCTGGCAGAACTGGTAACTATAATGTAACCACTTGGAGTTTAGGGAAAGGAAACCACTCCCTATGCCAGATTTGGTAAAAGGGCTGTGGTTAATGGCCACTGATTAGATTATTAAAGCTAGTAGCTACTACACACCAAGTAGTTTAACTCTTTAGGTAACTAAGAAAACAATTGGGCCTTGGTGACTGAGAGTACAAAGTCAGAAGTGCTTAAGACCTATAGCCATCTGTCCTGGACTTTTAAAACCTAAATGCTAATACTCCTTCTGTCTTTTATAACTATACCCAGCTTAGTATATCTGTTTCAGTTTCCAACATCTGAGAAGCCATTGTTCAATGATACCAAGGCTAACCCCAGAGTATCTTTGGCAATTGCTTTTTAAAAACTGAGATATAATTCACATATCATATGATCCATTATTTTAAAGTGTATAATTCAGTTTTTTAAAATTGTGGTAAAATACACATAACATAAAGTTTACTATTTTAACCATTTCAGGCATACAGTTCAACAATGGTTTTTATTATATTCGCAAGGCTATGCAACCATCACCACTAAGTGCAGAATATTTTCATCGCCCCCCGCCCCCAAAAAACCCTACCATACCCATTAAGCCGTCACCCAACATTCCCTCTTCCCCTCATACTCTAATACCCGCTAATCTATCCTTTGTGTCTGTGGATTTGCCTATTCTGGACGTTTCATATAAACAGAATCATATAACGTGGTATTTTATGTCTGGCTTCTTTGACTGAGCACAATGTTTTCAAGGTTCACCCATACCATAGCATGTATCAGTATTTCATTCCTTTTTATTGTTATGTAATTGTACAGATATGCCACGTTTTGTTTAGCCATTCATCAACTCATAGACATTTGGGCTGTTTGTAATTTTTCACTATTAAAATTAGGGAAAGCTAATTTTGTGTTAATGAGTTAACATTCTCTATAATACATATTTGTTAAAATAGAATAAATGGGTAAAAGAGTATCTATATTCTAAATGTTGACAGATACTGCCAAAGAGAATATACTGATTACACTCCCATGAACAATGCATGACTACCACTTCCTTATATTTTCATATTATTGAATTTTACCTTTAAATTTTTTTTAAACTGAGAGAAAAAAAATCCTCATTATCTTGACTTTCTTGATAATTGGTAAGGTAAAGTTTCTATTTTATACTTTTATGGCCATTTATTTTATTTTTGTATTAAATTTCCTTGCTCATTTTTCTATGAGGTTGTTTATAATTTTTACTGATTTGCATGAGGAACTGGCATTTTAGTAATTTTAAGAGTTGAACATATTTTTTGTGCTGAAAATGTTTTATCTGTCACTTATTTTTAACTAGGGTATCATTGCTTTTAGCTGGATTTCCATGCTGCCTAAATTTCCTATCTTACTTTTTATGTTTATTGAGATTTTTGTTCTGCTTAGAAAAGTCTATCTCATTCCCAAGATTTAAAAAACATTCCATATTTTTTCTATTATTTCCAAAGTTACATATTTTTTCACTTGGCCTTCAACACTCTTAAATTTTGTTTATGTGTAGGGTGTTAGACAAAGCTCTAAATTTATCTTTTTTAAAAAAATTAACAGCCAATTGTCCCAACACAATTGAAGTAATTTACACTTGTGATAGCAATATACAGGTTGAGTGTCCCTAATACAAAAATCGAAACTCTGAAATATTCCAAAATCCAAAACTTCTTGAATGCCAACATGATGATGCTCAAAGGAAATGCTCACTGGAGCATGTCGGATTTCAGATTTTGGGATAAGGGAAGCTGAACCGGTAAGTATAATGCAAATATTCCAAAATCCGAAACACTTTTGGTCCCAAGCACTTCAGATAAGGGATATTGAACCTGTAATAAGAATTACATATTTAGTTTCTGTCGCCAATTCCTGGCACAGAACTCTTAATCCCTTCGAATTTCCTGGGTGACGGGGATGTCTTGTTCTAATGAGGGAAAACTCTTGGTGGGCTCCTGGCTGGAGGCTGGTCACCAAAAAGACAAAGCCACGATTAGAAGCTTGAAATCTGCAGCCCCACCCAGCTCTCATCCCCATCAATCATACCTATAACATGATGAAGCCTCCATAAAAATCCCTGAACTACACAGGGTTCGGAGAACTTCCAGGTTGGGGATAACATCCATGTGTTGAGAGAGTGGTATACCCCAACTCCACGAGGACCTAAGCTCCTGCACTCTGGCCCCTTCCAGACCTCGCTCTATATTTGACGATTCATCTGTATCCTCTGTAGTACCCTTTATATTAATAATAAATGGGTAAACTAAGTGTTTCCTTGAGTTTTGTGAGCCACCCTAGCAAATACTTAATCTCAAAGAAGGGGTCTCCTGGGATCCCCAATTCATAGCTAGTTGGTCAGAAGTACAGGTTATAACCTGAGACTGGCAAATGGCATCTGAAGTGGGGGTGAGTCATGGCGGACTGAGCCCGTAATCTGTGGGCTCTGCGGTAACACCAGTTCGTGTCAGAACCGAACAGGTGTGGGGGGAAAAAACCCACACATCTGGTGTCACAAGTGTTCTATGTAGTGCTGAGTTTGAGAACAGCAAAAACAGTTTGGTTTTTCCTATCTCTCACAATATTTCACACTTAATCAAACTGTCACTTTTACAATAAATTAAGTTCTCACATTTAGATCTGCTCCTAGTTTCTACATCCTGCTCCCCTTATCTTCTGTACCAATACCATACTAATTACATCAACAACTTTATAGTATACTTTAACATTTGGTAAGTAAAAACCTTACAATTCTGCTTTTTCAAAATCTTCTTGGGCTTTCTGGAACATTTATTCTTCAAGATGAACTTTAGAATCAACTTATAAATTTACCTGTTGAGACTCTCATTGGAATTGTATTAAATATATTCATTAATTTGAAAAGGACTGACACGTTAAAAACATTAACTTTATGTTTCTAGGAACATATGCTTCTTCATTTATTCAGATTTTGATTTTGTATCCTTCAATAAAATTCTATCATTATATTTTAATAAGCTGGGCATAATATTTTATTTTCTTTTTGCTTCCATGTGTCTATTTCTCATCTCTACATAAATAAAAAATTTTCCAATAATTTTTAAGTGAAAGATCATTTCCTCATATCCTATAAAATGACAGGGCAATCAGATAATCTTTAAGAGCTTTTCACCTCAAAAATACCACAATTTTCCATAAATACTCCAAAAACAACAGTTTCTAAAAATCATCTAAACAATGTGTATATTTATGTATAAAAGACTAAAAGTATATACACTGAGGATGGTCAGCTGGTTTTATCTAAATACCAACTCTGGTCCATCAAAAATAGCTGCCAAGAGTAGTCCATTGAGAATATCTGTGCTCAATGTTAAAGAATACCATGATGAACTTTTGGTATCATAAGACAGGAAATAAAAAATGGTGACAAAAGTACCAAGTATCTGTCATACATGAGGGTTTACAAATTATTAACAGTACTTATTCCTAGAAGAATTATGACAAGAAGGCTTTTATTTGCAACTTCATACACTTCTAAACTGTTTTCATTTATTAAAACAAGCATTACTTTCAAAATCAGCAAAAAACAACAAATACTTTAAATTTGTGGAAAATATCCCTACTTATTAATGAATATTTAATAGTAATAATTCTACTACCTCTGATAAACTTAAAATTTCCTTGAACATTTTTCCAGAATAAAATTCTCACAATTTAAGTTTTAAAAAATGCATTTAAAAAAAAAACTTAGCTGTCTGGATAAGCTATCCTTTAAATATTATTTCCAATATTTACGCCATAATACTATATTAATACTCTTTTCTGGAGTCACCAGGATAACGTGAACATAAATCAAGAAATTATACAGGAAAACACAAACTAAGAAATTATACAGGAAAAGGAGGTTGTAGCACTTTTAATACTTACAATTCAATTTCAACCATGCCTTTGGAACATCCTCTCTTCACAAAAAACCCAACCTAAAACATAAAAAAGAAAAAGTGAGGTGTGTGATGACATTCCCAGATTAACAATCAGAGCTGTAACAATCATTATTATAATATTTGTCAATTAAGATTTTTTTCCAGTAACTACTTGTTATGTCCATTCCCATTGCTTTTAAAATACATCCTTGCCAGGTTTGAACCCCTCCATTGTTCCTTCCCACAAATAACAATAATAATATTAGTTAAAATTTATTGAATTCCTATGTGCTAAGTAGTTGCCCTCTTAACAAACCTCATGACAAAGCCAATAAGTGGCAGAAAACGGATCTGAACCCAGGAAATCTGGCTCCAGAGCCTGTGTACTTAGCCACTATACTGAACACTCTCAGAGAGAAGAGCAAAAAGCCTGTGGGAAAGTAGGTCCTATATTATAAACACAAAGTGCTATACCAAACCTTCTTACTATCACTGAAGACTTCTACAGTCACACAGATTAAATATTATTATAACAACCACTATAATATTACCTATCCTGTTATTAATTAGGATATAACTGTTACCAAGTATCTTTCAAAAAAGAATACAATTTACATAGCAAAATGGACATATTTAAGCTAGTTTCCATATATCTGAGTCTATAAACCCTGGGCCTAAAAAAAAAAATCAGACTGGATCTTAAATCAGGCTATAAATAATAAATACTAAAAAAGGTAGAAAGTGTACCTTGCAAATAATAATCTTTTTAATAGCGGTAATGACAACGATGACAATTACAACCATAACAGCTAACATTTATTAAGCATTTACTATATACTGCTGTGCTAAGCACTTTACATAAATTTTCTCATTTAACATTCATGACCAAACTTGAAGTATATACATTATTTCCATTTTACAGATGATGAAACTGAGTCCTAAAAAGATGAAAAGTCTCAACTCTGCCATATACAAGTTATTTGATTTTGGCCAGGTTACTTTAGCTCTGTTTGTTTGCTCATAGATATGGAAACTAATGACTTCTTTGTAGGAGTGCTATCTGCTCATTAGCTTACAACAATCAAAATAGTTCATAACAATGAGAAGAAAACAAAATTAGGAGGCAGTTCTTATTATAAAATATCCATACAGATGGTGCAGAATATGTTTTTGTTAAATTTTTATATTAGCATTTAAACAAAAATACAACATTAAAATATTCTTGCTGAAATCTTGGGCATCCCCTAAATACATCTGTGTATAACCAAAGGACTGCAATCTGTCCTCTAGGAAACACACTGCACTCCATAGCTTCCCTTAAAAATACTACCACTCAATTGTAAGAGATATGTTTTCTTTATGACAAAAATAAACATGTGAAGGTTAGTAAAAATTGCTACACCCAATTCATTCCAACCATACAGCCTCTGGAGTACAATCCAACAAATCACTACACAGAGATAGGGATTTAATTAATTATCTGACAATTAAAAATCTATTCATCAGAGAGGGGTCAGAGCAAGACAGCCAAATAGAAACCTCCAGTGATTGTCCCTCCACATGAACATCAAATTCAACAACTAACCAGAAAAGGAAGCACCTTCAGAAGAACCAAAAATTAGGTGAGCAATCACAGTACTTGGTTTTAACACTGTACCAAGGAAAGAGGCACAGAAGAAGGCAGAAAAGACAGTCTTGCACTGCCTGCACCACCCCTCCCCCATTTCCTTGCAGTGCCGCCACCAGGCCAAGACAGAATCTGTGTGCCTGGGGGAGGAGAGTGAAGTGATTGTGGGACTTTGCATTGGAACTCAGGCCCACCCCATCACAGGGAAGAATTCTGCCTGCGCCTGTAGAGGGAATATTTAGACCAGCCTGCTAGCCCCACCACAAGGTGGCAAAAAGCAGACTGGGCCCTGGAATAAATTTGAAAGGCAGTGGCACAAAGGTTGCAGTCCTTGGGCAATTCCTGCAACTGTGCTGGCTGGGAGTCAGTGGTCTCGGGTGCACATGACCCAGTGAGACACCAACAGCAGCAGCCAAGCCAGTGCCTGTGTCACCCCTTTCCCAATTCCAGGCAGTGTAGCTCAGGGAGAATCTTCTTCTGCTTGGGGAAAAGGAAAAGGAAGTTCAGAAGACTTTGTTTTGCAACCTGGGTACTGGCTCAGCCACAGTAAAATAAAGTACCAAGCAGACTCCTGAAGCCCCTGAGTCCAGGCCTTTGTTCCAGGAAGGCATTTCTAGACCCACTATGGGTCAGAAGGAAACATGCTGCCCTGAAGGAAAGGACACAGTCCTGGCAGGATTCACCACCTGCTGATTAAAGGGCCCTTGGGCTCTGAATAAACATCAGAGATAGCCAGGCAACAGTCACCATGGGCACTAGGTGAGACTGGGCTGGCTTCTGGTGTGATCTGGTACAGTCCTATCTGCAGTGGCCACGAGGCAGTGTGCACGTCACTACTCCCACAACTCCAGCAGCCTAGCACACAGAGTGAGGGAAATGAGTCAGAGACTTTGCCTGGTAATCCAGGGAATGCTCCCATATCTTACCCAAGTCCATCAAGACAGTAATACTAGGAATCTGTAAGAGTCACAGAATAACTGTGCTTGAGGTACCTCTAGTGCTGAAACGGCTGTAAGTGACCAAGGACTTAGATCACGACACTCACTTCCCTTTGAATATCTGGAAGCCTTTTCAAGAACGAGTTCAAACAAGTCCAGGCTGCGAAGATTAAGATAAATACTGAACTCTTCAAAGCCCAGACATTGACAAACATCCACAAGGATCAAGAACATCCAAGAGAACATTACTTCATGAAACAAACTAAATAAGGTACCAGTGACCAATCGTGCAGTGATGGAAATATGAGCCTTTCAGACAAAGAATTCAAAATAGCTGTCCTGAGAAGTTCAGTGAACTTCAAGAAAACACAAAGAAGGAATTTCAGACGCCTATCACAGAAATTTAACAAAGAGACGGAAATTATAAAAAAAATAAGCAGAAATTGTGTAGCTGAAAAATTCAGCTGACAAACTGACAAATGCATGAATATCTCAAAAGCAGAACTGATCAAGCAAAAGCAAGAATTTGCTCAAAGACAGGCTATTTGAAAATATACAGAGAGAAGAGAAAAAAAAAAGAAGAAAAAATGGAGCATGCCTACAGGATCTAGAAAATAGTGTCAAAAGGGCAAATCTAAGAGTTACTGGCCTTAAAGAAGAGGTAGAGAGAGAGATTAGGATAGAAAATTTATTCAAAGAAATAATAACAGAGAACTTTCCAAACCCAGAAAAAGACAGAATATTCAGCTACAAGAAGGTTACAGAATACCAAGCACATTTAACCCAAACAAGACTACATCAAGACATTTAAAAACCAAGCTCCACAGGTCACAGATAAAGAAAAGGTCCTAAGGCAAACAAGAAAAAAGAAAAAAATAACATATAAAGGAGCTCCAATATGTCTACTCAGTGGAAACCTTATAGCCCAGAAGAGAATGGCATGACATATTCAAAGTACTGAAGGAAAAATTTTAACCCTAGAAAATTATATCCTGCAAAAATATCCTACAAACATGAAGGAGAAATAAAGACTTTCTCAGATAAACAAAAGCTGAGGGATTTCATCAATATCAGACCTGTCCTACAAGAAATGCTAAAAGGAGTTCTTTGATAGGAAAGAAAAAGACACTAATGAACAGTAAGAAATCACTGGAAGGTATACAACTCTCTGGTAACAGTAAGCACACAAATACAGAATTATCATATTGCTGTAACTGCAAAACACACATCTTGAGCAGGAAGACTAAAAGACAAACCTATCAAAATTAACTATAACAATTTTTTAAGAGACAGTATAAAAACATATAGATGGAAACAAAAAGTTAAAAAGCTGGAGAGGATGGAGTTAAAGTGTAGAATTTCTGTTAGATTTCTCTTTGCTTGTTTATTTGTTTGTTAGCAGAGATGTCACATGTTTAAATAATTGATTTAAAATAATCGGTTTGCAAGCCTCATGGTAACCTCAAATCAAAAAACCTACAACACATACACAAAAAATAAAAAGCAAGAAATTAAAACACATTACCAGAGAAAATCACTTTTTACAAAGAAAGACAGGAAGAAAGGAAGGAGTATAAAACAACCAGAAATCAAATAACAACATGGCAGTAGTAAGTCCTTAGCTATCAATAACAACATTGAATGTGAATGTATTAAACTCTCCAATCATAAGACAGAGTGGCTGAACGAAGAAAAAAATAAGACCCAACTATGTACTGTCTACAAGAAACACACTTCACCTATAAAGACACATATAGACTGAAAACAAAGGTATGGAAAAAGATATTCCATGCAAATGGAAACCAAAAGAGAGCAGGAGTAGCTATACTTCCATCAGATAAAATAGATTTCAAGACAAAAACTATAAAAAGAGAGAAAGAAGGTCATTATGTAATGATAAAGGGTCAATTCAGCAAGAGGATATAACAATTCTAAATATATATGTTCCCAACACTAGAGCACCCAAATATATAAAAGCAAAAGCGAAAGACAGAAATAGATCCCAACACATTAATCGTTGGAGAACTCAACACTCTACTTTCAGCATTGGACAGACAGATCATCCAGACAGAAAATCAAAAAAGAAAAATTGAATTTAATTTGTACTATAGACCAAATGGACTTAATAAGATATTTACAGAAGGTTTCATCCAACAGTTGCAGAATATAGATTCTTCTCAATTCATGAATCATTCTCAAGGATAGACCATATGCTAGGCCACAAAACAAGTCTTAAAAATTCTTTTTTAAAAATTGAAATTAAATCAAGTATTTTCTCTGACCTCATTCGAATAAAACTAGAAATCGATAACAAGAGGAACACTGCAAAATACACAAACACATGGAAATTAAACAATATGTTCCCGAATGATGAATGGATCTATGAAGAGATTAAGAAGGAAATTTAAAAATTTCTCAAAACAAATGAAAACAAAAACATACCATATCAAAATCTATAGGACACAGCAAAAGCAGTAATAAGAGGATATAGCAATAAGTGCCTACATCAAAAAAGTAGAATAGCTTCACATAAACAACCTAATGATGCATCTCAAAGAACTAGAAAAACAAAAGCAAACCAAACCCAAAATTACTAGAAGAAATAATAGAAATCAGAACAGAAATAAATGAAACTGATACCAAAAATACAAAAGATCAACAAAATTAAAAGTTACTTTTTTAAAAAGATAAAGAAAATTGACACACTTTTACTAGACTAAGAAAAAAAGAGAGAAGATCCAAATAAATAAAATCAGAGATGAAAAAGAGACATTACAACTGATATTGCAGAAATACATAGGATTATTAGAGACTACTATAAGCAACTATATGCCAACAAATTAGAAAACCTAGAAGAAATGGATAAACTGCTAGACACACACAATCTACCAAGACTGAACCACGAAAAAATACAAAACACAAATAAACAAGTAAGTGACAAGACAGAAGCAGTAACAAAAAGTTTCCCATCAAAAAGCCCAGGACTTGAGGGCTTCACTGCTAAATTCTATCAAGCATTCAATGAAGAGCTAATAACAATCCTACTTAAACCATTAATATTCAAAAAAAATCAAAGAGAAGGGAATACTCCCAAACTCATTCTACAAAGCTTATATCACCCTGAAACCCAAACCAGACGAGGACAGAGCAAAAAAAAGAAAACTATAGGCCAGTATTGCTAATGAACACAGACGTAAAAATCCTCAACAAAATACTAGCAAACCGAATTCAACAACACATTAAAAAGATTATTCATTATGAACAAATGGAATTCATACCAGAGATGCGAGCATGGTTCAACATATGCAAATCAATCAATGTGATACATCATATCAAGAGAACAAAGGACAAAAACCATATGATCATTTCAATTGATGCTGAAAAAACAAGAATAAAATTCAATACTCCGGGCCAGGCCCGGTGGCTCACGCCTGTAATCCTAGCACTCTGAGAGGCCAAGGCAGGCACATTATTTGAGCTCAGGAGTTCGAGACAAGCCTGAGCAAGAGCGAGACCCCATCTCTACTAAAAATAGAAAGAAATTATCTGGACAACTAAAAATATATAGAAAAAATTAGCCAGGCATGGCAGCACGTGCCTGTAGTCCCAGCTACTCGGGAGGCTGAGGCAGAAGGATCGCTTCAGCCCAGGAGTCTGAGGTTCCTGTGAGCTAGGCTGACACCACGGCACTCTAGCCTGGGCAAAAGAGTGAGACTCTGTCTCAAAAAAAAAAAAAAAAAATTCAATACCCTTTCATGATAAAAACTCTAAAAAAACTGGGTATAGAAGGAACTTACCTAAACACAATAAAAGCCATATATGACAGACCCACACCTGGTATCATTCTGAATGGGGAAAAACTGAAAACCCAGCCTCCATGATTTGGAACAAGACATGGATATCCACCTTCAGCACTGCTATTCAATGTAATATTGGGAGTTTTAGCTAGAGTAATCAATCAGACATGAGAAAGAAATAAAGGGCATCCAAATTGGAAAATAAGAAGTCAAATTATCTTTGTTTGTAGATGATATGATCTTATTTAATATCTAGAGAAACCTAGAGACTCCATCCAAAAACTATTAAGAACCGATAAACAAATTCAGTAAAGTTGCAGGATGTAAAATCAATATACAAAGATCATTAGCATTTCCATATACCAACAGTTAATAACCGGAAAAAGAAACCAAGAAATAATCTCATTTACAATAGCTACAAATAAAATAGAATACCTAGAAATAAACTTAATCAAAAAGTGGAAGATCCCTATAATGGAAACTATAACACATTGATGAAAGAAACTGAAGAGGACACAGAAAAAGTGAAAGATACGCCACACTGATGGATTGGAAGAATCAATATTGTTAAGATGTCCATAACACCCAAAGCAATCTATAGATTCAATGCAATCCCCATCAAAATACCAATGACATTCTTCACAGAAATAGAAAAAATGATCCTATATGGAACCACAAAAGACCCAGAATAGCCAAAGCCATCCTGAGGAAAAAGAACAAAACTGAGGAAATCACATTACCTGACTTCAAATTATACTAAAGAACTTTAGTAACCAAACAGCATGGTACTGGTATAAAAACAGACACGTAGACCAACGGAACAGAATAGAGAACCCAAAAATAAATCTATATATCTATAGTGAACTTACCTTCAACAAACGTACCAAGAACATACAGTGGGGAAAGGAGATAGTCTCTTCAATAAATGATGCTGAGAAAACTGGATATTCATATGCAGAAGAATGAAACTAGACCCTTATCTCTCGACATACACAAAAATCAAATAAAAATGGATTAAAGACTTTAAGACCTGAAACTATGAAACTACTAAAAGAAAGCACTGGGGAAACACTTTAGGACGTTGGTCTGAGGAAGGACTTCTTGAGTAATATCCCCAAAGCACAGGCAATCAAAGCAAAATTGGACAAATGGGATCACATCAAGCTAAAAAGTTTCTGCACAGCAAAGGAAACAACAAAGTGAAGAGAAAACCCACAAAACAGGAGAAAATATTTGCAAACTACTCATCCGACAAGGGATTAATAACTACTATATATATACAAATATACATATATGGAGCTCCAACAACTCAATAGGGAAAAAAAAATCAATCAAATAATCCAATTTAAGAGTGGGCAAAGGGTCTGAAGAGACATTTGTCAAAAGAAGACACACAAACAGCCAACAGGTATATGAAAAATGCTCAACATTAGTCATAACAGAAACGCAAATCAAAACTACAATGAGATATCATTTCACCCCAGTTAAAATGGCTTTTATCAAAAAGACAGGCAATAACAAATGCTGGAGAGGATTTGGAGAAAGGGGAATCCTCGTACACTGTTCGTGGGAATGTAAATTAGTGCAATCACTACGAAAAATGGTATGGAGGTTCTTCAAAAAAACTAAAAATAAAACTACCATATGATCCAGCAATCCCAGTGCTGGATATATATTCAAAGGAGGGGAATTCAGTATATCACAAAGTTATCTGCACTCCCATGTTTATTGCAGCACTATTCAGAATAGCCAAGATTTGGAATCAACCTAAGTGTTCATCAGTGGGGTGAATGGATAAAGAAATTGTGGTACATATAGCCATAAAAAAGAATGAAATCCTACCATTTGCAACAACATGGATGGAACCTGAGAACATTATGTTAAGTGAAATAAGCCAGGCACAAAAAGACAAATCTCGCATGTTCTCACACATATGTGGGAGCTAAATATTAAAAATAATTGTTCTCATGGAGACAGAGAGAAGAATGATATTTACCAGAGGCTTGGAAGGGTAGCAGGGAGAAAGGGATAAAGTGGGGATGGTTAATGGGTGCAAAAATGTAGTTAGACAGAATGAACAATATTTCATAGCACAACAAAGTGACCAGAATCAACAAGTTAGGGTATACTTTAAAATAACTAAGAGTAGAACTGGAATGTTCCTAACACAAAGAAATGTTAAATGCCTGAGGTGATGGATACCTCAAATACTCTAATTTGCTTAATTCACATTGTATGTCTGTATAAAAACATCACTTGCACCCTATAAATACATACAACTATCATGTACCCATAATTAAAAATAACATAAAAAATTATATATCAATATTCATAAAAATCTGAGTTAATCCTTAGATGCTATCTACTCCAACCCCCTTATCTTTTAAATGAAGAAAAACTGAGGTCCACACAATTGCCCAAAGTCACAGGGCTAATTATTAACAGAGAAAATTATCTTTTCTACTTTATAAATGCCTCGCATTAAAACACACACACACACACACACACACACACACACACACACTCTCTCTCTCTCTCTCTTTGAATAGTTTATTTATAATCTTAAGAGGTATTTGCTTCAATCTTATAACCATATATTAAAGTCTAGATAAGAAATTTGTAACATCATTTAGATATCACAGTATTCACAGTAGTTCATTTCAAGCTTTAAAAATATTTTTTACAGTGGGTTGACGACTCTCATTCTTTTTAAAATTATGTTTTTATGCGAAATACATTTTATACCCAATAGCATGTATTGTTTAAAGAATAAACCAACCAAATATCTATCACCAATTTAAGAAACTGAGTATTGTCAGTGTACTGGACATTCCTAGGAAACTCAACCCCAACTGCCTTCTCTCTCCTCAGTAAATGTAACCTGTAAGATAATTTGTTGATCATTCTTTGGCTTTTCTTTAGTTTTACTACATATGTATATAGCTCTAAATATTAACCATTTCATGTTTTGACCATTCTGTATATAAAATCATATTACATATACTCTTCCAATATAGCATTTTTCCTTAAAATTATGTTTTTGAGATTTAACCAATGAGCTATGTTTTATCTATTTTCACTGTCATATAATGTTCAATTTTATTGAATAAACTAGAATTTATTATCAACAATACTGCTATAAATATTTTCATAATTTTACCATATAAATGTACAAGAGCTTACTAGGGTACCTAGGAGAATGTTTTTAGTGATTGGGTATATGCATCTACAGATTCACTAGATAATGCCACATCATTTTCCAAAGATGCTGTTCAAATTTATACTTTCAAGAGTGCATTGAAGTTTCCATTGTTCTATGTTCTTGCAAACACATGCCGGAATTTTTGTGAGTCTGACGGGGATGCTGTGCTAGGGTTAATCTGCATTTTCCTTATAATTAATGAAGTTGAGCACCTTTTCATATATTTACTATTTGGGTTGCCTCCTCTGTGAGACATGAGCATCATTTTCTGCCTATTTTTCTTCTGAGTTGTTACTGCTTTGCTTATCATATAGTCTGGATACCGATCTTTTGTTATATGTGTTTACCTTCTCCTAATTTGCAGCTCATCTTTTCTTTCTTTATAGTGTGTACTCGTGAACAAAAGTTTCTTAATTTTATTATAGTTGAATTCACCAATACTTTCCTTTCAGTCTACACTTACATCTAAGACACTTTTCTTTTTCTTTTTTTTAGGTATGTCGCCCAGAATGAAAGGCTGGAGCACAGAGTTCCAATCACAGTTTCCTACAGCCTTAATCTCCTGGGCTCAAGTGATCCTCTCGCCTCAGCCTCCTGAGTAGCTGGGACTACAAGTGTCTACCACTATAGCCAGCTAATTTTTCTACTTTTTGTAGAGACGGGGTCTTGTTAGGTTGCTCAGGCTGGTCTCAAATTCCTGGCCTCAAGCAATCCTTCCACCTCAGCCTCCCAAAGTACTAGGATTACAGGTGTGAGCCAGCTGAGCCAGCCATATTACCAGTATCTTCTAAAATCGTTTTTGGTCAATCACATTTAGATCTTCAATTAACCTGGAATTAATTTTTGTTCAAGTGTGAGTAGAGGACTCAATTTCATTTTTTCCTACATAGATAACCAATTGTCTTATTATTATTTATTCATCTTTTCCTTGCAATGCCAGTTGTGTAATAATCAAGTCTCTATTACTCATGTCATTGTATCTGGGCTCTTTATTCCGTCTCTGTCCCATCACACTGGTCTACGTCTATTCCTACACCAATACCACGATGTCTTAATTACTGCAACTTCATATTAAGTCTTGGTATCTGGTAGGGCAAGTTTTCCTACTTTGTTCTATGTCTTCAGGAGTATCTTAGCTACTCTTGGCCCTCTGCTTACTCATCTAAATTTTAGAACCAGGTTGTAATTTGTACAGACAGTATTCGAATTTTGACTAGAATAATGCTGAATATGTAGATCAATGTGAAAAATAAAATTTTTATAATAGGTCTACCTGTCCATTCACTCAAATCTTTAATGTTTTAAAAATAAAATATAGGCCGGGCGCGGTGGCTCACGCCTGTAATCCTAGCACTCTGGGAGGCCGAGGCGGGTGGATCGCTCAAGGTCAGGAGTTTGAGACCAGCCTGAGCAAGAGCGAGACCCCGTCTCTACCAAAAAATAGAAAGAAATGATCTGGACAACTAAAAATACATAT
>NW_012141191.1:3054205-3058215 GCF_000956105.1 Propithecus coquereli
AATTTTTCTATCTTTGCTTTGTCTACCTTACTGTTCTATGTACAATTTTTAATTTCCAGTACAATATTAACAGTAGTGACAGGAGGTTACCTCAACTTGTTCCTGAACTTGCTTCATATTTTCATAGATATCTTCTATGAAATTAAGAAAGTTCTATTCCTCATTTGCTAAGAGTTTTTAATCATAAATTATTGTGGAATTTAACTGTTTTCCCTATTTACTGAGATGATCATGCAATTTTCCTTTCAAACGTTAATTTTTTCTAATGTTCAATCTCTTGAATAAACTCAATTAGGTCATAACATATTATATGTTTTATATATTACTAGATTCAGCATGTTAAGATGTATTTTGAGATTTTTCTTCTGTATTCATGAATGAGACTTTGTAATTTTTCCATTCTATTTTTGACTGATTTTGGTAACTGAAGTCATATTCTCTGATAGACTGTGTGAAACAGGAATTACTGTTGTTAGAACTAATTCATAACCGTCTTTATCTGTTCTCTTTATGAAAGATGATTTAACAGCTGATTTACCTCAATGTATTTTTTTCTATTTATTGAGTCAGTTTCAATAATTTATATAATTGTAGAAACCTATCTATTCATCAACTTTTAACATTTAAACTTTATTAGTATAAAGTTGGTAATATTCTCTCATAATCTTTTAAATCTCTGCTGCATCCTGGTCATATCCCTGTGGTAGTCATTAAGGCAGTTCATGAAAATTCTAATACTACTTCAAGCCCATGGTAGGACTGCACTGGCTCATTATCTCTGAAGCAAGGTGTGGCCACGTGACCTGCTTCATCCAATGAAACGTGAGGGGGAAAAATATATATCACTTTTCAAAAAATGTTTTAACTGCCAGTTGTCTTCCCCTTGAGGTAGAAATGATGGAAGTATGTACTGAAATGAAGCCTCCATCAGCCTAAGTCCCTGAATGACCACAATGCACCTACAGTGGATAAGAAGCGAGAACAAGAATTAACATTTTGTATTGTTAAACCACTGAGATGTGGGGGTTCACAATGGTTCACAATGTAATATCCCTTAACTACTACCTTTTAAAATTCCTTATGTTTTTCTCCCTTTGTCTTCTCAGAAGTTATTGATTTCACTATTCTTTCTGAAGAACAATTTTTGTGGTTTCTATTGTATCATTTATTATTTTATTAATTTCTGCTCTTATTGTCTAATTTCTGTTAAAGATTTCTTCTTCAGTCTGTGTATAATATAGAAGTATACTTTTAATTCTGAACAAATGGGAAAATTTAAATTATCTTCTTTTTGTTATTATTTCTATCTTAATAGCATTGTGATCAGAGAATATACCAATTCCTTGAAATTTTTTGATACTTGCTCCATGACTCAATACGATTTTTAGAAATGTTCCACTTTTGCTTGAAAAAAATGTGTGCACTCCAGCTGTTGAGTGCAATGTTTGCAACATGTCCATTAGTTCAAGCTTAACTGAGTTGTTCAAATCTCCTATAGTCTAATTTTTTATCTGATTGATCTACTGATTACTGACAGCTCTCCTACTACGATTATGGATCTGTTAACTTCTTGTTAGAGTTCTGCTGATTTTGCCTATATATTTTGGAGCTGGATTATTATGTGATGTCAAGCTGAAAACTGAACTATCTTCTAGATGAACTGAACCTTTCATCAGTATTTAACGACCAATGGCTGGGTGTGGTGGTTCACACCTATAATCCCAGAACTTTGGGAGGCCAGAGCTGAGAATTGCTTGAGGTCAGGAGCTGGAGGTTGCAGTGAGCTATGACTGTGCCACTGCACTCCAGCATGGGTGAAACAGTGAGATCTTGCCTCTTAAAAAAAAAAATTTTAATGACTATCATTATCTCTAAAAATACTTTGTGCTCTAAAGTCTATTTTGTTTACTATTAATTCAGCTACATCTACTTTCTTTTGCATAAAATTTGTCTGTCATGTATTTTTTCATCCTTTTTCTCCAAACTTTATTATAGCATTTCATTTTTTATATGTTTATTATAATAGAAACAAAATAGAACTGAACTTTGTTCATTCTAACACATTTTATCATTTATTAAGAGTTTAGACTATTCATAATTACTGTGATTATATTTGTACATATTACCACCATATTATTTTGTGATTTTTAATGATTTCATTTTCTATATTTCTGTATATCTCCTCCTCCACTTTTCTCAACACTGGGTTGTTTGGGCAGTGGTTCCCCCACCACCCCCATTCTACTTTTTACTCTTTCTTGTTTGGCAGTTACATATTCTATTTCAATATTTTAGTGGTTTAGAAATTTTAACATGCATATTTAAGAAACTCTCAAGCTAATAAATTAACTTCCTCCCAACAATACAAATCCAAAGAATACTTTAACTCTGATCCCTTCCTTCCTATTGTCCAATATTTCAGTTCTATCTTCTTTTAAACTTCACAATTACACATATTTTCTAAAGTTTGTAGTAAATAATTTCCCTACATGTTTACCATTTTTTTGCTCATTACTTCTTACTTTTCAGACTATACTTCTGGGATCATTTTCCCTTTTCCTAAATTACATACTTTCAAAATTCCTTTAAGGGGATCTCGGTTTTGTTCTTTTATTTTTTTTCTGCTTCCATTCTAGGAAGGTATTACTACTATATTTGGTGTTCTGAAATGCACTATATATAATGTGTCTATTTGTGGATTGCTTTCGTTTATCCTGCCTGGGATATATTAAGTTTCTTGAATCTAAGGATTCAAGTTTTCAACATTTCTGGAAAATTCTTAGTCATCCTTTCTTCAAATTTTGCCTCTTCTTTAGTCTATTATCTCTCTATAATTAGATGTATACTGGATTATCTTCCTTTACATACCCTTAACCTTGATTTTATATTTCTTCTTTCTCTTTATATTGCATTTTAGGAAACTTTTAAAGTATTTTGGTATACAAATTCTCTTCTCAAATGTGTTGATTTGTTGCTTTAAAGTTTCTCCCTTCAAGTAATACATTTTTCATTTCTTTAAGTTCTATTTAATTCTTTTTCAAATTTACCTGATCTTTTTGTCACTTATTTCTCTATTACACTTGCAACTCTCTTTTATTTCTTTAACCAAATTAAATATACAGTTGGCCTTCTGTATTCACAGGTTCTGCAATTGTAGATCAAAAATGTTTTGGGGAAAAAAACAATAAAAAATAATACAACTATTAAAGATAATAAAAAAATAAAAACAACACAGTGTAACAACTATTTCCAAAGCATTTATATTGTATGAGTTATTGTATGAAGTATTATAAGTAATCTAGAGATGATTTAAAGTATATTGAAGGATGTACGTATGTTATATGCAAATATTATGCCATTTTATACAAGAAAGTTCAGCATCTGTGGATTCTGGTATCCTTGGGCGGTCCTGGAACCAATGAGATACCAAGGGGACCCTCAGATACCAAGGGACAACTGTACTTAGTTTATATTCTATATCTACAACCTTTGTAGGTTTGTTTGTACCACTTGTTGTTCTTGTTAGCTCTTATTTTAGGTGATTCATTTTCTTCCATGTTTTGTGACTTTTAAGGATAGATTCATGAATTTCTTTGAACTTTATGTTAGAATTCTTTTAAGGATTGGACTAAAGGCATTTTCCTTCAAAGGATTTACATTTTCTTCTACCAGGTGCCCAGAGATATTACTAACTGGAACCACTTTAAACTAAAATTATAATTTATGATATTTAGATCCCATAGGTGATGTCAATTCTGGCCCTAAACATGTGTTAAGTCTTGTGGTTAAGAATTTTCTGGAAGATTTTCTCTCACCTCTAGGCAGAACCAACGAGATAAGTAAGTCACCCATTGTCCCATTCTGTGGCATGTTTTTTTCATGCTACATACAGTGCTTGCCTTCTACATTTTATCTTCTGTTCCCTCCCCACCTTCAAGACACCCTAACCCTGTGTAGGCCTGTGTGTGTTTGTGTCTTAGTTTTTAAAAAAACAGTTTAAAAAGTAAAAA
>NW_012141191.1:3058265-3074643 GCF_000956105.1 Propithecus coquereli
TTTTTAAAAAAACAGTTTAAAAAGTAAAAAAAAAAAAAAAAAAAAAAAAAAAAAATTAATTTTGAAAATAGAAAAAAGCTTATAGAATGAAGATATAAAGAAAGAAAATTTTTTTTAAAAATAAAAAAGTTTATAAAGTAAAAGTTACAGTAAGCTAAGGTTAATTTATTATTGAAGCAAGAAAAATATGTTTTTATAAATTTAGTTTAGCCTACATGTACAGTGTTTATAAAGTCTAAAATAGCGTAGTACTGTCCTAGACCTTCACATTTACTCCACTCATTAACTCATCCAGAGCAACTTCAGTCCTGCAAGCTTCACTCATGGTAAGTATCCTAAACAAGTGTACCATTTTTTATGTTTTTATAGAGTATTTTACTGTACCTTTTCTATGTTTAGATAAGTTTAAATACACAAATATTTACCATATGTTACACCTGCCTACAGTATTCAGTACAGTACCATGCTATACAGGTTTGTAGCCTAGGAGCACAGGCTATAACATATAACCTAGGTGTGTAGTAGGTTGTACAATCTAAGTTTGTGTAAGTACACTCCACGATGTTCACACGACAAAATCACCTAACGACTGATTTCGTAGAACATGGCCCCATCATTAAGCAAAGTATGACTGTTTATTTCTGCCCTTGGTAAATTTACTTCACCATTCCACAAGCCTAAAAAGGCATTTAAAAAAAGATATATTACATTATTTCTAGCATTTCAGGTGTAAGGTACTTGGAAAATTCCCTAGGCGAATAGCCCAAAACACTTCAAGAAAAGAAAATCCGCTTTCAGCTTCCCTACCTGTCAAATTCATTCCTTATATTCAAGCACTACAAGTTTGCTATACCCAAGAAACTGCAATACAGAAATTGGTGACTAAAAGGAATTAACAGCTTTGAATTTTCTTAAGTACTTATGTTAACTCACCTTATCTGCTCGTCCCATGAAAGCAGGTTTGCCTGCTAATCCAAGGCAAATGGCACACACGATGCTTGACTTCCCTGTTCCATTAGCTCCAATAATCATATTCAAGTTAGGCCCAGGAGATACTTCACAAATATCATATGTTCTGTATTACAAACATGTGGAAATATTAAGAGATAAGAAAATAAGAATATTTTCTTTTGAAAAGCATTTTTTCTTGCTTTACATTATCATTATCTACAAGCTTCCTCCAATTCCTTTAAAAACCAGCTAAAATTACAAATTCAATATTTTTTATAGGTTGATTAATAAAAAACTTATAGAGGGAAAATCAGTGGAATAAAAAATAATGAATATTTAAAATAAGGACATGATTCCATATGCTTTTTTCGAAAGTGTGTTGAAAAAAAGCAAAGTTTGATACATTCTATTCTTTTTTAATAATTACAATACACTGGAGACTGTATCAAAGCTACTATACACATCAAATTTTTATTTTCATTAGAAAACTGAAGCTCTATATCAACTCGATGATTTCATTTTATTAATTTTTTAAATTATTTTTTAAGCTAGGCATAGTGGCACGTGCCTATAGTCCCATCTACTTGGGCGGTTGAGGTGGGAAGATTGCTTGAGCCCGGGAGTTTGAGGCCAGCCTGGACAACCTAGCAAGACCCTGTATCTAAAAAAAGAAAATTAAAAAAAGCTGCATGCTGTCCAGCACTCTTAACTACTTGCACTGTTAGCATCTAAATCTAATCTTTATTTAGTTGCCAGGAACAGCTATGGCAAAATGTGACACAAACTCTGACATAGAAATTCTTCTAACTTGACTTGGAATACCCCGAATTAGGACCCATAATTAACATCCTTTGCTCATAGCATTTCAGTTAGCTCTCCGGTAACTGTCAACTAATTGCCCAAGAATAAAAGCTTAGCCTGCTACTAACCTGCCAAACACAAATAATTTAACCAAACACATTTCAACTTTAATACTTAAAGAAATTAATGACTTTGAAATGCCAGGTGGTAATAAAAATAAATACAGGTGGCAAAGGAGAAGTATTTTCTGGCAGGTTTGCCAACTCCACACGTCTAACACAGCAACTACTTTGTATTTTCAAATGCTTTGTTCTGTTACAACTGGGTCGTACAAGAACCCTTTTTATGGTTAAAATAAAAACAGTTTGGGAACTTCAGACATCTGGGAAGTTATCTGACATGGAATTTCTTAATCTCAATGTATGAAGCCCTATTCTTTTAATGCTTGATTTCCTATTGTGAAATCTCTGCACAAATGTCATATTAAAACAATGATGCAACTGGTATTTAAGAAAACAGTAAAAACAACAGGGAAAAACATAAGAATTTCTGGCCTAAAAAGTATACATAAAAATTATAAGTAGGGAAAGTTGCCAAAAATAAAACCAAACCTCTGCATGGTTTTAAAATCATTCTTCTGACTCTACAATATATATTGGTAATTACCTTTTTGTGAGTTCCCTTTCCTCCAAGCAGGTCCTGAAAGAGCTATTGTAAAAAGCCATTCTCTTCCCATTGTACATACTTTACACAGTATCTCCATGGCCTCAGATAGCATCTACTTGCTGAAACTCAGCCCAGATGAACAATACATGCAATTACCACCTCAATAACTAACTCTATTTGGATGTCCTGTAACAATCACCTTAAACTTAACACATTCAAAACTAAACCCACCATCTTTCCCAGCCAAAACCACTCTTGTAGTCTCTTAGTGAATGGTATCATGATTCATCTCATTTTCCAAATCAGAAACCTAGGCATTAGTTTTGCATCTTTGATTCTTCCATCTCTTTCAACTCCACCCAAACCACCAACCATCCATTTAATCACCAAGTCATGATTCATGATGGTAGACTTGCAAATCTGATGTTGCTCGTTAAAAAAGAAAAACAAAGGAGGAAAAAAGGGACCTTTCACAATTGAGCCCCAGCTTCATCTTTTTCCACTTTTTATTTTCTTTCCCTATTGTCTGCTCAGACCTCTAAATTCTACCTATAACGTTCTTCTTTCAGTTTCTTGACTCTTTTGATTCCTCCTTTCTCCAAGCTTTTGCATGTGCTATTCCTTCAGCTTAGAAATCTCTCCCTCCATTCTCAACTCTATTTGACTTGGTTCACTTGTGGGAACCCTTCTCCGACTACTCTCTTCCAGGCCATTTGCCGGTCCCTCCTACTTCCTTGCAAATTCTCTAGACCTTACCTTTCCCTACTTCACTCATAAAACTCAAAGTCCTCTCATCATTAAAATAAAATCTCACCTACCCCTCCACTTTTGAGCCACTTTTTCTTTCTCCTCTTTACAACAAAGCTTTACTTCTTCACCCCTCATTCAGTCTTCTTGGCCTACAAAGTTTTCTGTTTCCACTGCTTCATCAAAGAGTCAAAAATTTCCTACTTGCGAAATGCAATGGGCCCTTTTCAGTCCTGTTATCTCACTTCAATGTAGCAAAGGATATTTTTGAAACATTCTTTTTCCTTGGCTTCTTTGATAATAGTCTCTCATGGTTCTCATCTTACCTCCCTGAACAGTACCTTCTCAATCTGTGAGTTCCTCTTCTGCTCACCCAGAAGTGTTGGCATGTCCCCAGGATTCTGTACAGGGCTTTTTATTCCTTCGATGTATAATTCCTTTTGGGCAACCTGAACCAGTTCTGCAACTTCAACAATCACCTACATGACTCCCAAATCTCTCATCTGTTCACATGTTCCTCTAAACTCCGATCCTTATAAATTCTGCCTATAGAACATCTCTCTCCGATGTTCCATAGGAAACTTCAAGTCACAGGATCCAAGAGGTGCCCGTTATTATTCTCCCCAAACTGCTCCCTCTTCTGAATAGTACCTGACTAGTTAAACAAGGCAGACTTAGGGAAAATGCTGCATCCTCCCTTGCCCTCATGCCTCACAATTAACCTGAAGCCAGATCCAGTCAAATCTCTTTCCTTTACGCTCCTACCAAATTCAAACTCATCTACTGCCTTCATATTATAAAAGTCTTCTCGTTTCCAACCTTGCGGCTTTCTAAATCATTCTCCACACTGCTTCCATATTAACATAAGCCATATGTCATTCCTTGCTTAAAACACATCCTGGTTGCCTACAGGATGGAGCTGAAAATCTTTAGCATAGTAGATACAGAGACACCTCAATGGTTGCCTGCCTCTGTCCAAGCATTCACTCGTATCCCACAGGACATAGATCTAGCCATACTGAAATACTTGACACTTCCTCAACATGCCAAACAATTTCTTTCAGGTGGTTCCTTCTGTCTGCAATGTTCTTCCCTTCCTTTAGACTTTTATGTTTTCTTTACAGAGCCCTTTTTCACCACTGTGGATGAAATTAACCGTTTCGTCCTTTGTGCCCTAATGGCATCCTAATATATATGTAGTTATGACATCTACTTCATTTGATTACATTCGTCTTTCCTGATCTGGATTCAAATAGCAATTCAGCTACTTATTAGTTGCGTCAACCTCGGCAAAATAAGCATTCTGAGCTTATCTCATCAATGGAGACAAACAATTGTTACGAAGAACGAGAGCATTCTGTAAAGAAAACATGGAGTTCGGTACCTAGCAACGATAGGTGCTTGAAAAAAAAAAATGGTAGTATTGTACTATTACCTTTATGCCACTATATACAAGCTTAAATAAAAGACTTGAACAAATGAACTGTAAGGCACTAGATACTTTTGTTAAAACATACTAAATTCTAAAGTGATAATTAGATGTCTGAGGGACACAGAGAAACAAGGGAAGAAAGCTGAATTTGGAGGGGTAAAAGGTCTGTAGGGAGGTACAACAGTTGAGAGTAAGGTTTAATTTTTTTGTATACTCTAACCCCGATCCGGAACAACCTTTACCATCTAATCTAACACTCTCGGTCCACCTGGCAAACACCTACTCTTTAAGAATCTGCGACAGCATCACTGCCACTCCGAATTAACTGTTGTCTCCTCTGAGTTCCCAGGGCCAATACTTTTGTGAATTACAGCCCAGGTCCCCCACAGAGACTCCCACGGGCAGAGACCTAGCCCCTAGCCCTAGTACGTTCCTAGTACTGCCTGCTCTAAGAATGCCTTCAAAAAACGCTGGCGTAATAAATTTAAAACAAAATAAAACACATCACACAAGACACACACCTACTACACCAACACACGTCAATCTCCACGGCCTGCGTAGAAAAATCCTCACGGGAACCGCGGCGCGAATTCACCGCCAGACCCACGAGCCAGGTACACACCCCCACACCCGCTCCTGCACGCAGCTGGCGCCCCCGGGCTTGCGGGCCGCTAGCCTCCCCCGCCGCGGCGCGGCCTCGGGGCCACTTACAGGAAGTTCTCCATCGAGATGCGGACGATAGAGCCTTCCACGAAAGGCCCGGACGACTGCAGCGGCGGCGGCGGTGGGGCCGAATTCTTTCTCTTGCTCGGGACCTCCGACGAAGGGTCTCTCGGTAGAGCTCTCTTGGAAGCCAGGGGGGCTGGGGTCGACGTCTTCCTGGTCGGAGTCGCCATCCTGGCTTCCTTCGCGCCCCGCAGCGGCTTCCGTTCCACAGACCTGCAGCCCCGGCGCCCCAGCGCCTGGCTCCCGCGCGAACTGCCCGGCGCGCGACACAACGCGCGAGCCCGCGCCGCGCCTGCGCAGTCCAGGCTCGGTGGCGTCAGCGGACCCGTCCCTCCCCGCCCTGTCCTGCAGCAACACCCTGGGCTTGAGGGGGGAAATGCTAGCTGGGCGGAGTGGGGACCTCTGCGCGTGCGACAACGGGACTTTCTTGTCCGTGACTTTGGCATTTTTCAGCGGTGTTTGTTTTAAGCTCAGGAGATGTCAATTGCACTTAGTAATTTGAAAGCCAGTTTACTGCTTTCTGAGCCTCAGTCTCGAGGGGTGGCGGCGGAAGGAAGTTGCGGGTGGTCCCTGGGGCCCTCAGAGCCACCGAGGCAGGGGACATCAGACCCTACTTGCTCCGACATCTCCTAGGTGCTGGCCCGAGAGCTCTGGGGCACGCCTGTCTTTGGCTTTTCGTCTTCCCCTTTGGTTAAAGTCAGGTCCCTGTCTCAAAACAAACAACAACAAAAAAACACGAAAAAGAAGCCCTTCCAAATAAATGGCTCTGTGCCCTTGTCTCCCTTAAGGGATCGCGCTAGGCGCTCTCAAACTTGTGAAAAGACAGATTATCTTCATTGTCTCTCCTCCAGCTCGCTCCCAAATTCTCTGGTAAAACTTCCTTGGGGGAGGTTTCTGAATGCCCGAGCTAGAATGAGCTGGTTCCACCTCAACCTGCTCACATTCATCTCGTCAGCCCTTTCTAAAGAGGAGGCATCCTGAGGCCTGCATAGATAGATATTAATTCATTCAACTGGTTACCAATGTCTAACCTGCAAGAAGCTGGGGCCTGCCAAGGTTGCATCCCTCTGAGCTTTCTAGTGTGGGAGACAGGAAAAGAACAAGTGAACCAACTGTGAAATTAAATAAGTCAAACTTAAAGCTGTTGGAACTTTAAATTATTCTGAGCCTTGAGAGGAATGTGGTTATGCGGCCTGAGAGTCAAGGGGCACGTAGCTGCAATTTCTGCTTTTTTTTCCCCCTTGTAAATAATTAGGAAGACTAAATGGGCCAGAAATAAGACCCCCTCAGATCACTAACCATCCTCACAGAGAAATAAAGTAATCTCTCTAGGAATGTAGCAATCTGCAACCAAATATGGAAAATTTGTAATCCTGTTAAAACTTCTCTGTTTCTGCCTGTACAAATGAAACCTTAATTTCGCTTTGGAAGGCTGCCCCATTCGTTTGGAGTCAGTGTTTTCCACGTGGCTATCCTCAAGCTTTGAGCTGGAATTAAACTCTATACTTAATCATATTTTCTGAATCTCATTATTTAAGGTTGACACAACAAATGATAAGGATAATTTCAGACTGTTTGAGATAATAAAACAGAATGAATACGATGGCAGGGAGGCACAGAAGGCCTGTCAGAGGAGGTGATGTTTGAGCTAAACCCTGAAGGACAAGAAGGAGCCACATGTGTGAAGATCTGAGAAAAGAGCCTTCTAGGCAAAGGGAACACTAAAGACAAAAGCTCTGAGATGGTGACAATGTAGGAAGGCCAGTGTGGCAGCAGAGTAGTGAACAAGGTTGCATAGCAGAGCCTTGTCCATCATGGCAGTCTGAATTTTATTTTTAAAGCACTGGGAAGCCATTGGATAGTTTTAAGCCTGAGAGGGACATGATCTGATTAAAGTTTTAAAATGATCATTCTGGTTGCCATGTGGACAATGGATTAGAGGGGTCAGACATGGAAGTGAGAGGCCATTTAGAAAGCCATTGCAGTAGAGCCCTGATTCCTGACTTTTAGACCAAAAGCTCCTTTCCCAGATCCTTGCTTCTTCCTCTCACACAAATGCAATCTTCTCTCTCTAAAAGTTATAACCAAAGAGAACAGAATAAGTAAAAATCATATGCACTTGTCATGGTTACTAGAAATTTTCTAAAAATGCAAATTAAAATAACAATTTTTAAACTGTTCAAGTGGCAGGCAGTAATGAAAAAACTCAGTGCTTAAGAGGATACAATACTGTCCTTTTCTGCATTGCTAATATAATTTTTTTAAAGTAATTTGGTACACTGCTTCAAGAACCTTAGAAGAGTCAAGTTCTTTGAAGAAGTAATTACACTGGGGGAAATCTATCCTAATGAACAAATAAGAATATAGGCCTTAGTAATGAGAGTTGAGGGCAGGGGAACCAGTCTTATCATTTTTGTACCATGATCAGTCTTTAGTGAACTAATCAAATTTTGTTTCTAAACTTGAAAGCTGAGGATGAGCCAGCCTCTGAACTTGTGATGACTCCACAAATGCAGACACACTATGAATTCTAAACAGCTAGCCAGTCATACTGTAACACCATCCTTTAAAAAGGGAAATATTGGTTTTACTTCTAATTACAAAAGCAACACATGTTAAGTGCAGAAATTTTGGGAAAACACACAGAAAAAAATATATATACACAAAGGGAAAACTTAGTCATAATTCCTCTACTCAGACTAATCAATGTTAAAATTTTGGTGTCTGTTTTGACATCTTTTTTCCTTGTGTATGCTATGTATTGGCATGTTCCTTTTTTTCAAAAAAAGGATGATATTGCGCAAATTGTATTATATATACTATTATTTAACCTTCTTTCCCCCACTTAACATATTATGAATAACTTTCCATGTTGTTAAATATTTCTCCGTGACATAATTTTAAGTAGCTATGTAGTATTCCATTACATAGATGTACCACTATTGATTTTAATAGTTATATTTTGTTGGACTCCACATGACTGGAAGTTAGCATGAACCAAGGATATTCTGGCAGCCTAGGCTAGCTCAGTTCTTTCTAACATTCTTTAAAAGTTTTATGTACCCATAACAATATACATATTTATCTTGCTACATCTGGATTCTTTAATTCCACTGGTGAAAACTATCTTGAAAGGGTGATATTAAAAAGGCAGAGAGAGGTCTTTGGAAATAGAATATCAATTAACCAGAATCTGATGCTAAGGAATGAGTGAGCTACAACAGCTAATCCTAAACACTTCCCAGGGTTTAAAGTCAATCAGCAGCTAATTTCATCACTCCCCCCTTGCTGGCTAATGGGTGTGGCAAAACAATTGTAGTTAACTTTCTATCGACCAAGGAGTATTGACCAGGGCCATTTTGAGTGACAGCCTTCCAATTCTGCAGGAACTTTAAAAACTGACACAATAAAAAACTAGCAGAAACAGGTAGGGTCAAGGTTTATAAATATGTTTCACCTTACAATCAGAATACCATTGTCTTAATCTGTTTGGGCTGTGCTAAGAAAATATCATAGACTGGGTAGCTTATAAACAACAGAAATTTATTTCTCACAGTTTTAGAGGCTGAGAAGTCTAAGATCAAGGCATCAGCAGATTTGCTGTCTGGTGGAGGCCTGCTTCCTCATAGATAGTGCCTTCTCACTGTGTCCTCCCATGGTGGCAGGGAAGAACTCTGGTCTCTTTAGCCTCTTATAATGGCATTAATCTCATTCATGAGGGCTCCATCCTCCTGACCTAATCACCTCCCAAAGGCCCCACCTTCTAATAGCATTACATTGGGGGTTAGGATTCAACGTACAAATTTTAGGGGGACACAGACATTCAGACCAGAGCAAGCACCCTCTGTGTTCTCTTTCTTGTCTTCACTTCAAGGTCTTGCTATTGGTGCCACAATAGTAAGAAGGTGAGAAAAGATGCACAGAATAGAACTCTGTTGGGATCATCTCTGACAGGGACAGTTTACTATTCCTCTGCTGACAAAAACCCCCCACAAGTTCTCGGGAACATCATTTCTGGTTTGTGTCACAAGTAAGGAAAAGTTACTTTTGCTTTCGGTAAGTTCACAAAGTAGCAAAGTGAATCCTCATGGCCTGAAATGAAGAAGTCAGTTGCTAAAACCTAAGTCCTTAGTCCCGGGGAACAAATCCCGTACCATCCGCCACCCTCACCTCCCACACACTTTCTAATCAGCCCAGTTAAAAGAACTGATGGGAAAGATCTAGGAAGGGATTAGGGATTCTGAGGAAAACCAATGCCCTTCCCCAGAGGGAACTAAAACCCCGTATTGTAGGCTTCTGCTAAATATAAGGATATCTCAATTCTAAAGTTTTTCATTTTTAAACATTTGTTTCAAACGTCATATAAAAGTTTAAAATAATCGAAAGGTCTGTTTCTTCTTACTGTAGTTCTATTAGCATTAGAATCGGTGTTAGTAATAGCTGCAGCCTGGGCAGTAATAGCTAATACTAACAGCATTTACCACACACCGGCACTTTTCCTTACTTCATTTCTAAATACTGAATCAATGTCTCAACAGACCAGCCTCGTTCTAAAATTTCCATTTCTTGAATACAAAAGCAAACTGAAAGAGTCAAAAAATCATCAGGAATTAATATAAGGTTTCAAGTGTTCTTTATGATGTGTTATGACATAGAGCCTAGAGATGAATGAGCCTTCATCTCCTTCGAGGATACAAAATGAGAAAACAGTATTAAATTGTTCCGTAAGACTTGACCTTCAGTTTCAGAAAGACCATGAACGAGGTGCTAAAGCACTGTGTAATCTCCTTTTCTGCAAGTCTTTACAAATTGAACTGAAAATCCTTCTTGCCCAGGCAAGGTCTGGAGCATGAGCAGAGCCCTGGGAGGATGGGGGAGGGGGGTGGGGGCTGGTGGGGAGAGACTGAGTGTTTCCCCTCACACCGTGTTGCTTTCCAAAGGAAAGAAAGTTGGTAATTGTTAGCACTGTGGTAACACTGTAGAAACCAGCTATGTAAGTTATAAAATGACCTTTGGTATCAGTCTCCTAGAGTGACCCTTTCATCCCAGCATCGTTCTAATAACCTGGGATGCTGCTGAACTCTCCCAGAAATTTGTTGGTTTTAAGTTCTCACTTCCACAGCTTTCCTTGGTAACCATAAATTTCTTTTTAGAATTAAGATTATATTTGTATTTTTGTTACTATTTTAGGAAATTTGAAAATACAAAAATCACAAAGCAGAAATCAACCACCATTCGTCTTATCTCTACTATCAAGAATTAACACTGTTGACAATTTGACATTTCTTCTAGTTTTTTTCTATTATCTGCTTTTTTAAAAATTACCCGTGAAACATATGACTACATGCTGCTCTTAAAAATGAGAACAATACAGATAAAATCAGTGTGCATTTGACTTTTTCTCCCTCAGTCTTGTTGCTGCATCCTTTATCCCCCAGAGTTAACTACTCTTAAATGTTTGTTCAGTGTATAATGTAAGGTCTTTCAGACCATTTTTATATTCACATGCATTTTTTATGGAAAATATGTAGTAATATTTTGTGTGTGAATACATTACATAAACACAATATATTACATACACATATACATAAATTTAGTAACAAAAATATAGTAAGAATAGTTATGCAGCTTAGTTTATGTTAGAAAATATATTTCTGAGATGTATCCATGTTGATACATATAAATCTGGTTCCCTTTTAACAGCTGTGGAGTTTTGTATGAACATCTCTCACATTATCCATTACTCTGCCAATTTGACATACGGATTGCTTCTACTTTTTCATTTTTACAAACAGTGCTTCAGAGAACATCCTCAGATATGCCTTTATATACATGTGCAAGCATTTCTTAGGATAGATATCAAGAATTGGAACTGCTAGGCCATATACCACACTTATTACTCTCTTTCAGTTTGTTAGTATTTTAAATATTGTTACTTGTGGCAAATTTCTTGGTAACTGTGATTATTTGAAAATTATGTAAGAATAAAATCTCTTTTTTCTTCTCTCTGGCATTGACTTTGGTTCTCTCTGTCTGCACCCCCTTTCTCTCTCTAATACCCATCCACCTGTATGTATATTTTACATACACACACGGCCCCCTCCCCTATGCAGTGTCCTTTCTTTTTGCACCAGATCTAGGTTCCGTGGGGCCTGAAGCCTATATTTTGAAGCTTCCTCTGAAAGCATACCAAATTACAAATACAAAATTAGAATAGTGATTATTCAGAATGAGAAAAGAAATCACAAGCTCAGCACTGTTGACATTTTGAATGAGATAGAGTTCTTTGTTGGGGGAGGGAAGGCAGCTGTCCTGTGCATTGTAGGATGTTAGCAGTATCCTCTACTCATTAGATGCCAGTAGCACTTCCCTTGTTTTGACAACCAAAAATGTCCCAGATATTTCCAAATGTCCCTTAAGGGGAAAATTGCCCCCAGTTGAGAACCACTGTTCTAATTCCATTCACTCTTTCAGTGTGTAGAAAAAGAAGGAACACTCTCCAGCTCCTCTTATAAGTGTAGCTTTGTCTAAAATCAGACAAGGAAATGAAAATTTTCTTTTAATCTTACTCATGAACATATATAAAAATATCTAGCAATGTCCAAAAAAAGAAATACATCATGATATAATTGAATTTATTGAAGGACTTCAAGGTTGATTAAATACTAGCAAAGCAAATCAATTAATGTCATTCTTCATATTAAAAGATTAAAGGAGAAAGATCAAAGCAGAAAAAGCATTCAATAATTTTTAACACACATTCATGGTTAAAATTTATAGAAAACTGTGCATAGAAGAAAACTTCCTTTAACCAATAAAAGGCAACTTCAAAAACCTTCAGTAAACTCATATTCAATGACGAAATTTTTAGAAATTTTCTCCTAAGTTCAGGAACAAGTTAAGGGTAACAATATCACTACTTTTATTGAGCACTATATTGGATATTTTCACCTGTCAAATAAGTTAAGAAAATGGAGCAGTTAGAAGAGTTGAAAAGGAAAAACCAAAATTGGCCTGATTAAGAAATCTGACCTAATAGCAAAGAAAATTGTGGTAGGCAGAATAATGCCCCCTCACCCAAGATATCTACATCCTAATTCTTGAAACTTGTGAATATGTTATGTGGCAAAAGGGAATGTTCAGATGTGATTAAGTTAGGGATCTTGAGATGGGGTGATTATCCTGGATCATCCAGGTGGGCCCAGTGTAATTGTAAGAATCCTTAGGGAGACAGGAGGGTCACAGTCAGAGAAGGAGATGTGATAATGAAGGCAGATACAAGAGAGATGCCTGCTATGGTTTGGATGTGGTTTGTCCCTGCCAAAACTCATGTTGATGTTTGACCCCCAGTGTGGCATTGTTAGGAGGTGGGGCCTGGTAGCAAGTATTTGAGTCATGGGACAGATCCCTTATGAATGGATTAATGCCTTCTTGCAGGGGTGAGTGCTCACTCTCATGGGGATGGATTAGTTCTCGAGACAGTCAGTTTTTAAAATGAATCTGGCTTCCTTGGTTTCTCTCTCTTGCTCCTCTAACCACATGATCTCTGCATACACCTTCTCCCCTTCCACTTTCTGCCATGAGTGGAAGCAGCATGACTCCTTCACCAGATGTAGCTGTCTGATCTTGGACTTTCCAGCCACCAGAATTGTGAGCCAAATAAACCTCCTTTCTTTATAAATTACCTAGCCCCAAGTATTGTGTACAGCAACACTAAGTGGACTAAGACAATGCCACAGCTGGAAGGAGACCATGAACTGAGGAATTTAGGAGCCTCAAGAATCTGGAAAAAGCAAGAAATGGATTCTCCCCTCTAGAGCAAACACAGCCCTGCCAACACTTCAACTTTAGCCCCATGAGACTCATTTTCAGACTTCTGGGCTTCGGAACTGTAAGATAATAAATACGTGTGGTTTTTTGCCACAGAGATTGTAATAATTTGTTACATCAGCAACAGAAATGAATAAATATGCAGAGTCTGCTCTGAGAAGTAACAGAGAGCTCAGCAAACTTGCTAGATATAAAGCCTTAAAGGTAATAGGCAAAAGTTTAATGTTTTTAGAAAAAATCATTTGGGAATATTTTTAAAACCACAGGATAGAGAAGAATTTCTTAAATAAGACAAATATGTATTTTTATATATATATCCCATAAACAAAAAAGGTTTATTAATTCATATACATTAAAAAGTAAGGCCTTAATTATCAAATTCACCACAATATGCAAGAGGTGAGGAGCCACAAGCTAAACAAAATTTGCCACATTTAAAACAAACAGAAGATTGTTTTGTGGAATATTAGAGAATTTCTATGAATCTGTAAGAAAAAACCAAATATCTCAATAAGCAAATAGGCAAAATAAACAGGTGTTTTGCACAAGGTGATAATGAGTGGTCATGAGATATACAAAAAGATGCTCAATTTTATTAATAATCAGAGAAATGCAAACTAAAACCCCAATGAAATATAATTTCACAATGATCGTATTAACAAAAATTAAAAAGTTGGACAATATCAGGCTTTGGCACTCATCTATACTGGTAAGGGTAGTATAGATTAGTGCAGCCACTGGGGAAACAGTTTTTTATCGCTTGGTAAAGTGTACATATCCTACAAACCAGCAATTCATATAGTAAATATATAATCAAAAGAAATTCTTTCACCTGGGTACTTGAGTACCTGTAAAAGAATATTTTAGTAGCGTGGCTTGTAATAGAAAAAACTAGAAATGAGTTAAACATTCATAAACAGAAGAGTAGATTAATAAATTACAGCATAATCATTCAATGAAATACCATACCATAGTGAGAAAGTAATTAACTACAGCTAGAAATTCAACATGGCTAAATCTCAGAAACATCATTTTGAGCAAACGGGACAAATTATAGATGAATACATATATGATGATTTTATCCGTATAATTTTTAAGAGCCAGCAATATGTTGTTGGGGGCACATATGGAACTTAGGACTACAAAAGAAAATATAAAAAAAAATATTAACATGAATTTTAGGAAAATGGTTACCTCTCTGAAAGAGGAAAGGATATGTGATTAGAGAGTAGTACACAGAGTGCTTCTAAGTTGTTGATAATTTGTTCTATTTCTCACGCTGTATCAATGGTATATGAATGTTCATTTTATTATTGTGTTACTCCTCAACATTTAAGTACATTTAACTACTCATTTTTACAGTTATATTTCACATAAAAACTTAAACATTTTAAAGGAGAAAAAAGATGGAGAAAATCTATAATGTATCTATATAACTCATCATATCAATGGATTAAAGGGAAAAATAATTATCTCAACACATGCGAAGAAACATCTGATAAAGTTCAATGTCATTTGTAATAAATTCTTAGGAAACTGAAGTTTCTTAACTTGATAAACGCTACATATCAAAAACTTAGAGCACACATCAGAATTAACAGAGATACTTCAGATTCATTCTCATTAAGATCAAAAGAAAGATGCCACAGTCCTCACTATCGGAGATTCTAGATAATGTGCTAAGATGAGAGAAATCATTAAGAGTAAAGATTCTGTGCTGGTTTTTTCTGCTTGCACCTCTATATCCTTTGTTCATCTTGCTTCAACCTGCTTTGCATGATGGAGGCCTAATGTCTGCATAATCTGCAACATCGAGGCTTGCTTGCCCTCTGACTTCTGATTGGTCAGTGGGAGGCTCCCAGCAGGAGACGGGTGAATGGTGGCGTGGCTGCATTTTGGCTGTGGCTGCGTTCCTCTACCTATGGCCCAGCCTCTGCCACACAGCACTTTTCCCATAGCTACAGCTCTTGCTGGGTTTGGGAACAGTTCACTTGACCCTTCAAGCCTACTGTCTAACTGCCATATAAAATGTAAATAAAGAACAGGATATGAAAATAGCCTGGTATTCTAAACCTGCAGCAGAATCTGAGAAGGTTCCTGGAATGTTTAAAGCCACAATAATGGGCCCTCAGGGCAGGGGTCCTCTTTACTTACTATCTTTCCGTTTTAATTCACTAGTCTAATTCTCAAGATGCTTGTACAGATCATTAACTCTTTCCCTATTTGACGTTTGGTTTTTATTTTATTGATTTATGTTCTTTATATTTTCCTTTTTATTTTGAGTAGATTTTATCTGTTATTTTCCTAATGTTTCGAGTTGAATGGTTGCGTCAATAATTTTCTGTCTTTTTTTCTGTTTTAAGTTAATTATTTAAGGTGATACCATTCTCTTTATGTATTAATTTAGCTATATCCCACAAATATTGATATGTGGTACTTTTACTTTCTTTTATATATAGTCATACACTTATATACACATATATACATATATATGAAAAATACACAATTTCTTCCTCTTTTACCCGAAAATGGCTTTATTTTGTCCTTATTGTTGAACAAAAAAATTCCCAGTTGACATTATTTTCTCTCAACATTTTAAAGATTTTATTCCACTGTCTTCTCACATCCTTCATTATTGATGAGTTTGATTTTGTTTAATTTTCATTCCTTTGTAGTTCATCTGTCTTTTCATTCTGGTTGCATTTAAAATCTCTTTGTTGTCAGTATTCCGTAATTTCATAATGATGTGTCTAGATATAGATTTATTTTTATTTATATTGCTCACAATTTACTGGACTTCATGATTTGGAATATTTTTATCTATAACCAATTCTGATACGGTCTCAAATATTCTCCCTTTGAATATTATCTCTCCCCCATTCTCTTTCTCTGGAACTTTTATTTTAATACATTGGACTTTCATTCTCTTTCTTCTTTGTATTTTCCATTTCTTTGTCTCTCTGTGCTGCACTCTGGTTTATTACCTTATATTCCAGTTCACCAATTCTCTTCTATTAGATATGCCTAATTGGTTGTTTGCCTTTTCCACTGAATTTTTAATTTTAATGACTGTATTTTTTATGTACAGAAGTTTTATTTGGTTTCCTTTAAAATCTACCTGCTTTTTCATACATTATTGGTTTTGTTATATTTTCAGTGTTTTTTTCCTAATCATTTTAAAGATACTTATTTTAAAGTGTCTATCAAAAATTTCCATTTTATAAA
>NW_012141191.1:3075103-3094385 GCF_000956105.1 Propithecus coquereli
CTGGGCTACAGTGCCGCAGCATCAGCCTGGCTCACAGCAACCTGAAATTCCTGGGCTCAAGCGATTCTCTTGCCTCAGCCTCCGTAGTAGCTGGGATTACAGGCGCACACCACCACGCCGGGCTGATTTTTCTATTTTTAGTAGAGATGTGGTCTTGCTCTTGCTCAGGCTGGTCTTCAACTCCTGACCTCAAGCGATGCTCCCACCTCGGCCTCCCAGAGTGCCAGGATTACAGGCGTGAGCCACCACACCAGGCCTTTAGTGCACTTTCATACGTGAGAACTCTGTGCAGCCTATATTGAGTGCATGATCCTCTAAGGAAGATTTATATTAGTTTCTACCAGGTGCTCCAAGACTATCACTAGCCAGGGACATTAAATTTTGAGCTTTTGGATTTCCAGATCATGTTGGCAGGGTAAATTTTTGCTCCAAACTTACTTGTGCGATACAATTAGGAATTCTCAGGGAAGAATCCTTATCCCCCAATCCACAGTCTAGGTGGAGAAACATAAGCATCCTGGTTGATTTCCTGTGCTAGAGAGGAGATTTTTATTTTGTTTTTTTCTGATTTACCCTTACAGTGAAAATGTGGCTCTTTAAGAGTCTTAGCTTTATGTGGGGAGCCTCAGTTCTGTCTTTCCCACCTTTGGTGGGCTTTTTTTTGATCCCTTTGTGGGTATAAGAGCCTAAGCTTTCAGGTTACCAAGACTGACAACTCCCCTCCAGGTAGCTATGGTGTCAGCTTATGTTCTTACATCTCTGCTTTTCAGCACTCTTATTTTGGGGGATGGTGTGGAGGGTGGTTGGACATTTCCCTTCCTTTCTTACTAGCTTTGTTACTCATTTACAACAAAGCTTGTCATATTACACCGAGCATTTCTAAATGTTTAACGTGTCTGTGTGGGTGTGTGCATGAGTGGGGAGGGTTCAAATGTCCATTCTGCCATACAGAATACTCCATGTTCTCAAGTATATATTTCTCGCTGTATTTTAAAATGTAATTTTTAATAAAAATATGTTTCTATGATATCAATAGGTATACACTGTAAAGTCTCCTATGTCTTTCCCTAGCTGCTTCATTTCTTCCAGCCCCACCCTTTCTTGCTATTCTTTAAAACAGTTTATGAGACTTTTGGTCTGGGTTTAAATTCACTGCATGTTTTATAATATGCAAGTTGGTTTATGAAATGTTAGAGGATGGGATTATCCGGGGAGAATAAGGTCCTGACAAATATATAGAAAAAGACTAACGAAATTTTGATGTATCAGAGAGAACCATTATATCCCACATGAGTTTTGGAGCGCACGTATATGCTTGCACTAAACTAAATGCTTTTACTGAGCATTTGTTTATTTAATCCAGAAATATTTGTTGAGTATGCTAGGCAGTGGGGGTACAAAATTGAATAAGTGACAATTCTTGAGGAAGTAAACAAGAGGTTGGGTTTAGCGTGATCATTTTTGCTGGGGGCATGTACACAGGCTTCGGGGCACAGAACCATCAACAACGGCTGGAGTGAGAACACAGGGAACGACCTTGCCCAGCCGCTGGTCCAAATGAGCCTTGTACTGCTAGTAAATAAAGAAAAAGAAGACAATAAAATGAAAAGATTATATGGTTGCTTTATCCTTAAGATGGCACTATAAACTCACAATTCCTTTGTAGAAAAAGAGTACATAAAAATAATCAGGATTTATCTGAAATTTCACTGAAACCTAGAATGGCTTTAATAATATAAAGTAGAATGGCTTTTCTGTATCAGAGACTATTCTAAGTGCTTATATGTATTATTCCCATTTAATTTTTACAGCTCTCTTAGGAAGTAGGGACAAGTATTTGCCCCATTTTGGAAAGGAATTGGGGCGGCCGTAAGTGATTCCCCTCAGTCACATAGCTTGTAAGTGGCAGAGCCAGGATTTAAACTCAAACAGCCTAGAATTGGAAACTGTGCACTTAATCACTGTGTTGTTTTACCTCTTTATAGTAGTCCACATGTCGAAAATGCAGCATCATTAGAATTGTCAGTTATGAAATCTTAGGGTTCCCCCCAAGTTCTGGTTAAATCATACAGGGAAACATATCAAAGAGCACAGGTTTTTGTCCTTAGAGAGTGAGAGAAGCCATGAAGGTATCTGGGACACTGTGTTAGAGGATCTTTGCTGGTTTTCACTGCTCTTCTCAGACTGCAGCCAGGAGACTGCCCCTGCCCTTCAGGGTTGGATGCCCCTCTGAGGCCCTCCCATAGCACCCTGGGTGTATGACCACATCACACTTAGCACTCTGAATTGTGCTGACTGTTTATATATCTCTGTGTTCCTCACTAATCTGTGAACATCTTTGTAACATCCATGCTTGGTACAATGCCTAGAGCACAGATTTCCCAAGAAATCTTTGTTGAACCTTTTCTTCTTCTATATTAAACCGGACCCTGAAGCAGAGGCACTATTTTCTCAGTACCTTTTCCTTCACTCCCTTCTATACACAAATAATCTCCACCCCAGACAGCAAATTATAGGAGAGAAGACAATCTGAGAAAGTAACTTCTATCTAAAGCAGTTGTGTGTTTAGGTGCTGCTGAGAATCAGAACAAATGTAAGCACTAGGCTTAAATTGTTAAGCAGTACCTATCAGCTGGTATTTCTTCCCCTTGGGCATTTCTAAACCTGAGAAAAGTATACTGTGTTTATGATCCTTCCTATTTTCATCCAGGTGAAATATAAAGGGCAACCTGGAAAGGGAAGAAAAGCATCAAACAATTGAATCCTGCAAAAGCAGCATAAATAAAGGAAGAGTTAATCAGCTCATTTCCACCTCCTGTTTTCTCTTATATGAACTTTAGGCTGTTTCTTAACATTTGGTAATTATTACCGTCTTCCTTCCTTCTTTTCTGCCCCAAGTCAATATCCAGTACCCCACTCACACCTTTTTTTTTTTTAATTCCCAAAGTTGGTGTCCCAAGTATTAATAGTATTCTTGGTTTAGCAACCTTAGGGGAAATTTTGGCAGCCTATAAATCCTCTTGAAAGAGGGAAACTTGGAACCTTTGCCTGGAGTTTAAATCAGTATTGGGCATGGAGTTGGTAGGAGAGTTGGCAGGTTCAGGAAGCAATCGTGTAACGAGTAGAACACAGGTTTGGCAATGAAACAGCTGGGTTCAAACCCAGGCCCTACGCTATCTACTTACCTTGGACAGATTTAGTTTCCCTGTTTATAAAATGGAAACATCACTAATATCTACTTCATGGGCTGTTATCGGGATTAAATAAGTGAATTCATGTAAAACTTTTTGAACAATGTCTGAAAATAGTATTTAACAAACATTAGCTGCCATTATTACTATGGGGATTTATGTCACCAGCAAGGAGTCAGTGAATGACTTTACTCATTCACCACATATTATAAACCCCTTACTATGTGCCAGATATTATGTTAGGTTCTGGTGGCCCAATCTTCATTCCTTTATTCAGCAAATATAACTATAGCTCTGGACAAGAATGATGCTTTGAGGGAATTATGGTGCCTGGCCTAGTATGCAGATGAATTGGTCAACATCTTGAAATCTTCCTTCCCCAATGTTTCAACTCTGTTTAGGGATTTCCTCTACTACAGGTAATTAATCATCATGAAAAGAAAGGATTTGATTCATAAAATTTTGTTTTATTATAACATTTTATTTTGTTTTCTCCATAAACCTCAGGATATTTTTTTCATATAGTTGAGTATTTTTTGTTTTCTAAATCATCTGGCATTCAGAGGGGTATAATGCTCTTAAAAGAATAATTTATGGGTTGTAACACTCTTGAGTGGGAACACCTCCCAGCTCCATAAAAACAATGGACTTTCGGCCGCACAAATTAGCTAAGAGTTATTATAGGCTCTGGGGTCGGAGAGGCCTGGCTCCTGAGTCCCTCCAATCAACAGCTGCAGAATCTTAAGTAATTTCTTCACTCTTCTGATACTCGGTTTCCTTACCTGTCAAAGGGCTAATAATACTTCCATCTCAGGGGATATTGGAAAGATTAAATTCATTCATTCATGTAACAAGTACTTTTTTTGTTGAGCACCTACTATATATCAGATATTTTCTGGGCACTGAGAATACAAAAGTAAACAAAACAGCAAGAATCCTTGTCCTTGCAGGGTTTACATCTTAATGAGATAAAATTTGGGGGAAAACCAAGATTGTTTGTGTGAAATAAAGCACTCTTTAAAAATTAATTATTGTATCAATGAATGCAGTGCTTATATCACTAATAAAAAGACTTAAGAAGATTCTGTTGCCAGAGTGGAGATTCAAATTAGAATCTGCAGTTATGTAGTGAAGATATTGTAATAAAGACAATATAGAAATGAATAAATTGCTAGTGAAAAGATTTTCAAATGACCTTTTATTAGGTAATTTTATAATTTCATAACAGCTGTTTGAGTACACATATATATACAATTTTCTAAACAAGTAAATAAAAAGCTGTTTAGTATATCTGCTTGAATTCATATTACTCAAAACCTTAACACATTTATTATAAAAATCAGTAAAATTATTTAACAAGTTTATAAAAATTGCTGGGTACGTGTACATAAACATTTTCAAGCTTGCTTTACAAAAAAGAGTGCAATTTCTATCCATGTGCTCAAAGTAACTTTCAAAGGTAGTTCCAAGGGGGAAAAAAGAAGGTAGCATTGCCTTGTAATACAGCATTTATTAATAGTGACTTACCCTGGGACATTCCTGAAAGATCCTTTGTTATCACATATGGTGAAAATATTAAAAATTAATATTCCATTTCTATGAATAAAACATAAAACATAAGACTTTATTTTCGCAGACTAACTTGTTACCATGAAAAACTGCATTCATTCTGCAGATATTACTGACACCCCATATTATTTACTTTAAAAATATTTATGATACTTGAAATTCAAAAGGAAACCCACAAGATCTATTCTTCTCCCAACACATTCATTGAATGCAGATTTAAATGAGCACATCTCATTTTGATTGTGCCTTTTATTTGCATACTTTAAAATGACTACAATGTAGTACGTCTGTATTTTTAACTGGTACCAAAATTAAGATGAATGATCTATGCAAAACCAGCAGCCTGTACTTCTAGTAACAGTTGTCATATGCAAAAAGAAAAAAAAAAAAAGCCCTGAGTCAGTATTTTTTGCAAAAGTAATGAAGAAGAGTGCTCTGAAGTTGGTTTATAACTTATGAAATGGTTAAGACTGTCCAGTATCCATTTGTTTTGTTTTGATTGAAGAGAGGTATGGTTTTTGTTTAGTTAACCCAATTCAGATCATTTGTTAGTACTCAATTTCATTTAAGTCTTCAGAATATCCTGATGATTGTTGAGTTGTATCTTCCATTTCTATCAGAAAAGAAAAATATACAATAATAGCCTTTTCTATTTTTATTACAGAAAAAATATTTAATTTGCATTCTTATAGTTTGAGACTGATGATAAAATTCATATCAATCAAGTTTATATAATTGGGGAAAATATTATTACCTGCACAGGGTCCTGCCTGAAATTTAACATCATCAATGGCAGTATCACTTCTTACTGATACTCCTCGAATGGCTTCAAAAATTATCTGAAAAATAATGAAATTTGAGTTTAGAAATAGAGTCATCCTGATAAAACAATGCTGGTCAAAGCAGATGCAGGTTCCTGAGACCTGTAAACTTAGATTGCTCTTGAGGTTCCTGTTAAGGAAAAGGGTAC
Organism: Propithecus coquereli; assembly: GCF_000956105.1. NCBI lineage: Eukaryota > Metazoa > Chordata > Mammalia > Primates > Indriidae > Propithecus > Propithecus coquereli. The sequence goes on from NW_012141191.1 coordinate 3,080,834, forward strand.
AAAATTAGAAATTCAAATTTAGGTATTAAAGAGAATATTTGTTTGGAATTTAAAGAAACTCACAATAAATTAGTGGAGTCTTGAAGATTCAGGTCCTTTTTTTTCTGAGATTTCTTTAGACAACTTCCCAGAAATGCTTACTGAGAAATGCCTTCTGGTTTCCCCTCCCCACCTAGAACACTCTACTTCCAGCATCTCCCAGCACCCACAGGGCCCATGAAAATGAGGGTCCCAGAAGCTTAAATTTCCTTAGACTCTCCACAAATCTACTCTTGATGCCAGTACTAGGTGGAAAAAATTTATTATAGTATAACTGATAATACCCATGTATGAACAGAAAGCCATAATAATTAAATTTACCAAAAATAGCGGTTCACTTATGTTAAATACCACAACATCAAAGACACAGCCCAGGGAGAAGAGGGAATCAGTTTCATCACCTTAGATTCTGAGAAGAAAATAACTGATCAAATATTCTGGTTCTAGGAAAAATAGATTACCAGCTCTAAGGCTGTCCCAACAATGGTTAATAAACTACTAAATACTCTAAGGAGGCTCATGGGTTATGAAAATTGTCCAGAAGATATATTTGTTCTATTCATTTTATGAGCAGATGACTCCTCATTGGATTAGTTTATGATTTAAATTAAATAAAAAAGAAAGCCCTAAAACGAATTTCTTTTAAATCCTCCCCAAAATTAAATCAAAGAATATAAATTGAATAATTAATAAGTTTATGAAATTATCTTGAAATTAATGACTCAAAGAAGCTTTAATGACATACATGTGGCAAAATACCATTAATAAAAATTCTAAGGACACATGTGTGATGGTTAATTTTAGGTGTCAACTTGACAGGGTTAAGGGAGACCCAGAGAGCTGGTAAAGCATTATTTCTGGGTATGTCTGCGAGGGTGTCTCTGCAAGAGATTGGTGTTTGAATCAGCGGACTGCATAAACAAGATCCACCCTCACTCACTGTGGGTGGGCACCATCCAATCAGTTGAGGGTCCAGGTAGCACAAAAAGACAGAGGAAAGGCAAATTCACTCTCTTCTGCAACTGGAACACCCATCTTCTCCTGCCCTTGGACCACAAACTCCAGGTTCGTCAGCCTTCAGATTCTAGGACGTGCACTAGTGGCACCTCAAGTTCTTAAGGCTTCAGCCACAGACTAATAATTATACCATCAGCTTCCCTAGTTCTCAGGCCTTGGGACTTGGACTGAGCTATGCTACCACCTTTCCTTGTCCTCCAGCTTGCATATAGCATATTGTGGGACTTCTCAGCCTCCATAGTCATGTGAGCCAATTTCCATAATAAATCCTTTCTCGATCTATTATATCTCCTATTGGTTCTGTTTCTCTGGAGAATCCTGATTAATATACAACCCTAAACAAGAATCCAAATAAATGGCAAGAAGAGGGAAAAAAATGTCCCAACATATCTAGATAGGAGGACATCTGAGTGCAGTGAATAAACATTTTGGTCTTCTGAACAAAAATAAAAATCTTTTTTTTGACCTCCAAGTCTGCAATGGAAAATGTAATAGACAAATCACCTGGTGGGATTATACTCTGAATTCTGTGACTTGGCCAAACACTTGATTTCATATAACCTTCTTCTCTGAATTTCCTTAATACTGTCATGATGACCATTTTATAGCGTTATGATTTTCCCCTTGTATTATAGATAGGTAGTAGCATCTCTTCATTTTCTACATTGATGACAGGATTCACCTGACTTAGTTTTGCACTTTAGGACTAACCAAATCTATCCAAATCTAGTAACTGCTGAACAAGTACTTGTTCATTTAGAGAATAAACGCAACAAATGCAGGGCTAAATGAGATATGTCCTTGGTTCCCAGACTGTGTGCTGAGGCACCCCGGGGTGCCCAAGTGCATGCACGTGGATAGTTTGCAATTTCAAGGGAAACACAGCAATATTCAACATCTAGAAGACATTGTGTGAACTACTAGTTCAAGATCATTCAGAGTTTTAACATTAGATTGACCTATAGTCCTTCTGATAACATCATATCTTCACAGAGCTGAGTTTTTTGGTAGCTGCTATAATTAAAAGCAAGTACCAGGTAAAAATCAACACAGAACATTAAATAAGGGTGGTGTATCCAACCTGATTTCAAGGTTTGAGAAGTTGTGCAGTGCCCAACAGGTGTACACATTCTATTAGGAAACAATTCTAGTTATTTAAGAATTAGGTAAAAATGTTATCTTTTCTTTCAATTTAAGTATTAGTTTTCCAAATGGCTACTAAATTGTTAGGACATAAATACTTACTAAGTTGTTTGGACCCCTGTACTTAATAAATGGAACTGTTAGATATTTCTTTAAAATGATATTGTGCTTTTGATCAACAGTGAGTCAGGTTCTGCTTGGCACTTTAATAAATCCCTTTGGAAGGGGCATGATTAAAAATTTGCCATTCGATGCATTTCTCCTACAAGGATGATTTGGAGAGTGGAATGTCTTTGGGAGGCCACTCACTTATTTTCCCCATAGAATTGGCCTTAAACAGCAGCAGTACTACCACTGCACTCTAAACACCATCTACGCCTACCCACCCCTCACTGATGATGTACTCATTTACTTCTCTAACTCCAGTCTCATTTCCTACTCTTGACATGCTTATTTAGATTTCTAATGGACATCAAAAACTTAGCACGTCCAAAAAAAAAAAAAAAAAACCCACTACCTATTAATATTCTTCCCGTACATGTTGCCCTCACTCCTCCACATCTGCCCTGCCTAAAGTCTTCCTCACCTTAATAAATGGCATGTCTATTCATTCTAGCAATTGCTCAGCCCAAAAACTTTGAGTCATCTTGACTCCTTTCTTTCCCTCAAACTCCACATTTTATGCGTAAGTCCTGTGGGCTTCTGAGGACACCTCCTCTCCTCTGCTACATAGCCCAAGCCACCACTGGTCTTGCCAGTACTACTGCAGTAGCCCCCAGTAGCCTCCTTGCCCAATGCAGTGCACTTCCTATGCAGTCGCTAGAGCGATCATTTAAAAGCATAAATGGCATCAGATTACCTTAAAGCTGTATGATGGCTTCGTATTGCTTTTGGAGTAAATTTCAAACTCTTTACCATGCCCTCCAAGGCCATTCATGATTATCCCAATATTTCTTTGACCTCATCGCTTGATTAGCTTGACTTCTTCTTTTTCTTCTTCTTCCTTGTTCACCACTTCTTTTTAAATTAAAATTACTTTAAATCGATAAATCACAATTGCATGTCTTTATGGGATACAATGTGATGTTTTGATATATATACAATGTGGAATGGTTAAATCAAGCTTATTAACATCACCTTGCTTACTTATGTCTCTCTCTCTCTTTCTCTTTTTTTTTTTGTAGAAATGGGGGTTTTACTATGTTGCCCAGGCTGGAGTGCAGTGGTATGATCATAGTTCATTGCAGCCTCGAACTCCTGGGCTCAAGTGATCCTCCCACCTTAGCTTGGGAGTTGCTGGGATTACAGGTGTGAGCCACCGTGGCCAGCTATTTAATCATTTTGTTTTGTGGTGAGACATTTGAAATTTACTCCCTTAGTTATTTTGAAATAGGCAATACATTATTATTGACTATAGTCACCCTGCTGTGCAATAGATCTCAAAACTTATTTCTCCTATGTGAAACATCGTAGCCTTTGGTCAACAACTCTCCATTGTTCCCCTGCCCGCCCCCATCAAGCTTCTGATTACTATCATTTCACTCTCTACTTCTATCAGTTAAACTTGACTTTTTCTTCTTCATAGCACTTATTATCACCTGATGTTATATTATGTATTTCTGGCTTACATTTTCTACCTCTCCTCCACTGGAATGTAAACTCCAAATAAGTAAAAACTTTGTATGCTATATTCATTGCAGTATCCTCAGCACTTAGAACAGCAAGTGATCAATAAATATTTATTAAAATGAGACATTTTGGTCTCAAACTACAGGAGCTCAGTCTGGATGCTTCATTTAGCTATTGAGAGTATCAGTTCTACCATGGAGATACGAATTAGAGACAGGGGAGACTTGGAAGAGATATATTTTTAGAAACAGTGATAATATCTTTTTATATTTTGGTACTTTAAAGTTTACAAAATCCTTTCACATAATCTCATTTGACCCTCACTCTCACTCTGACAATGTCAGCATGGCAGGAATTATTATCCCATTTTGAAAATGTATAAACAATCTCAGAGAGTCCAAGATTTCTCCAAAATCACCCAGTGCTTGTAACCCATAGGGGACTGAGGATATTTCAGAACTTCTATGTGGGAAGCAACATAGAACAGTGGCTTAGGGATACACACTTTGGAACTAGGCAGATCTGGGTTTGAGTTCTCACTCGGCCACTTACCAGCTGGATATTTATTTTTCCCCATCTGTAAAATGGAGCTGTAAGATCCATTGAGAGAACTGTGCACAGCTGTTAAGTGCCTGTCACACAGACGGCGGCTGATCTACGTGTGCATGAGTATATCTGCATTTTATTAGACACCAGTATGTTTTGGAGCAACTGGTTCAGCCTGGTCTCCCTGCTGAACCAGTCTGGGATTCCCGAGGGAGTCTCTAAGTCCAGAAGAGAAGATTCACATATTTTCCATTCCAGCTAACGGGAAGAGTCTGGAATCTTCCTTCCAGACTGTGAGCTGTAAATCTCTAGGGCAATTTTGTACCATTTGAACTTGAAAACCCCCCAGATGCCACCCTAGATGCCTCACTACTCTATACTCAAAAAAACATTTCAAATGACCAGCTACATAGCAAGTCTAGTATGTACAAGGCCATGTGCCTGATCTCCAAGACTCAGATGCTGAGAAGCTGCCATCTCCAGAACTCAAAGCTTAGAGCACTTAGGGTTCCAGAAATCTCTGGGGTTTCTGATTCAGTAGTTCTGAGGTAGGGACTGAGAATTTGCATTTCAGGTGAATTTGCATTTCAGGTGAATTTGCATTTCAGGTATTGCTGATACTGCTGGTACCTGGACCACCCTTTGAGAACCATTTGAATAAGGAAGAAATATGGGTGCCCTAATTGCCTGACAAAATTCATTCATTATCTCTGAATAATAATCAATTATGTTAGTAAGTTCCTGAGCAATCCACTTTGCTTTTGTAAAGAAACATTAAATCACTGTTAAAATCATTCCTGGGGCTATTATTTTTTTTCCTAAATTTCTAGACCGTTTATCCATGCCGAGATAATGAGCTTTTCCCAGATAGTGGCTCATCTGCCCTCTGTCATTCGGTTTTTAACAATGCTGCATCCTCGATGGCACCGCAACCTGGTCACCGGAGCTGCTGCAATTCCTTCCCATTTAGATCTGTAGATTTTTGGTCGTAGGGTGGTGCAAAATAAAGCCCTTGTTTTGGATACTTCTTCCCAGGAAGATTTGGGCTTAGACCAGGCAGCCAGTGGTTACAGCTGAAGAGCGGTGGTTCAGGAGGTTTATCAGCCAGAAGCAAGGATGAGGAGGAAGCGGGGCTTTTAGCTGGAGGTCACGCTTGCGAATTCTACACAGCAATTTCAAGAACAGTTAGGAATCTGAAGTTTATCTCCCCAGAGCTTTCTGGAGCTTTGGTTCATGGTAGGCAGGTGAAGTCGGTGGCTGTCAGAAGGTGGCTGCGGGTGTCCAGACTAGATTGGCTGCTCAGCCCCACCTACTGGAATTTAAAACGGTCTTTCCTATTGCTGCCCAGATTTGCTTATGATAGAGATCATCTAGGGTGGTCTCATCTATAGCACATGAGAGGACCAGGGTGGGGAGACCCAGAATTGGGATCAACACTTTCAGGTTTTTTTGCATCAGTGCAATGATGGGGGTAGAGGCTTAAAAGAAAGAAAGAAAAAAAAAACCTTACTCTGGACTATTTACACTCACTGTTAAATAGAGGCTTAACACCAAAAAGCCCTGACATGCATGTGGGTAATGACAAGTAAAAGGTGCAGCTGCAACAACTAATTAGGTAATACCATATTTAGAACAAAGGGAGCCTTTGTTCTGGAGATCTGTAGGATACATAGAAATACATTTGACACCCATAATGTATCAAGACAAAAAGAGATACACTTTCATCACTGAATTGCAAAAAAAATCACTTTATGCCTCAATTCCCAGGCTTTCTCTCTCTGCTTAATTTCTCATTCAGTGCTTAGATTTAATCAATATGTAGACTAATTATGTTTACGCTTAATCCTGCCTTTATCTATCACCCCAAAGAAGAACAAAATATTGTCTTCGGTAGCAAGAAAACCAGAAGCTTAGAAGCATGTTTTCCATCACCTGATCCTTATCTCTTTTGTCTTACCTGGTGTTGCCTCTCGCAGCTGTATTCAATCAGTGCTCGGAGCCAGGAAATGCTCTGCTCACCTCTTCTTCTCCATAACAGAGACTCTTCACTATCTTCCTCCTTTTTCAAATAAACACTCAGCAGACCAGTCCCCGCTCCATACATGTGGTAGAAAAAGGTCAAGCAGTGTTTTCCGGAGACTCCTCGAAGAGGCCCAGACAGGAGGCGAGCCTTCTGTCCATACACCATGTGGGAGGCCTCGATGTACATGTAGTAGCCTTGAGAGAAATGCAAAAGCAGGTGTTGTTAAAAAGGACACAAATCATATTTTCTTCTTTCATAGTGTTCCTGGAAACATGGCTGATTTGACTACAGTACTGAGAAAGGATTTTATAATTTTGGAGAGCATGTATAATCCAAGGAGAATAAATATGCTACATAAATGAGACCATCAAAATCATTTTTAAAATTTAATGATTTATATTTCAGTTTAATAGATAGGAGGTAATTAATATGCCAGAATTATGCCACTGATATGGTGATTAACACATTAGAATTTACATTACTAATTCATGGACAATATTCTGAAGCTTCCAGGCATTGGTTTAGGGGAGAGAGCATGGGTTTTCTAGTCAGGTAGATCTGGGTTCAAGTCTTGACTCTGATATTTGTTGTCTGCGTGATCCTGGTCTAATGAATGATCTTCTCTTAACCTATATTCAACGTTTTAAAATAAAGGTTGGTAATACCTGTGCTACAGAATTGTGAGAATTAAACAATAGGTGACATATGCCTGCATGTAATACATATTCAAATATTAACTTCCTGTCCTGCTCACTGCCTAAAATTTTTTATGTCACTTTTTTTTAGTCTTGAAAACATATTCTAAAACATTTTTAAATTGCCTTTCCAATTTCCTTTTCTAATTTTATTTTATGATTATTTTTCAATTTGCTAGTTTCAGGCAGAAAGAAAATTAGTCTGCATTTATGTAAGACAACTGTGTGCTAGAGCCAGCTTCTCCTGGCTCCCAAGAGTCAGTTGTGTGCATCCTTTACCAGTTCCAAGTGACTTCACATGGAAAGCTTGAAACGGGCCACGATGAAAGTATTTTCACAATAGAAATAGGACATGCATGGAAATCAGCACCCCGTCCCCAAAGAGAGCCAGTTGGTGTTAAACAACTGCCATCATGTCACTGAAATAAAGCTATATATGAATAGTAATGCAAGAGATCTTTTCTAGAGGAATGCACCGGTAATATAATTCTGTGCCCTCGAGGTTCATTTTTAAAAAGGCTCTCAACTCAACATCAATAGTTCTTAATCTCTGACCATTTGATTAAAAGTTTTGATCTCTTCTATTTGAAAAATAAAACTCACAAAAAATGTTTGCATGTAATTTCATTGCCTTCTTTGGTGTTTGGGTTGGATGTTTGTGTTCCCCAATATTCACATGTTGAAACCCTAACCCCAATGTGATAATATTTGGAAATGGGTCCTTTGGGAGATAATTAGAGTTAGGTGAGGTCATGAGGATGGAGGCCTCATGATGGGATTAGTGCCTTTATAAGAAGAGCCAGCAGAAAGCTGTTCTCTCTCCATGCACACACACTGAGGAAAGGCCTTGTGCGCACGTAGTGAGATGGTGGCTATTTGCAAGCCAGGAAGGAAGTCCTCCCCAGGAATTAAAACAGCTGATGCCTTGATCTTGGGCTTCCCAGCCTCTAGAACTATGAGAGATAGATTCTATTGTTTAAGACACCCAATCTATGATATTTTATTATGGGAGCCCAAGCAAACTAAAACATTTGGCAATATTGATTTTTTTTTACATACGTGATATAAAAAATAATATTTACAAAGTAACATATGTTTCATTATTTCATGTAGAAATTAATCGCGAAGTTGAGGGGAAAAATAAAGAGATCTCAAATAATGCATGTAAATGAAATGTTTTCAAGGGTATCTTTCTTTAGAGTTTGAAGTTTAATCAATGAACTCTAATCATTTCCCAAATATGGCAATATGAGATATCACATCAAGAATTGCTTGGAAGTCCCATCTATGTACCTCCTTTCTATTTCCACAAACACAGATCCAAGGAGTGCTACAGGCTTATTAAAAGGGTGGGAGAAAGCACCATCGGTTCTATTAAATTGTGTACACTGTGCACTTCCCCCTCCACCCTGCAAAACTGGGCTATCCAGCTCATGGGATGTGGCCTCCATCAACTAGTCACATCCCCAGGAATGATGCTGCCCCAGGGAAGCTGAATCAGGGCAGTGTTCTGTGTTTGCCACTTTGGGTTGCCTGTAATCAAGCCACAGTGCCAACAAACCTCTGCTAGCTGTGGATCCCTGGATGCAGTGAGCAAGTAGAAATCAAAATATCCTTAGGGTACTCTAAAGACTACACACGTTTAAGCCCTGCTCAAAAGTAAATTTAAATTAGAAGGCTAGTTGGTTTACACAAGAAATTGAAATTGTGGCAGTGTCTTTGATCTGGTATGTGACATTTGACATCCAATTTCAATTTCTCATTTCTTTGGCAGTAGTTTCGTCCAGAAGTGGCATGGCTGTCAGTCTCCCCATGATCTGCTTTAAACTACAGGGAGAAAAATTGTCAGTGTTCTGGAGTTGCTTACCAATGACATCTGCCTCACTAAAGCCAATGGTCAGTTTCCAGTCCTTGTCATTTTTGTACCATCAGTAGCATGGGACATAGCAGATCACTCCTGACTTCCAGAATTACTTTCTTACTTTGGCTTGTAGGACACTGTATTTTCCTGCTTTTTTTCCCACCTCACTGGTCCCTCCTTTGCCAGTTCACTCTCTCTTCCCTGATCTCTTAACCTTGGAGTGCTCCAAGGTCCAGTTTTTGAACTTCTCTATTCTCACTCCCTTGATGATCTCATCTTATTTCAGGCCTTTAAATGCCAAATATGTTGTCATATCTCAAATATAAAATTCCAACCTCTTTGCTGACATCTGGACTTGTTCAAACTGCTTAAGGGACATCTCCACCTATAGTCAAATAGACATCTCACACTGACCACGTTCAGAACTAAACTCCTAACAGCCTGCACTGCACTAAATGTCCAGTTGTCCAGGCTAAACCTGGGAGTCACATGCCACTCCTCTCTGCCTCTCACTCTCCACATCCAGGTCATCAGGAATTCCCATTGGCTCTACATTCAAAATTTATCCAGAATCCAGTCACTTCTCTTCTGACCACCTCCGCTGCTAACACCCTGGTCTGAGGTGCTATCATTTTTCACTTGGATTAATGCAACAGCTTCCCAATTAGTCTGTCTGCTTCTACCCTTGTCCCCTGCAATCTAATCCTAACACTGTATCCATAGTGATGCTTCTAAAACAAAAGCAGTCTTACCATTTCTCTGTTTAAAACTTCCATCATCTCAGCATTTCAGAGTAAAAACTGGAGACTTTACATCGCCTTAGGGCCCTATACAATCTCCCACACCATTGCATCATCTTACCTCTCTGATCTCCCATCTAAGCACGAATCAGGGCCAACCCTGCTTAGCTTCATGGGATGAGATAAGATTGGGCACGTTCAGAGTGGTACGGCCATAGATTCTATTATCTCTCTGATTTCTATAACCTTTCTCCTAACTCATCCTGTGTTGCTTGGCTATGCTGGCCTCTGTGTTGTTGCTGTATTCTGGCAGGTATGCTGCTACCTTAGGGCCTTTGCATGTGCTGTTATAATTCTGGCTCTTTCCCCAGATATTCTCAGGTCTCACTCTTTTACCTCCTTAAAGTCTTTGCTCAGATGTTACCTTTTCTATTAGACCTATTCTGACTACACCACTTCAAATTGCAATTCCCCTTCCTCTGGCACTCCTTATTCTCTACACCCCAATTTATTATGTTTTCATAATAAATTGCATGTAATCACCTCTTAACCTACTATGTACATTTCTTAATTGTTATGTTTGTCTGTCTCTCCCCTTTAGATTTCACAAAGGCTGAGATTTTTCCTTGTTTAGTTCACTGCCATGTCCCCAGGTCCTAGAACAGTGCTTGGAATATAGTAGATGCTCAATAAATGTATGTTTAATGGGTAAGCGAATGCATTTTCTTCCACAGCTCTAAGCACAAACCAGTTTGACTGTTTCTAGAGCACATGGCTCCAGCAAGGTCACTCCAAATGTGTGAGGTTCTTGGCAATGAGACATGCACTCAACTAGGATGTTCCAAGGCAAAACTAGAACAAATGTAAGTTTTGATAAAATTAAAATCTTATTGAAGCCAATGTTCTCAAACTAGTTCCACGCCATCTGATGCATTTTTTTAATGAGCACACATACAATAATTCTTTGACTTTATAACCCTCATTCTTTCACTGGCAAGAAAATCGCTACACAGGAAGCACTGGAGTTTTTGTTCGTTCAGCAGTGAAAGGAGCCTTTATTGCACTTTCTTTTCTTTAACATTTTCTAATTTAACACGTTGACTGCCACACTAGAAAAAATTTTTTTTCCTTGGGGCCGCATTGGTTTTTTTTTTTTTACAAAAATAGAATAAAAACTTAAAAAACAATCCTTTCTAGTTTAATGAAAAATTTGTTATTTTTTATTGTTTTCTGTGCATGAGTTATATGCAACTTGAAAAATAGTTCACATGTCTACCAAGGTAGAGACATGTGAGTTACATATGTTTCACAAGGCCCCGGGTTCAAAACTAGTGTAAGTTAAATACAACTCACATGGCAGTTAATGTGTTAAGCTAGGTCAATGTAAACAAATATGGACATACACAATCCTAATAGAGAGGTGTGTTTAATTTAATTCCATGGAAAATAAGATCAAGGCATGAAAATGACCATAGTATATCACCTAACTGCAGACAAAGGAATGCCATACTATCCTACACGTAAGTTAGCGGCACCGTAGACTGAAACAATACCTTAATACGGTTAGCTTAGAAAACATTTCCTCCAAAAATAATTTTTTTAAGGCAACAAGAAAAAAAATCAAAGAAAAAAGTTTTGCACCTGGCTTTGGATCTTTCAAAAGGCCCACTTGAATCTCAGGTAAAGGGCCTTAGCTCTAGATGAAACTCTCAAATAGGGAGAAAAACAGCCTTCTCTGAAATATGCTATCACTGGGGAACTGGAATGTAGAGACTACAAGGGCCCTGAAACATAAAATCTTTTCATAACAGAGAGGAAGCAACAGATTCATCACGAGTGAGAGATGACCCGAGAATTGTCTTGCATTTTGTGATGATAGCTGCATATTTCTAGTGATCACAATATCAACCTTGACCAGGATTATTCTGAGGTCCTGGAAGAAAGCAAAACTCTTAATCACCTCCAGGATCGTTTGATCGAATTCCTTCTTCCATAAGTCCAACGCGCTAATTCATTTAGCCTTGAAAAGGTGAAGAATTACTCTGGTTGCCAGGCTCTTCCCCAGAGGGTGGGACTGTAACTAAATCAGGGATGGCCTGCACAACCTCTTCCATCCCATCTTCTGTTCTTTGGGCCACACACCCCTCCGCAGATGGGACTCCTGACGTCTACTATGCTTTCAGTTCACACACCTCTGGGTCTCGGGTATCAAGCTGACACTCTTAACTAAGGTTTCCAGTTCTAGAAAGTTTTACGTTTAGCACTATGAAATATGAAAAGAAATCTCCTATGTTGTTTGACCTGTAATTGTGCTGCTTTTGGAAGAGATGAGTAACATCCGGCGGAATGTGAGTGCCTTTCTGGGGCACTGACAACAGTCTACATTTCTTAAGTAATTTTGTCTTTTGCAAATATCTCTCAGAGTATGCTTGTATTTTGAGCACATACAGCGGTCCTCCCTTATCCTCAGGGTATGCATTCCAAGACCCCCCCCAGTGGATGCCTGAAACCATGGATAGTACTGAACCCTGTATATATGATGTTTGTTTCTATACATACATATCTATTATAAAGTTGAATTTATAAATTAGGCACAATAAGAGATTAACAAAAATAACTAATAATAAAATAGAACCATTATAACAATATTCAAAATGGTGCACAATTTAAAACTTATGAATTGTTTATTTCTGGAATTTTCCATTTAATATTTTTAGACTGTCGGTGACTAGGGGTAGTTGAAACCACAGAAAGAGAACCTGTGGATAAGAGGAGACTACTCTATGTATATTCTATACAGCAATATAGATTTAGAGCTATCTAGACCAATATCTATACCTAAAAATAATACTTTTACCAAATTTGTCAACAAATCAGAATTTACCCCTCTAATACACAAACTAATTATTTCTCTTGATTACAAACGTTTTTTCTTCTTTACTTGTATATGACACTTTCTTTCCCCAGAAAAGATCAGAGCTTCACAGAGAGCCAGTCTGTCTCACATGTGTTTAGAAAGCAGAGAAAAGCCCTGTGTGTTGACAAGTTTTGCCACATTATGGCTTCAAGCACTGTCTGTCTCAGCAAACAAAAGCTCTGGCTGGAAGCCAGGAAGGCCCAGCGTTGAAGCTTCAGACGGGCTCACATGTTCTTGTGCATGAAGGATTCCAGTCTGGGGAAGGGATTACTAACTGGAGAAAACAAATTACTTTCTCTCTGCGGGTCATTGTTTAACATTCAAAACAGGGGTTCCAATGGATCTACTGGGAGATCAGGGCCCCGTCTGTTCTTTGCACAGCAACTGTGACGTTGAGACACACAGACACACAACAGATCCATAATTCTGAGCTGTGCAGCAGCTGTTCCTCCAGCCTTGGGGTCTCTTTCACAGAGTGGGGAAGGAGCCCGAGTGCCTGTGTGAAGAAGCAGCGTGGAATGAACAGCGAGCTGCGTTCAGTAAGCTGGAAGAGGACTCTTAAAAATCAGGGAAAACAGACATCACTACTTTGGGAAGCTGCTAAAGATGTCTCCCTAAAATTGCTCTTTACTTTACTTCTAAGTCATTCTAAAAGCCCATCATAAATAAGGCATTATTGTTTAATGGGTATGGAGTTTCAGTCTGGGGAAATGAAAAAAGTTCTGGAGATAGATGGGGGCGATGGCTACACAACAATGTGAATGCACTTAGTGCCCATGAATGACACACTTAAGAATGGCTAACGTGGAAAATTTTACGTTGTATATGTTTTATCCTCTGTGTAAGTAGGATCTGACAATATCAGAAAGTAACATAACAAAATAAGTTATAGAGAGATTGAAGGACATTGGAGTTTTGTTTTTTTCTTTTCTCTCTCTCTCT
>NW_012141191.1:3094850-3104429 GCF_000956105.1 Propithecus coquereli
CAGAAATAAGGAAGATTTACTGGAACACTGAACTATACCACAAAAGAAAGTGATGGTATCCTTCCTCTGGAAATTGCTAAGAATGGTGCAGAGCTGCTTTTCTGGGACATAGTGGGATGGGGAAGGGAAGACTGAATGACTTTTAATCTGTTCATTGAGGGACTCAGTGGGCTAGGAAATGTTACAATTGAAGGCATTTTCTCACTAAACTGGATAGTTATGTGTTGATTTATTTATTCTCCTATCGTTTGGCTACAAAATCTCTATAAACTCCAGATCAACTCAAACAAATGTTTACAAAGAATTCTGACAGCATTATATCATATAAATGTTAATAAAATTGCAATGGCCAATAAAACCTTGGGGACTTTGTTAAGACTTGTCTTTATTATCTTGTAAACACTGTACTCCCCTCTTACCTGGAGGGGATACGTTCCAAGACCCCCAATGGATGCCTGAAACCATGTGTAGAACTGAACCCTATATACACTATGTTTTTTCCTATACATACATACCTATGATAAAGTTTAATTTATTAATTAGGCACAGTAATAGATTAACAACAATAGCTAATAATAAAACGGGACAAATTATAACAATAACTATAGTAAAAGTTATGTAAATGTGATCTCTTTCTTTCTCAAAATTTCTTATTGTACTGCACTTACCCTTCTTCATGTGATGATGTGAGATGATAAAATGCCTACATGATAAGATGAAGTGAGATGAATGACGTAGGCACTGTGATGTAGCGTTAGGCTACTCTCGACCTTCCAAAGATATATCAGGATCATCTACTTCAGGTGATCGTGGATCATCAAGCCATGACAACACTGACAGTTGGATATCAGGAGCAGATAATGTTGTTGGTTAGAGGTCCTCAATAGTTGAAGGTTGTTTTTTTTTGTTTTTTTTTTTTTGCCAAAACATTTTCAAAGTAAATTGTAATTGGCAGTTGTTGTCTCTTTCTTTTTAACTCATCAAACTGTTGCTGCAGAGGTGATCATACTGGTGACTAGAATGCTGCGTTTCCTTCAAGGATCGTATTCCATGATTTTGTCCTTTAATGTCAGTGCAATTTGAAACAGTTCAGCAAACTTCAGTAATGTCTACATTGTTGGTTCTGCTTCAGTTTCTTCATCTTCCTCTTCCTCTGTAGATAGCAAGTTCTTCTGATTCCTCATTTGCTAATACTTTTCATAGCTTTCAATATGTTCTTTCACTTCTTCATCAAGTATGCTGGCAAATCCTCCACCAATTTGTCCTGCTGTGTGAATGATTTTCCTAACTTCTCCATCGATCCCCGGGAAGCCTTTAAAATCATTCACTTGACTCCCTAAGTTCTTCCAGCAGGCGGTCACAGTTTCTGGTTTTAATTTATCTACTGCAGTTTTGATGACTGTTGTTGCATCAGCAATAGTGAATGATTTCCAGCACTGCATTGTGTCCAGATTAGGGTCTGCATCGATTGCTGATAGAATGCAATCAGATGTGGCAGGTATATGTGGCCTCGACAAACCAAATGATGCCCTGGTTGAGGGGCTTGAAGCAATGAGGTTGTATTTGGAGGTAAAAATACAACCTCAACATTTTCATTTTCACAGCAGACAGATTCAGGATGGCCAAGTGCATTGTTTATTATTAATAGGACTTTAAATTCCAACTCTTCCTCTTCCAAGTATTTTTTTTCACTTTTGGGATGAAGCCTTGGTGGGGTCATTCCATAAACAGGATGGCTGTCACCCACACTTTCTGATTATGCTTCCAGAACACTGGCAAATGATTTTTGTTTTTGTTTTTGTGAGTGAGTGAGTTCTTTGTTCTATATACCATGTCTGGCTTTATCATACCCCCTGCGGCATTGTCATATAGTACCAGAGTTAATCTGTCCTTTCGTGTTTTATGCCCTGGTGCCTCCTTTGCACTTTTACATATGTAAGTTCTAGTGGAAATCTTCTTCCAGAAATCTTGAAAACTTGCTTAGACGGTATTGTTTAGATGGTATTGTTTCTCTTTAATCACTTCTTCAACCCTGCTCGAAATCTGGCAGAAGCCTCTTTATCAGCAGACACACCTCTCTAGTAATTTTCATAGTTTTTCAGTCCAAACCTACGCCTGAATCTGTGCAACCACCCCTTATTTGCAGTAAATGGGTTGATGTCATTTCAGGGGCTCCCCTGCTGAAGTCTTTGTACAGGCTTACTGCTTCCTGGTGCAACACATTGCCATCAGTCGTAACACAGCTCTGTTCATGTCTTCCACCCACAAATGTAATGCCTTTTCCATTTTAACTAAGCCCTGATCATGCACTGTGGCTATAAGTTTTGTAGTTTGACATGCAATAGCAAAACTAGCATGCCTTTCTTTTTCCTTCTTCATAATTTCAGGAATAGAAGATTCGTTCTTACTGTAGATCTTAGCAACCTTAGCATACAATTGCTTTTCTTTCCTTAGCAAGTCAGAACTTTCAACTTTTTCACTTAAAGGAAGCACTTTGCATCTTCTCTTTCACATGTTTGAATTGCCAGCATCTCTACCCTTGCACTTTGTGGCCATTACAAAGTAAAATCAGGGTTACTTGAACGCAAGGGAGATTTTATCACATGATTCAGAACGGTGTACAATTGAAAACTTACAAATTGTTTATTTCCAAAAGTTTCCATTTAATATTTTTGGACCATAGTTGACCTTGGGTAACTGAAACCGTGGAAGTGTGAAATCACATTTAAGGGGGTATTACTGCATCAGGAAACTTTCTGTTCCTGCCAGGATAAGGTGACTCAGGTAAATGGTGGCAGGAGATGGATTGTCAAATCCTGCAGAGTCCATCCCACCTCACTGCAAGTCACTACCCATCTGTCACCGATGCCATTATTACCTTATTGAATAGGAGCCAAGTGATGGGGCTAGATTTTTTTGTCTTTGTTGCTGTTCTACTAAAATGACTTGTTCTACAAGTGTTTCCTAAACTTTATTCATACAAATACCACTTTCATGATATTTTTTGCCTATCCATATACTTTCTGTACCATTATTCATTTAATATTTTTCTTTAAATAGATTTGAATTTTATTACTTAAATACATTTATTCAAATAGAAAACTTCACATTAGCATAAAAACAGACAGCTAGCTATAAATCTGTGAAATAATGCTTTTGATGGACTGGTTATATATTTTTCTTACACATGGGCATTACTACCAAATTACAAAAAGTTCATGTAGTTACCACTTGAATTACCTATTAGTAGATGTAATGCATTTCAAGAAACATTGGGTTAAGGTTTCTATCAAACCTTCTGATTTCTACTAAGTCATTTTACTTGTAGTAATAGGCCATGATTTTCTATTTTATAAAAGTACAAATGACATAAAACAATGAGTTCAGGAAAGCATCCCAGAGATAAACATAAGAATTTGCAAAAGATTCACTAATTGTAAAAATAATAATACTATTCATTTCTGTGGCACTTATATATTACCAATTCTTTTCACAAATGCAATCTCAGTTAATCATCACAGCCACCCTAAGAGTTTAGCAGATCAATTAGTCTACACTGCTATAACAGAATACCTGAGACTGGGTAATTTATAAAGAACAGATATTTATATCTCAGAGTTCTGGAGGCTGGTAAGTCCAAGATGAAGGTGCCAGTAGGTTCATTTGTCTTGTGAGGGCTGCATCCTCCATAAGGGAGGGATGTTATGTCCTCACATGGTGCAAGGCTAAAGGGTAAGTGAGTTGATTGCTGTGTGAAATGTTTTATATAAAGGCCTTAATACCATTCACGAGGGAGGAACCTTCATTGCCTTATCAGCTCTTAAAGGCCCCTTCTCTTAATCCTATCTCACAGGCCATTAAGTTTCAACACCTGAATTTTGGAGGGGACACATTTAAACCATAACGGCAGGTCATTGATTGTTATCTTTATTTTACATATGAGGAAAGTGAGGCTCAGAGAAGTTATGTAACCATTCTCTGAGTTACACAGGCAGCAAGAGGCAGAGGCAGCTCATTGGTTGGTCCTTCCACTAGACTACACCATGCAACACCCTAGAAGTTTGAAAGGTTAATTGCATCCCCAGTTAGTAAGTTGGGAACTACAGCTCCCTTGGAATTGCTACATATGATGATGTATTGATTCTAACAGACACACAATAAACTGATATATTTATAGTGTGGCTTTTCTGAGCTCTTTTTATTTAATGGATGTATCTTGACTGTCTATTGCAGTTGTCCATAAAACAGCTTTGTATGCCTCTCCCCTTGTTTTTTTCTTCCTGTGTGTGTTCTTCCAAGTGTAGATTGACAAGCTTTAAGAATGGGAAGCGAAAAGGCAGAATTCAATCTACAAGCACAGGTATATCCTCAGAAAGTCCCAGAGTGCACTGCATTCATTCAAAAACTCCTGTTACCACCAACACCGAACAAATACCCTGTAGTCCTCAAGGAGAAAAATACTGTGTTGCTGGCCCGGAGTTTGAATCTAATTACTTTACTAATATGTAGGACAGGAAGTTCAGCCATTTTGTATCCTGGCATCACTTCATTCTCTATATTTGAAAAGGAGGCATAGAAAAGGTTATTAGAACTAAATGCAATAAATCGGCAATGCAGGCTATAGGAGACCTCCTTTTTGAATGGAATTTCATTATTGTTTAAATTATACAACTAATCACAGGCAAGCTTGTTGCTATCCCAGGATCCAAGCAGATAATAATTAAAACTCCTTTAAATGGGTTTCATTCAGTGTTTTAATATTTAAAATATGTATGTTGTCTTGGCTGATCTATAAGATCCTGTCTACCTCCAGTATACTGAAAATCTATGAATGGCTGTTAACTTGTTGAGTTAACCAAAATTTTCTTATTATTCCAGAATATATCCTCTGTTGAAGGGAAATTTCAGTGACATTCTTCTAAGTAATGTTGATTTACTATATAATTCACTTTAAAGAAATCTTTAGGTGATTGTCAAAGTGGTTTCTGTGATAAGCAAACAAAAAAGACAATTGCAGTACTATGATAGTTGACAAAGATTCTTTGCTCAACTGAAGTTTAGTTAGGCTTCTAAATCTTCTCCTAGGCCTATCTTTTTACTTCCTTATAAAATCCAGTTTTAGCAAGAACCCTAATAAGTCAGTTTAGCAAGAACCCCGACCCTCAATATCTGATCACCTTCAATATCAGGTTCCTCGTCCTCCACCATCCTCCAGGTGAAGTCTGATCGCCCTGGCCTGTATTTAGCAAGAATCCCTTTAGGTTGGTTTAACCACAATCCCCCTTACCCCTGATGTTACCTCTTAGTAATTTTTCATCTACTGATCCTCACCCAACTTCTTCACTATAAATTCCTACTTGCCCACACTGTATTCAAAGGTGAGCCCAACTTCTCTCCCCTACTGCAAAATTGCATTGCAGTGGTTCCTGTCCCTACAGCAATGGGCCTGAATAAAGTCTGCCTTGCCATGCTTTAACAAGTATCATTGAATAATTTTTTCTTTAACATCACTACATGTCCCCAATATTTATTATTCAAGATGGGGACTTACAAAGGAAAAGGAGTAGAAAATTCCATAGTCTCTCAGGCAGTTTACAGACAAAGACAGCATAAATGTAAATTTTAATACTCTCCTCCTATTACTCCCTGACAAAGAACAGAACACCATGCAATAATAGTCTCAGATACAGCAAGACCTTGGGTAGAATAGTCAGAAATATCAACAAAAGAATATAGTTGTGAGAAGCTGGAGACACAAAGATCTCATTCAAAACACTATGACTGGTTGGTTTGTAGTGCAGAAGAAAAGAAAGAATGCCTTCAAATTTTTAGTATAATAATTGTGTTCTTAAATAAATGATGCTAAAACATGAAATACCAAAGACATCCCCTCTGGTTCTGTTGAGTAATTTGTAGCAGATCTATACTCTGCTGGCAAATTTTTTTTTAAATGGTGATAAAAACAAATGAACAAACACCTATTTTGAAGCTAACTGAGAGCTTCCCAAGCAGCAAGGACTTGAGGGATCAAGATTCCAGAGAAAAAAACAAGGTCAATGAAATAAGTTCAACATTCTTCAAGCCACTTTCCATCTTGAGGTACTTGCCTATTCAGTTTAGAAGCTAAGCAGAAAACAGCTGCCAAGGAGCAGAGAAAACCACAGATCTCACTGGGTTGGGAAGACAATAACTGGATTTCAGGGCTACCAAAGCAGCCAGGGCTTTGAGGGCCACATTTTGTAAGAAAAAAGAGGCACAGAAAAATGGCCCCATCACTTGGCAATCTTCTTTTGAGGCATTTGACAAATTCTTAACTTGCAGAGAGCAAGAGGACAAGAAGCCAAATGCAAAACAAAGTGGAGTTTTTAGCAATCTCATCAGCTGAAGAGACAAAAATTGAAGTTTAGGACTTACTAAGGAGGAGAGCCCCTAATTAAACTAGGGTATATTTTTGGAGAATATACCCTAGGTGTAGGGGGAACCAGAGGCAGAAAAAACAGAACTACAACATGACCTCAAGTTAGCTTAGTTGTGATTGGACTGAAGTAATGGGCTCTGACCTAGTTGTCTATTTGAGAATAGGTGGGATCCTCTCTGGAGGAAAACACCATCACTCCAGGGTTCTACCACTTTTATTGATAATGTCCAGTATTCAATAAAATTTACCAGATATTTCAAGAAACAGGATTGAAGGGGGTGGAAGTAGGGGAACAAACAATAGAAACAGAACCACAGGTAACCCACAAATGGAGTTAACACACAAGGACTGTAAAATAACTATGATTACAACTTTAATAATATAGGCAATTAATTATATGTTCAGGAAAACAGATATAAGATGGAGAATTTCACCAAAGAACTCAAATCTATTAAAAAGCAAAAAAACAAATATGTCCATATTTGAAACACGGACTTGGCGGGGGGGAACCAAGGGCAACACATGTAACCTAAACATCTGTACCCCCATAATATGCTGAAATAAAAAAAAAAATTAAAAAAAAAAAGAATACATCTAAAATATACAAGTATAAAAAAAAAAAACAAAAAAACAAAGTCAGGGGGAGGAATATGGAGTCTTCAAAATGGTGGAGTAAGGACTTCTGAAAATCTGCTCCTCCATAAAAGCAATGAGAACACTGGCAAAAACTGTCTCAATCATTTTTTTCAGAACTCTGGAAATTACCTAAATTCTTTCAACAATCAAGAGAATTTATCCAAGAAAAATGACTGAATCTTGCTAAGAACAGTCACCTTTTTACTTGTCCTAATTCCATGCCCATCTCTCTTACTCTGCAATAGACTTGAAACCTAAGAGCTTTGCAGCTAGGGTATCAGTAAAAAGCAGTATCCTAGCAGTCACTGGAAGAGGCAGAAAAGATTTGGAACTTCCCTAAAATCCCATCCCTTGAGAATTGGCATTATTTAACCTGTTTGTCAGCTCACTGAAAAGTTCCATTCTCAGAGCTTTTCTTTATTTAACCTGACAGAGGTAAACCTTACTCTGTACAAACAGCCTCATGCCTCATCCCCACAGTATTTGTCAAAAATAATCAGTTAAACAATTGTTGAATATTGCAACTGCCTGAGGTGGCATTAACAATTGAAGCTAAAAAAAGGCTGACCAAAAATTTAAAAGAAAAAATTGGGGAATGGGATGTCTGTAGGGAGCTTTGCAAAGCTCCAACTTATTTCTGGAAATCTGAAAGGCCACATACAGAACTGTACAAACACCCGGGAAAAACCTGAGCAAGTCCTAATCTATCACCTCTGGCTGACCTTGATTGAGGCTCTGCATGAGCAAGAAATGAAGGCTAAGGCAAAATTGTAAACTGCCTGCTGGAGCATTGAAGACATGCCCCAACACAAACACAGAGCCCATTGGCAAGCGCTGGGAGATGTATTGGTTCAAGGCATTTAAGGAAAATCTCTGTCCAATAGTTAGTTAACTGTTAAGCTAACAGAGCACAAGCATATACAACAAAGAATACAGATTGTATGGAATTAGTCCAGGAAAGTCATTAAACAAACATACAGCAACAATGACAACAATAGCAAAAACAACAATAAACAGTAACAACAAGCTGTGAAATTTTATTATTTAAATGTTTTTATTATTTACATGTTTTTATTATTTAAATTTAAAAATGGACATTTAAACTTAAAATGTCCATTTTTCAATAAGAATATCACACACACAAAGAAATGGGAAACTATGGCCCATATACAGGATAAAAAGCAGTCAATAGGAACTGTTCCTGAGGAAGTCAAGACATTGGACTTACTATACAAAATCTCTAAGTCAACTATTATAAACATGTTTAGGAATTAAAGAAAGCCATGTTTAAATAATTAAAGGAAATTATGAGAATTATATCTCACTGAATATAGACTATCATTAAAAATACTAGAAACTATAAAGAAGAACCAAGTAGAAATTATGAATTTGAAAAGTACAGTAACTGAAATATAAAATTCTTGAGAGAGGCTCAGGAGCACTAAACTTCAAGGCAGGTCAACTGAGATTATTCAATCTGAGAAACAGAAAGGAAAAAGAATGAAGAAAAATGAATAGAGCCTCAGAGATATGTGGGACACCATCAAAAGTACTAACATATGCATAATGGGAGTCCCAGAAGAGAAGAGAGAGAAAGGGAAAGAAAGAACATTTGAAAAACTAATAGCCCAAAACTTTCCAAACTTGATGGAAAAATATTAATCTATATATTTAAGAAAGTCAAAGAACTCCAACTAGGATAAATTTCAGGAGTCACTCCTAGAAAAATCACATTAAACTGTTGCAAGCCAAAGACAAACAGAGAATCTTAAAAGCAAGAAGAGAGTGACTCATAATATTCAAGGGATCCTCAATAAGATCAACAGTTGACTCCTCATCAGAAGCCATGAAGGCCAGAAGGCAGTGAGACGATATAGTCAAAAGTGGTGAAAGAAAACCAAGAATTCTATATGCAAGAAAACTGCCCGTCAAAAACAAAGGAAAATTTAAGACATTCACAGATAAAACAAAAACTGAATTTATCACTAGCTACTAAAGGAGTCCTTCAGGCTGAAAGGAAAGGACAATAGATAGTAACTCAAATCCATATGAAGAAATAAAAAGCATCAATAAATGTAACTATACAGGTAAATGTAAATGGCAAGCCAGGCATGGTGGCTCATGCTTGTAATCCTGGCACTTTGGGAGGCCCAGGCGGGAGGATTGATTGAGGCCAGGAGTTTGAGACCAGCCTGAGCAAGAGTGAGTCCCCATCTCTACAAAAAAGAGAAAAATTATCCAGGTGTGGTGGTGTGCACCTGTAGATCCAGCTACTTGGGAGGCTGAGGCAGGAGGATCACTTAAGCCCAGGAGTTTGCAGTTGCAGTGAGCTGTGATGACACCACTGCACTCTAGCCTGGGTGACAGAGTGAGACCCTGTCTCTGAAAAAATAAAACAAAACAAAATGGCACAATGAATGTATTCTTGTTTCTCTCTTTTTAAATCTGACTTAAAAAATAACTAATTGCATAAAACAATAATTATAAAAAACTGTGTCAATGGGCTTATAATGCATAAAGATGTC
>NW_012141191.1:3106693-3247685 GCF_000956105.1 Propithecus coquereli
GGTAAAGGAATGTAAAAAAATAAGTATACAACAAAAAAAAGACTAAATTTTAGATTCCACTTTCTTAGAAATCCTGGCTGACAATATCTTACATGGCAACCAAGTAGAATCACTTATAGTTCTCAAAAGCTGCCACACTGCTTAATAGCTCAATACTTCATACCTGCTGTTTCCTCATCCTGAAATACTTACTCACTCCCCACCATTCTTGATAAACTCACACTCTTCCTTTAAGACACTTCCAAGGAGAGCTACCTGCTTCTTTCTGCGTGGTTCCAGCATCTCTAAAACTTAACCCTTATTACTTTACTTACTGTAATTCTGGGACAATTATTTGATGCATAATGCAGGAAATATGAATAGATCAAGATACTAGGGACCTGGACTGTATAACATTTATGATTGCTGCCAGTTCTAAGATGTTTGATTCTCATATACATGTAGCTTCTGACACTGGTGGCTTTAACAAGTAAACAGAGGTTTTGAAGGAGCCTTCATTTGCTTATGCGTTAGTCTTTGAATGGGTAACTGCTATGATTTGAATGTGTTCCCCAAAGTTCATGTGTTGGAAACTCGATCCCCAATGCAGTAGTGTTGGGAGGTGAGGCCTGATGGGAAGTGTTTGGGTCGTGGGGGCACCACTGTCACAAATGGATTAATGCTGTTATCATGGGAGTGGGTTCCTTATTAGAGGATGGGTTTGGCCCCCTCTTGCTCTCTCTCTCACCCTCTCTTTGCCCTTGCACCATGGGAGAATGCAGCAAGAAGTCCCTTACTAGATGCCGGCACCTCAATCCTGGACTTTCCAGCCTCCAGAACTGTGAGGAAATAAATTTTTGTCCTTTACAAATTACTCAGTCTCAGGTATTGTGTTACAGCAGCACAAAATAGACAGAGACAGTAGCCCTTGTCACATTGTGATCTAAGAGCCAATACATCAGCCACATAGTGCTCACAGCTTCAGAGGCCAGGACAAAAAGAAGCCACTCTTGTGGTGTTTAGGATACACAATAGGTTTGTGGGCTGCAGCCCTGGAGTTAAACTTACAACACTGTCATAAAGAGATGAGGAATAGCTCAGAAAAATCTAGATGCTTTCTGCTGGATGCCTTTCTAAGAATGTCCAAAAATACCATTCATTGGTTTAAATATAGTATTTCCAAGACAAGTTACTCCCTTTTGGTGTGTGTTAGGGGTGAGATTATGCTATTATGTGAAACACTGTGCTTTTTACATATAAGCTGTCATAGCCATTCTAGGTCATGTGTGGTCTCTTAATGCCACATAGACTGGGAAACTGGTGAGGCAGTGTGGACAGAATGTGGCCGTTAGAGCCAGACACACCTGAGATTCAGTCCCCCTCTACCAGTTACTACTGTGCAGCCCTTAACTTCCCCGAGCTTCAGTTTCCTCCTCTGAAAAATGGGAACTTTCTCTTATTTTATAGGTGTGGAAAGGATATAGAGGCTCCCAGGCCGGGCGCGGTGGCTCACGCCTGTAATCATAGCACTCTGGGAGGCCGAGGCGGGTGGATTGTTTGAGCTCAGGAGTTCGAGACCAGCCTGAGCAAGAGCAAGACCCTGTCTCTACTAAAAATAGAAAGAAATTAGCTGGACAACTAAAAATATATAGAAAAAATTAGCCGGGCATGGTGGCGCATGCCTGTAGTCCCAGCTACTTGGGAGGCTGAGGCAGTAGGATCGCTTGAGCCCAGGAGTTTGAAGTTGCTGTGAGCTAGACTGACGCCACGGCACTCTAGCGGGGGCAACAGAGTGACACTCTGTCTCAAAAAAAAAAAAAAAAAAGAATATAAAGGCTCCCAGCACAGTGCCTGCACGTGGTAAATGTTCAATACAGTAGTCCTTCCCTGTCTGAGGCTTTGCCTTCCATGGTTTCAGTTACTCACAGTCAACTGCAATCCAAAAGTATTAACTGGAAAATTCCAAAATAAACAATTTATAAGTTTTAAACTGCATGCTGTTCTGAGTAGCACGATCGAATCTCTCACTATTCTGCTTGGTCCTGAGCTGGATGTGACTCATCCCTTGTCCAGCATATGCATGGGCTGTCTATGCTGTCCGTCTGTGAGTCACTCGGTAGCTGTCTCAGTTATCAGATCGACTGTCGCGGTATCCCAGCACTCATGCTCAAGTAAGTCTTGTTTTACTTAATAATGGCCTCAAAGAGCAAGAGTAGTAATCCTGACAGTTCAGATACGCCAAGAGGAGGCTGTAAAGTGCTTCCTTTAAGTGAAAAGGTGTAAGTTCTTGACTTAACGAGAAAGAAAAAAACCTTATGCTGAGGTTGCTAAGATCTAGTGTAAGAGCAAATCTTCTATCCATAAAATTGTGGATATTTATTGTGAACAGTATATTGTTATGATTGTTCTATTTTATTATTAGTTATTGTTGTTGATCTCTTATTGTGCTTAATTTATAAATTAAATGTTATCGTAGGTATATATGTATAGGAAAAAACATAGTGTATATAGGGTTCAGTACGATTCACGGTTTCAGGCATCCACTGGGGGTCTTGGAACGTATCCTCCATGGATAAGGGGAGACTACTGTAAATGATCACTAGCTATTATATTTCCCTAGTAAAACAGTTATTAAAGTGATTTTAAGAACAAAAGCAAAACACCTTCAATCCATTGCTATATCTGTCTGTACTCTGGGCACAGTATAGCAAAATTTGTTTTCTCGTTTGCTGTGCATGGAAATAAAAAGATATAACCAATAAAAGATTTTATTTAGTTAGAAAAGTGGAAAGTATCTTGAGAAATCTTTGAAAATTTGTATTAAAGCAGGTGAAATAAAGAATGAAGAAGGCAGACCCTAGAAATAATTTACTTTAAAAATCAGAATTTTCTATGTTGTGCACCAGAGAATTTCATTTAATATGTCAAGTATTTACTCAAAATAAATATTGAATACACCAAGAAGTTTCTGCATTCAATTTTTGCTAAGAAGTTTCACCCTGGTCAGCTGAAACGTCCCTCTAAGTTTTCAAGAAGACAAAGTAAACACAAACCACATCATTTTCCTTAAAGAAAGTCACACCAAATTAGCTAGTGTGTCCCCATAAACCAGGAATAATGCAAGTATATGAGTAGAATTGTGAGCAATTTCATATCTACGGCATGTGTTTTTGATAGATTTTCATAGATTTTGTGTACATGGGGAGGAAGTACACATCCTTTATCATCTCCAAACGATGAGTCAGGCCCAAGCTGAGGGAAAGATAGAAGACTTGGTTGAATGAGAAATGCAAGTTTTGGTTTGGACTATACTTTTTAACACACCTGAATATATGATTGTTTTACTATTTCAACAGGGCTGGAAAGCCAAGGGATTTGCTAAGGGGTGGGGAAGAGGAGAATCTTTAGAGTATGTCTGAAGAGAGGGATGGAAGGGAAAAATAAAGCTGCTTGTGATTGCATCCTACCAAGTTTAACCAATCTGACAAACAGATAATCTTGCGTAGGTTGTTCTATGGTGTTATTCCACAGGCTTATCTTGAGGTAGGCATAAGAAACAGCACAATGCAACTCAACTTCATGTTAAATATCATTTACTATGATTTCTCTAGAAGAATCCTTGAGGAAACATCTCTATGAGTTTAGTATCGGGGGTAGTTTGCTTCTTCTGGTGTGCTTTTATCCAACTGGTATGCCAAACACAATATGAAATGGGGTGTCAGCAAGAAAAGTGCATTCTATGGAATGTATTTTATCACTGACATGGTTTACAATTGCTGACACACGGTGATAACATGAAGCAGATCAACTTTCAGTCTGCTTTCTCGTAGTTTATACATTTTCCACAGAGAATGCACCCCTTTATTTCCTATTCCCCACGTGGGCTGCTCCCTCTGTTTTTATCCTAAGGACGCTCTGAATCATGTGTCACAGCTGAGTTTTCCATCTTTGTTTCGGCTCCTAGAAAGCCTGGAGTCAAACTTGTATGCCTCGCCCCCTGCTTGACAGTGCATTTTGTATATTAGGCCTCATCCCTGGTTCCAATTTAGACACCATTTTTTTTTCACTTTCATCCTTCTCTCTTTTATTTTTAAACCTACTTCTAATTAAATTATCTTCCTGTGCATGTCTTTGTAAGCCCTTTTAGATCCTCTCTGTAGCCATGTATAGAAGCAATGTAGTAAACAGAAAGAATGATTTTTCCATGCACATATGAAATCATCTGTGTGTAGAATCCCATGTGCAGTTCATTCTAGGCACAACATAAATGCAGCAGACAATCCTAGAATGCTATTTTAGAAGGTTTCCTTAGGAAACAGCACCATGTGGCATAACTCACCTACCCCAGTAGTGTGATCTCCCTTTGGTCCTGTGTAGGAAGTGGGAGTTTCTCCCCTCCTCCTGTGCCAGCTGCTCCGGTTTCTTTTCTCCTGAGTAAAGGCACATTCATCTTGTTCGAAAGTACACTCCCCAGGTGGAGGTGGAAGGCTCTCTGCAAGGAAACAGCAGCTGTTGCAATTGCTAAGACACTTTCAATGAATGTGTGTTGCTGGCATTCCACTCTGCAGGAGTGTTTTCTGGCCACATGCCACGCAATGGAGAGGCAGCGCCCCACCGGCCGCCCACCTACACGAAGCTCCTACCCCTGGCTAGAGGCTGCACTCCACCATTGGTCCTGCCACAGAGGCAGGGAACAATCAGAAATCTAGATTGAAAATACTGGGATACATTGAGAAAGGAACTTTCTCTAAATTGTGAATTTATGTGTGTGAATTAGCTTTCAAAGCTCTGACAATTGGGGGTATATTGCCTTTATGAAAATACGGAAAATAATAAAATTAAGTAATGCAGGAAATTTCTCCAGAAATCATGATGAGTGAAGAGTATCCTCAGAACAACGCTAGAGTTGCTTTGTAGGAGGTACCTTTAGCTTCCCGAGGAAGCTAAAGGTACCTCCCGAGGCAGAGCTGTGCAGAGCAAACGACAGAGTATTTATTTATTTCTCTGTGCCTCAGTATTCTTGTCTGTAATGTGGGAATGTTAATGGTACTTACTTCATGGGCTTGTGAGGATTAAATGAAATGGTGTATGTAAAGTGAAAATTTCAAACATGAAGTTGGCAATAATTATTAGTGAAATAAATATTAGAACTTGTTTTGCCACCTAGAGCCTTATTTTCCTTTTCCAAAATCAAATGTTTATGTCTTTGAGTACTATCTACAATAACTTTAATAGTTATTATTAGAATGGCACTACTTCCTAATCTTTGTCTGACCTTAGTTGTACCAACTTACATCTAGATTCTTAGCAAATTTTTCTAATAAATAGCCCATCTTTTATGTCTCTTACGTGATAATTATTTTACTTCGTTTAATTTTACATACTAGCTAATGAAGCCTCATTCCCTCTTTTTAAAATTTTTTTATTGATTTGTGTGGGGTACATGTACAGTTTTGTTACATGGATATGTTGCACAGTGGTGAAGTCTGGGCTTTTTGTCTAACCCTTCCCTCTTCTATGCCTTGAGTGTAGAGATTTTTATCTGTGTTGTCCTTACAGTGCTTGGCAAATCAAAGGACTAAAACCAAATTGTCTTTTAATTAAGTAAATATGGAGATTCTTATTCAGTGCCAGATGGACACCAAAAATTGCCTGTTCATCAATGAAATGGATACCCCATGATTTAGGATGGATGGTAATTAGTAGATACAGATCAATGATCTGGGTTGATGTATGCACCGTTTTCTCATTAGACAGAATGTCCCCCACACAGCTAGCTACCATGACTTTATTTTGTCACTATCATCAATGTTTGGTCTATTGTTCCACTGTCATTTGATTCACTTAGAAAATACTTATTTTATTAAAAGTTTAAAATTATATGCCTAGCTAGTAGCTGTGAAATAAGAATTTCATCAATTATTGCTTGACAATCTACATTCATGTAAGACAACAACAACAATAACAACAGTAATAATTTTAGTAGAAGATATTTGTTTGTAAAGCACTGTTTTGCGTCAGATCCTCTGCCAGGGAATGTATGTGTATTATCCTCAATATTCAGGTAGATATTACATATTCCCCCTTACAAATGAAAATCAAGGGGTTAAGTCACATGTACAAAGACATACGTGACATTTGAGTCACCATTTCTAAATTCCAAAGCTTACCACACAGCTCTGCAGAAGACACTTTTGTCAAGAGAAGCAAAGGACAGACTAGCACAGATGACATGTATGTGGTTCTTAGAGAAACAGGAAGTGTAGTATAGGCCGGGGAGATAAAGAGCTTAAATGACTGCTGTCTTACCTGGAGACCAGCAGCTTCCCAATTGCATTGTAATGTCATCCAGGGCTATGAGCCCACAGTCCCAAAAACTTTTGCATAGGCTCATGAAAACCACCTGCAATTCATAAAAATAAAGCTGTAAATTCTGTTAACCGAAAATTGGAAATTCTTACAACCTGGGATTTACTTAGCACAGCAGGCATGCATAAGCAAGCTACAAACACTTCTTCATTGTCCGTGTGAATAACAGAACACATTGGGGTGAAGAATGGTTATCATTTATACATGACCCTGGAATTACTTATATTATTTTTTTGAGTGGAGTCATCCTTATAGTGATAAACTGTGCACAGTAATGCTAAAATCAGTGGCATTGTGTAAAGAATTCACAGGAAGGGAGAGAAAAGTCTGAGGTTAACTGGAGGACAGAGAAAAGCGTATCACGTTTTAAATATTTTCCCCAGATAATCCACAAAGAATATAGAGTTGATGGATTTCCAACATTTTTCAAGCATTTTCAGTACAAACGCTACTGGTATTTTGGAAATGACCTTCTGGCAACGTGCTTCCTTCGCATTGTGAACAAAGTCCCAGTGATTTGCCATCTGGAGACTTAATGTTCCATTTCCAAAGACAAAAATCTATGTCCCCGGTCGGTATCGCTGATAAAAGCCCTAAACACTGTTATTTAATCAGTCCAAACATTTTATTGTTGTATGTGAAGGAAAAACAAATCCATATCATAAATTATTAAATTTATTGTGCCAGAGAAAGAGAGACAAGTCTTGGATTTCTTCCCATTAGGACCATTTTTAAGGCTACTTTTCATATATATGATGAGCAAAGAGCACTTTAAAAAGCTTTTACATTATATTTTCACTGTACTTGCAGTTTACAAACCTGCTTCGCTTGTTTTGTTTGAGTAGCACAAGCCCAAACAGTCCATGTTCAATTCCTCAATTACAAATCTCAATTCAAACAACGACAATAGATGGTATAGCAGAAGCTAAACCCTACTTATGAATAATGAGAACATTTGGTTTTTTTAGGTTCTAATCTGCAGAATGTATGTCTTAAATTTATTTGTGTTATCAGTAGGGTCCCTTTGCTCTTTGATGATCAGATTCATTAGAATATCAAATTTATTTAAAAAGATATTTTAAAATCATATGACAGCTTACTAGTATGCAAAATACAAAATGTCTTAAGCCAAGACCTTCATGATAATTACTAATTGTAAGATGTGTGAAGGTTTATTTGCACTGTTCTCACATTACTTTCAATTATAAAAAGGAGAGTTTAGAGTTATAACAATGCATAACTGTATTTACAAAGAACAAAACAAAACAGGGAGGGTTTTTGGTTGTTTTTTTTGTTTACCTCTGTTAATTTTTCATCTTTGTGAATTCTAGAGAACATGTAAAATATGTTACTTGCAAGGTTTAGGCCTGGGAACTTATGCCCCATTTGCCAAGCAACTCTGAATGCAGTTATATAATATCAGCAATTTTTATTGTTACATGGAAAGAAATATTAATCTGTCTCATAATTTATTGAATTAATTGTGCTACAGAGAAAAAGTTCTTGGCTTTCTTTCCTTTTGGCAGCTTTAAAGTCAATTTTTCACAAGTGTAGCGAAAAAGTAATTTTTGAAAATGAATATGGGGTAGTGAAATGATTCACTATGTAAATCATTGCCTGCATGAAACGCAAACATTTGGTATGGTAACGTATTCTAAAGAGGGGATATATTAATGTGCTTCATGTGTTTACTATAGCATTATTTTATAATGACCATTAAACCAAATAAGAAAGCAAGCGAACACCCAAAATTTCAAAAACAGAAGAAATAAAGAAATAATAATAATCTAAGAAATAAGCCATCATTAGATCTGATAACTTTTGAATATTAATCAGTAGTACAGAAATGTATTCCTCTCATAATGTTAAATGAAAAAAGCTGGTTAAATAAAATAAAGTAAAACAAAATCATATCTAACTCATCTGAAAATATATTTAAAAAGCCAGAAAATTTTACCAAATTTATAACAATTACATTAGACTCATGAAATTATGGGTATTAAACAGAATTTCCTCCTATTTTCTATTAATATATTTGTATCTAAAAAAGGAAATCAGGTGACCTATAATTAAAATGTGGATAATGAGTTGGTCATTATCATTTCCTAGATTGTCATTGTCTAGTATAGTAGCCACTATAATAGATGCTCCTTATGGACATCCCACACAATTTTTGAACTGCCACAGTGGGTCCAATGAAATGTAAAAGATGTTTTGGACAACAGCAGGCCACTAGGTTGTTCCCATATTAGAGCTTTTCTACACTTAGAGCACTTGCCAGACCACAGGTTGTTCTGTCTGATAAAGATCGCCAAAGTCAGTTAGCTTCTGACTGGATTCTAACCATGGCCTCAAGCCTCAAGTCTGTGGAGCAGTTGTCTGTCAGCACTCCAACCAATACGCAAGACAAACACTACACGATCAGCTTGTTCGGTTTAACACATTGGATCTCCCACCAGCTACTAATCATGCCGATAATGTCAGCTCCTATTTTGGGGCCACCAGTTTAGATTTTGTGGGCCACGTGAGGTAGAGAGGTTATTTCAGGAGAGTTGGTGACCGGGCTGATGAGTGGGCCTGGTTGAGAGAGGGCAAAGGAAAAGCCGAACATCTTGGCCTGTTCTTAAGAACTCTCCCCCGGGTCCAGTTAAGAATGTGACAAGAAGGGAATCAGCCATGGTCTACATTCCTGAGGGGATTAACCTCTTGTTTATTTATAGATGCTTTTAAAAAACAGCGTTTAATTCATTTTAGGCAGTATTTCGAAGCAAGTGGAAAAATCTCTAAAGACTAGAAAAAAATCTTAGGCAGCTATATTAATATCTATTTAAGAGGAGAGAAGATGAGAGGGACCAAGTAAAGTGATATTTCTCAGACAGGTGTTCCTGATTTAATGCAAATCACTTAAAAGTTGGGGCAAATTGAATTTGTGTAAATCAATCTGTTTCAGTGTACTAAAGGTTCCAATCCTTAGGTACTAGTAATACTTTAACATGTTTGTTTTGATGGAGAATATTCATTGTTGAGGAAGCCTACCTAGACTAACTTTGAAAACACAAATAGGCAGTGAATGGAGAGCCATAACAACATATGTGCAAAGACATAATTTTAAATATAGTCAAGTTAGGATCAACAATATTACTTAAATTATTCTTTATTATACTAAAAATAGACATTGTACATTTTTTTAAATCTACAACAGAGTATTTCAACCTTAGCACTACAGATATTTGGGGCCAGATAATTCTTTGCTGTGGGGGACTGCTCTGTGCATTGTAGGAGGTTTAGCAGCAACCCTAACCTCTACCCACTGATGCCGGTGTTACCCTCAAGTCGTGACAATCAAAAATGTCTTCAGACATTGCCAAATATTTTTTAGGGGGGCAAAATCTCCCTGGCTGAGAATCACTGGTCGAGAATAGTAGAAAACTGTGGTGTGGATTATAAAATCCCACTTACTAAATTCCTATTATGTGCAGTCTGTGCTAGGCACTTTCAGATGTGTTACCTCATTTTTGGATTCACCGCTGATTTCAACCTATTTATTCTCCTGACTCAGCATAAGAGTGTTTTATAAATGGACTAGATTGACTTAGTTTTCTCTTCTGTATATCACCAGGTGTTGGTTCAAACAAGCAATGAAAAATCCTCAAGTCCTGGGAACAAAAGGTAAAGGAACAGAAACACAAGGCAGATGGACTTAATACTCAAACTGAATAACCATCTCCTAGATTACCAGGGATTTACTCTTCCAATTTCCTACTTCACAAAACTGCAATTATCGAGGGTGACAGAATCTCCTCTTTGTTTTCATCTTTCTCCCTTTCGAAAAACAATGATCTGCTCTCTAGAAACAACATAATGACATGCAGCAGAACCTAAAAGACAACTGAGCAAACTTTCCTCGCAATGTATAATCTCAACTCTCTTCTAAAGTTTTTTTGGGGGGGTCGGTGGGCGGGGCAAGGGGGTTGCTGAGGAGAGAGTCTGTATAGAAACCCAGCTCCAAGGCTATGTTAGTCAAAGGGGCCAGACTGCCCCTAGGCCTGTAAAAGTCCAGAAAAGTTCCTGATGAAAGTACCCAGGAAAGAAAAAGTAGAGAAATAGGCCTGTCAGGAATTCATTTTCTCAAACCAAATCAGGTTAGGTTTAAAAGAATCAGGGTTACTGATGTTGACTCTATGAGATATTATAGTTTAAGAGCTTCCAAATACGACACATAGGATTTTTTTTTTTTTTTTTTTGAGACAGAGTCTCACTCTGTTGCCCTGGGTAGAGTGCTGTGGCGTCAGCCTAGCTCACAGCAACCTCGAAGTCCTGGGCTCAAGCAATCCTCCTGTCTCAGCCTCCCAAGTAGCTGGGACTACGGGCATGCGCCACCACACCCGGCTAATTTTTTCCTATATATTTTTAGTCGTCCAGATAATTTCTTTCTATTTTTTTTTTAGTAGAGATGGGGGTCTCGCTCTTGCTCAGGCTGGTCTCGAACTCCTGAGCTCAAACAATCCACCCGCCTCGGTCTCCCAGAGTGCTAGGATTACAGGCGTGAGCCACCGCGCCCGGCCTCACACATAGGATTTTGCAGGGGAAGGAAGAAATAAGCTTTGTAGGAAGCTGTGGAATATACTAAAATAAAACCTTTGCTATGCAGTTAAAGAGAGTTGTTTGTATTAAACAGCTGAACACTGGCTGACTTAATTGTTTTTTCACTGCCTTTAGAGTAGTTTCCACGGCTTGTTTGATAGACATAGTGCGCCAGGTTGTTGGGTTAATCCATCATCTACTTTACCAATTGAATATCCCCATTTAGGCCTATAATTAGCATGGGAATGATAGGTTCCAGAAATTGCCTTCTATGTTCAGATAAAAACATTTCAATCCTTTGCCAACAACACCATAAGTTACTCATGTTCACAAAATGAATCTAGTTAAGTTCTTATTATGTGTGGTGGACCTCAGTAATTTACCAGATGGTTTGATTCTGAGTTAAATTTAACTTTTCTTCTGATGAGGTTAAAAATCCTTTAAAATCATTTGCACAGATAAATTTGGATGTGGCAACTGGAGAGTTGGTGGAATAGTTATTCACAAAATTACTATAATTCAGTCAGTGAAATTCCAGAGCCCTTCTAAAAGATGCTACTGGTGTAATTGCAAGATATGGTATATAATGTAATTGCATTCATTTAAACTGTGTGACAATAAGTTGTAATAGAATTTTAAAAATATGAAAAGCACAAAGCCAAACAAAACAAAAATTCCAATATTGAGATAACTTGGTAAAAAGGATGGAATTTTCACAGATCCCTAAAAATAGGCTGACTGAAGCTTTATCTAGAAAAGTGAGTGTGAGATTTCAGCATTCTTAGAATCCAGCCGGGTTTTGGGAAATAGTTGCTAAAATGTAACAGCGTTCCTCCTGCAGATACTATATTTGGTCTGCATATCCCACAAGAGGCAGAATGACCATGTGTTTTTAAATAAGTCTTTAGCTGACCAACACTTTTTTTCTTAAAGGACTCATCTGTTTTGTTTTTTCTTTTTTTAAAGACCCATCTGATTTAATTCAACTTTTGGCTTCGACAAGCAACAAAGATCGAACAGCTTCCAATTTTTTCCAGTGTGAAAGTCCTTCTGCTCCCAGGACGCTTCAGGTCTGGGGTGGAGGCCACACTGTGATAGAATACAGGCCTGTAGCCGAATTTTATCATCACTATTTGGGTGGTAAACATCCAAACCTCTCAACTCATGGATTTCAGAAATCTGCATTATTTTTGGATCTTTTGGCCGAAGAGAAGGGGAGGGGAGGTTCCAGAAGAGACCTCAGAATCAGTCATATTTTAGAAAAGAAAAAGGCCCGGAGAGCCTATGATACAAGCTCCCATCGCAGCCCGCTGCAGACCTAGGCATGAAACATGATCCCTGATAGAGCATCCTGCATTACACCACCCTGCTCATTTTTCTCTGTTTTGCTTTCGGTATTTTACAATATGATTCTGAAAGGCATGATCTTGAAACTCTCCAATTAATAGCACTGGATCAAACATATCTTTCACCTGTGTTTATGACCAGCTTCCTGTTGTTTCGCCTTATGCGTATAGAGTTTTCTGTAATTTAGCACAGGAGCCTGAATCTTACGTGGATTGTGGCTGAGTTTCAGAGCTGGCTGAAATTGAACCTGTCATAATCTCTCCTCTTCTCCACGGTAGCATTTCCCTCACCTCAGCCATGTCCTTGTCTCTTCTCTCTGTGCTGAAAATTCAGGCCCTTAGGAGAGCATCCTCCAAACTCCCTCCCACCCTCTCCCGCCTCCACATCTACAACCTCATCTTCATTTCACTTTTTCC
This sequence comes from Propithecus coquereli, assembly GCF_000956105.1. Classification (NCBI taxonomy): domain Eukaryota; kingdom Metazoa; phylum Chordata; class Mammalia; order Primates; family Indriidae; genus Propithecus; species Propithecus coquereli. The sequence goes on from NW_012141191.1 coordinate 3,119,389, forward strand.
TTTTTCTTTTCACTTTTTTTCCTTTATTTTGACAGCAAAGTCTGTCTGACTCCACAGTTCCTATTTTTTTCAGCATGGGACAGAGATGACTAACCCCACACAATTAATGTTGAAGATCCAAGTGGAAAATAAATGTGAAAAGCCTCTGAAAAAATGAACATCAGACAATGGTAAGATGGTATCATTTTTGGTTTTTTAGACTGTCTAATTTGATATCCTAACAATGAGGACATTATTATATAAAATTATCCCATAAACCTTTTATTATCACTGAAGGAAAACAGATGTGAATGCCTTCTTGCTTTTAACATATACTCCTCCGGAAGGCAAGTGGCCATTTGGTGACTTCTTATAGGCCTTCAGGATGCCCTGTGATTTTGCATGAAAAAAACAATGCCGAGGTGGACACACCGAGGTGGTTTCTCTCTGGCCCACCTCCCTTAGGAAGTTCCCCTGGTCAAACACTTGCCTGACCAACGTAATGTAATGTAATGTAATGTAAAAACCAATTTAATTGTCATAACCAAGGATGGCCATCATAGTATGGAGTTATTGCTGTGGTTCACTTGGACGGAGATATAAAAATGTCAGTCCTACCAGAAGACATACAGAATACAATCATTAAATGGCAAAAAAGGAAGGAATCTAGGTCTTTCTCTTGACCCTCAAGGGTTTTCTCTGCTTTAGATGAATGGCTCCTGGGTCAGGAGAAGACAGTAGGCACTTTTAGCATTACCCTGCTAATACTAAAACAGGAATATGGCCTTTGCCCTAGTCATGCCTGAGACATAGAGGCAATTGTTAGCCTGGTTTTCATTGATTCCCAAGGCAAGGTGTAAATCCCTCACTTGATGAAGAGCCACAGTTAAAGCTTACATAACTCTGACCCCTTTTTAAATATACCACAACTTATTTAAGCAACCCTTAAAAATTAGACAATTGGGTAGTTTCCAATTTCTCAGTATTACAAACATTACTGGGATGAACTCTGGTAGCTAAATCTTGTGCATAACCATGGTTATTCTTTTATGATAAATCCCTGTAAGTAGAATTATTATGTCAAAAGGTATGCACGTTTGTGTGCTTTCTTTCTGATTCATGTAACTGAATTGTCATCAATTTACCCCTATATCAGAGCATATGAGAATCCTTATTTTCTTGCATCCTTATCTTTCTGGGGTAATATTTTATATATATTCATATAAGCAAACACATATGTATTTATATATATATATACACACACACACACGCATACAGTCACATGCCATATAATGATGTATCAATGATGAACTATATATATATATATATATATATATATATGGTGGTACCATAAGATTATACTACCATAGTTTTAATGTGCCTTTTCTATGTTTAGATATGTTTAGATACACAAATACTTGCCATTGTGTTGTAATTGTCTACAGTATTCAGTACAGTAACATGTTGTACAGGTCTATAGCCTAGGATCAATAGGCTATAACAAATAGCCCAGGTGTGTAGCAGGCTACACCATCTAGGTTTGTATAAGTACACTCTGTGATGGTCACACAATGATGAGATTGCTTAACAACACATTTCTGATAATGTATCCTTTTCATTAAGCGACACATGACTATATATTTGTACATATGTATATTTGAATATATACTCTATTTAACAATTAAAAAATAAATCTTTCACTTTAGACCCCCCAAATATATGTGTTTGTGTGTGTGTGTGTGTGTGTGTGTGTGTGTCTATAAGTAGGTATATATATTTATATATGCATATATATTTTTGGGTCTAAAGTGAAAGATTTTTTATATATAATATATATTTTAATATATAAATATATATTTTTATCTATATACATAATATATACATATATATTTTCTGGTTGAAAGTGAAAGATTTCTTTTTTAATTAATAAATCAAACAATATAAACAATATACAGTATAAAGAGAGCTGTTAATATAAACATCACACCAGGGGCCGGGCTCAGTGGCTCACGCCTGTAATCCTGGCACTCTGGGAGGCTGAGGCGGGTGGATTGTTTGAGCTCAGGAGTTTGAAACCAGCCTGAGCAAGAGCGAGACCCCGTCTCTACTAAAAATAGAAAGAAATTAATCGGACAACTAAAAATATATAGAAAAAATTAGCTGGGCATGGTGGCGCATGCCTGTAGTCCTAGCTACTTGGGAGGCTGAGGCAGAAGGATTGCTTGAGCCCAGGAGTTTGAGGTTGCTGTGAGCTATGATGACGCCATGGCACTCTAGCCCGGGCAACAGAGTGAGACTCTGTCTCAAAAAAAAAAAAAAAAAAAAAAAAAAAATCACACCAGGGTATTATATTTTAAAAATATTTTTAACCATTCGGTAGATGTGTATATTATTTTATTATTTTTAAGATTTCTTTGATTATAAATGAGGTTGGATATATTTGTGCATTTATTTTCTAGTTGTATTTCTTTTTTTCTGATTTGCCTGTTTATAGTCTATATCTACTTTCCTATTTCTTAGTTTACCTTTTGCTTATTGATTTATTAGAGTAAATTTACACATTTTTATTAAATGTATTAAGTGTTTGTCATATATGTTGCAAACTTTTTTTCTGGCTTGACATCTGCCTTTCAGATTTGTTTATTAGGCATTCCTTATTTGAAGGATAAAACAAAGGAAGAACCAAATGTCTTGGTTTGAAGACTGACATGACATGGAAGGCCGCACACAGTAATTTGTACTTGAGAATTGTGTAGATACACACATAACCTGGTATTATGCAGAAAATAGAAGTGTGTGGCCCATCCGTGGTGTGATGGGAGACGCCATAGCGAGTGGTTTGTGGACTCACTGGAGAGAGACTTTTACTAGAGGTGGGTACTGAAAAGATAGAGCAGAAAACATCTGCAGAATGACATACAAAAGAGGGAGAAAAAGGTGGGGATACTCGTACAAAATGAAATAAGATATCTTTTCCCCTGGTGAATTTAGAGAGTCTTCATCAACGTGTGAACTGTCCATTCCAACTGCGTGGATGGAGCTGGTGGCAAAGAGACCAGCAAATACTCACCTGGATAATAAGCTGAGAACACTAGAGAATCCCCAGAGAATCTCAATGTGAACATCAACAAATAATATTGCATCATCCAGAGCTTGGGAAAAGATTCCCTAAAAATGCAACTATTGGAAGGCCGTGAAATATTCACAAGACAGAAATTTGAGAGTGTGGAGGAGAGGTAATGTTTTCAGGTTCATAAACAAACCTTAGAATAAATGTTTGCCTAATTAAAGTAATTAGTAAAACTATGAAGAAAGAATGCCTATTCTGTCTTTTCAGACATCTCCATGGTGCCGGGAGGACAAATTGCCAATCCAGCAGTATTCCATGAAATTAATTACTCAGAAAAGTCATGAAAAATGCACTGACATAAACGCTATGCTCACGTAAGCTATATGTTAGCAACTACCAGTTGTGTTAATCAGTCTTTCCAGTAATTTTTTCATAAGTTGACATGAAATACAGAAACCCTTAACAAATACCTGAAAGGAAATGAAACAGAAGGAAAACAAGAGTATCTGAACCCTGCCTCACTCATACTTAAAGTAATATAGAATTCTTGGACTGAGAACTGATGCTGAGTTTAGCTTGAAAGACTCAAGATCAGGTTTCTTTTCCATTGTTAGCCCCTCTATTCAATTTGATACTAAAACTTATTCCACTTGACAGTATAATTTCCTTTTTGGTGTACAGAACCACCCTAACACAACTGGTAGTTGCTATAATGTGTTGATTACCTTGTCAGTAATTAATGATCTTGCTATTTCTCCTTTGCACTCAGCTGCCCTGCTTTATTAATGCTGGCGCATTCATATCCTGGAGCAATCCTCTCTCAATGTTCCCAGACATCATGAAATGTGACAGGAAATTCATCTTCTCTCACGTATCTTGTTTACACATTGGTTTTCTGGTTCCTTAATCCCTTTATAGCAAAGTGTCTTGCTGTTAAATAGTTACCTGTTTATAAATCTCTACAGAAACTTTCTAGATTTGTTCTTCTATTTGAGTGAACTCTTAAGTATTGCCTTTAAAAATTTCAGAACCCTAGGTGTTTTACATTTAGTCACATTTTCATTATTTAAGGGCATAATTAAAAGGAAGATTTTAAAAGTGGAAATCTGAATCATAGGCTTAAATTTCAACTTTATTTTCCTAAGAGGAAAAAACTTTTGTAAGAGAAGATAAAGAAATAGAAAAAAAATCCACAAGAACTGTATTGCACAATGTTAAAACACAGTTACTGCCCTTAAGATGCCTAACAATATAATGGGAGGTGGAAGAAACCTAGAGGCCATCTTAAAATATGCCCTTATTTCATAGAGAGGTGACATGAAATTCTGATTTATATAGTCAATGCCATAGTCAGGCCAAGCCTTCATTTTCCTGAACTAGGGCTCTTTCATTACACAATATCTTTCCAAAAAGTAAAACACAAATCAATGACATAAAAGATTCAAAGAGGAAGAGACATTTGAGATGGTCTTTGAGAGAAGTATCACATTTTTTCAGGTACCTATAATGATTCCTGCAGCAAGATCAATGAGAAATATTTTGCCTTTGATAAACTCTGAGGGAGCATTGGAGGGGGAAGGCAGAGGGCAGAGGATGAGGATTTGAGGAGTAAGAAACTACACTGGAGCAAAGACAATAACTGAAGATGCATCTTTCAAGAAGTCTGGAGGCTAAAGGAATGCGATAGGGTGGCAGCTTAAATGGGCATGGAGATGAAAGACAAGTTTGTTGTTCATTTGTGTCAAATGCAGAAGACCAACACATATTGCCAGTGTTCAAAGGACTAATGGAGATTGGAGATTTACAAGAGATGGAATAATTTATGAAATAAAGTCTCACAGAAGGCAGGAAGATGAGACCAAATGCAAAGATGGGCGGGTTGGTTTTGACTAAGAACAAAGATAATACTTTCTTTGTCAGATTGACCAGGGGATGAAGAGAGGCAGGTGAAGACTGAGAGAGGAACAGAACTGAAGGAGCTTGTGTTGGATGCCTTCGTCCTTTTGGGATATGAACCCATGAAGTCACATCCTAAGAATGAGGCTGGGAGAGCCAAGTTGGAAACTCGCGAATGAAAGTGGATCAAATGGATCTGAACATCTGGGGTGGGGAATGAGAAAGTCAATAAGAGATGAGTTGAGTAAAAGGCTTTCCCAGAAGCATGGAGGGGATAGTGGGGATTAGTCTTATTTTCTCCAGCTGTGCTGAGAAGCCTGTGGTAAAGATGAAAGCAGCTGCCCAGGGTTCCCAGGGATTAGGAGGGCTAAGGTGGAGATGCTGGGAGGACCCGGGGGTGGGGAGGAAATGATGGAAGCAAGTGCATCAATGACCATGAACACAGAATGGAGGCTGGAGAAGCTGTGTTAGAGGGCAGGGAAGGGATCTGGGGAATTGGGGGGCTGGTAAAACCTGGTACAAGTCCCCGGGAATAGGGAAATGGCACAATGTAGAAATGGGAAGTTGTCTCGACAGGAAGAATCACAGCTCTTGGTGTTAGTAAATATCATCATAAAAAGCCCCAAACCAGACTCAGCATATACGTGTCCATGTGTGTCCTTATATCCACTCCAGTAGAGTATTTCTTCTTTTAAGTACTCAAAATGAAATTCCTTCCAGGACAAATTGCTCAGGTGCTGTGCCATAAAGGATGACAGTTTATCCGACACAAAGGCAGAAACATTAACTCTTCCTTCTTCCTTTGATGGAATTACATTGTTCTTCCTTGCCATCAACATATACTCATTGACAATTCAGTTTGCTCTCTTAACTATTTATTGAGCACCCCTTCTGTTCCAGAAATTATGTTGGCATTAGAAATAAAAAATAAATAAGGCACGGATTCTTTTTCTCCAGAAGCTTACATCTGATTTAAGTAGCCAGGCAGGTAGTAGACAATTTCAGTATAATGCATTTAGCACTATGAGAGTAGCATGATGCTGACAGGCGCTACTACACAAGGCAAGGGTTCCAGGCCACATGCTTTGAGGGAATTGCCCCCTTTGACAAGGTTAATGTAGACCTTATCAGGGGTTTCCAATATGTTCCTGTGCATTGTGAATCTTCATGTGTGGGTGGAGAAGTAGAGATCCAGTGTGCAGAATTCCACAAAGTTATCTGACTTGCAGGATCCCTTTTCAATGGAACATCTCTAGCGATTTGTGCTCCACTGGACATTAAGCGAGAAGGGCTGACATAAGATACTTAGTAAAAAATGTATTTATTTATATATTTTTAAACTGGTCAAATACATAAATTCTTTTTGAAGTTTATTTGTTTTTTAGTCCTATAACAGAGTAAAGGTGTGTAGACTTAGAAGAGTTCACCATAAAGATTTTAATGACCGCTGGGCTGATCATTAAGCTTGATTGGATGAAACAGAATGCCTGGTCATTCTCTCATTTATGGACTGTTTAACGATTTTTTTCCAAAAGAAATATTTAGTGAACACAATGTTGAGCTCCTCCCAGTGCTTCTAATTAACAAAGCAGTGAAAGATCTTTGTTAAAGGGGATGCTATCTTCAGGCCCAAAGGTATTGCAGCATCTAATACATGTGCCATGGTGACCAACCGTAATATTAAACTGTGAATCTGAACACATCAAGGCTGATGTTTGTGCTCCATCGTTACGGAATTTCTGACAATCGTGCTCTAGGCTTTCCTGACATTTGGCTTTTAGAAAAAGCATTTTGGAGTGAATTGTTCTCTCTCCTCTTTATCTTTGGTAGTGGAGGAAAGTCTCAAGGTAACTCTTGATTACATGCTGTCTATTTAGTAAAGGAGAAAAACAGACCCAGAAAACCATTTCATGATTCATGCCTTTTCGAAATGTTTCCTAAATGTTAAAACAATTATTGTAGGCTGTTCATGATTGCCTGGTCATGATGGCATAAAAGCAGCCATTTCTTTAAGAAAGTCTAGTACCGTTAAAGATTTAACTCTGACCTAATTCTTAGTTTAAAGAATATTTTATAGCAAAAATCAAGGTGCAGAATTATCCACATACTAAAGAGATGTTGCCTATGAAACCTTGTGAGGATCGGGACCTAGAAAAAAACATTCTTTAGCCTCTTTCTCTCTGTTCAGCTAAATTTAATACATGCTAACTATGTGCCAGGTGCTATGTTAGGGGCTTTACCTGGTGCATCTCATTTGATCTTCGCCATATACTGTGGGCATATGGGGATACCACTGGGATACCCATTTCACACATGAAAGAAAAGTGAGAATTGAGAAGGTTACATAACTAGCCCAAATTAGAGATCCGTAAGTGGCAGAGAATATACAGCCAAGTGTCTTAAGCATTATGCTGTATTTTCCCTCTAACCCACAGCTTTCCTTTGTGTTAAACCACCTTGAATTCTGACCCTTCCCATGAGCCAAAGTTATTTCTAAAATAGAACAACTGGTTAGTAATAAAGCCCTAAACTTTTTTAGAAATTCTGAGAGTTAGGACTGGGCTCCCCTCCTCACCTGATCCCACACTTCTGATGTTAGCCAGGAGAGGGCTGGGAGAAAGGCTTAGACATTTAGGCTTAAAAAGCATGGATTCTGAAGTCAAAAAACCTAGATCTACTTCTCAGCTCTGCCACCTAATAGCTGTGTGATGTTGAACAATATCCTTAATATTCTGCCTGAGCTTTCCTCATCTGTTAAATGGCACTATAATGCTTTCCTTCCTAGGGAGCTGTGGCATCAAATGAAGTGTTGGCAAGTATTCAGTTAAAGGTCCTTCTTGTTGGCACCTGCGATAACATTACAGAATCTGTCCGTAAGGCTACTTTGCTAGAATGCTCTAAGGGAAACACTTACCATTGCTTCATTCCTCAGTTAGAACTTTATATGGTAGTTTCTGCCAAAGATTAAATTATCTAGGGCCAACAGCAAGAAGTTATTAATCTAATCAGCCCATTGTCCTTAAAACAGTCTGGGCATATGCTAACAGGGGAGAGAAAGATAAAGAAAGATCCAGAGTGGAAGGCCATCTGGGAAGGCACAAGTGAGGTGGCACGCAGGTCTCGGGAGTGAGGGAAATCAGGGGAGAGAGGCCGAAAGTCTTGACTTCTTTATAGTTCTGCCCGGGACGCCCCTCACTCAGCTCAGCACTGGTCCCGCACGACAACTCAGTGAGAGCTGAAAGTAATGTTCATGAAAGCAGGGACTGTCTTTGAGTTGGGCCCTGATGAATCACACTTGGCTGGCTTTAGAAATGGGTGGTGAGGACACGAAGCCTAGACAAAGGGGCTCTTTCCTACAGCAGTGACATATGTGTGACAGGCTCTCAGTTTATTTCATTTCTAGTAGAACACATGGGTGACTGTGGGCTAGTCTGACTGCACATCCAAGATGCCACAGACACTGAAAGGAAATACTTCACTTCCCTCGTAGGAGTGTTGTGAGAATTAAGTAACGCCTTTGCCCCAAGAAAGGCTTAGGGGAGCCTCACTTTCTCCGGGTGCACAAGAACAGGCCTTCCCCAAGACTGGAGAGAGACCTTGACCTCCCAAAGACACCTGGTACCAAAGGGCAGCCTTCAGAGCTGCCCAGCCCTGCCACTTACCAACCTTAGAAAGTCCACTCATGCATTCTTTTATCCATTCATTGACCACATAGGTACCAAACAAAATTTATTGAACAGAATTTTACTTTGCACCAGGGCACAGTGCTAGATGCTGTGGATACAGAGATGAACAAGACAGACAAGGTCCCTGTCCTTGTGTAAGTTATATTTTCATGAAAGAAGAGAGATGGATAAAGAACAAGTAAGCAAATAAACAAATGAGATCATTTCAGATTGAGATAAATGTTATGCACTAGGCAATTCACTGGGGAATAATCTGGGGATGGGGAAAGAAACAATTAACTGGGTGGTCAGGACAGTTCCTTTCCAAGAGGAAGCACTTGACCTGGGACAGAACCATGAGAACCAGCTTGACATGGGAATAGCTACAGAAGGAGCTTCCCCTGTGGAGGGGGCTGCAAGCACAAGGCCCTGGTGAAGGAAAGGCCTTGGGGCCCAAGGAACAGAGAGAAGGGCCCTGTGACTGTGCAGACTGTGTGACTATGTGATCACGGCAGAACGAAGGGAGATGAAGTCAGCAAAGCAGGCAGGGAACAGACCCTGTCTTGTATGCCACAGTAAGGGATGAACATTATTCTAAAGGCCACAGAACAGTTTCACACAAGGGAATGCCATGATCTAATTTTGGTTTCAGGAAGACGATTTTGGCTGGTGAATGTAGAGAGAGAGAGAGCACAAGGTGGAAGCAGAGAAACCAGGTAGGAAGATACTGAAGTAGTTTGGGTGAGAAATGATGGTGACTTAGACCAGCGTGGTGGCTGGGGAGACAGAGAAGTGGATATATTTGAGATGAATTTTACAGGTATCATGGAAGGATTTTGTCTGGAATTTGGGGGAGAGTGGCAAGGAACCAGGAAGAATTAAACTAATTTTATAAAACTTCAGTTTATTCACTTGTAAATTTGGAATCTGTTACTGTAACATAATGTTTAAGGATTAAACAAGAGAACATATGCTGCCTGGCACAAAGTAGGTACTTGATAAACAGCCAAGTTGTCCCTTGTTCTGACCTAGGTTGAACTGGGAACCTCTAAGTGTTCCAGTAAGTTCATTCCAGAATCTCAGTCATTAAAAATTCAAACTATTATAAAATGTATGCTAGGCCCAATAGGCTCAGAAAAATCTCTCAAATTGTCATCAGTTTGGAGTTAGTTAAAGTAAACACTGAGTTATTAAACTGTAGAGAACAGCCAATAGAAGCTTCTAGACAGACTGTAACAGCTGACAAGTGTTCACCATATGCTTATTTTGGGTGCTCCGTGACTTAAATAAAACTCCTTTCTAAATGGCAAGAATATTTGGAGAGCCACATACTCTCTATGGACAGAAACCACATGTGGGAAACAATTGCACAGGGTTTGGTGTCATATGTCTGGAAAACTCTTGATCTCTGAAGCTTTGATGGGGGTTTCCTGGCTTACAGGGTACACACAAGGACTGCAAATCTGACTCTCGCCTTCTGAGCCACTCATGATGGAAAAGTTACCTAGGGGCAGGAAGACCATTCATCCAACTCTGTGCCGGCCCAGCTGTGTGGTCACAGGTACATCTCTCAGCATTTCAGGGTGGGGGACCTGGTCATAGATGCTACATAGATATGCACTTGCCCAGGCCTCTGGCCACCACAAAGCCTGCTGGTCTACCATGGCTGGTTTCAGTGTAGCTGAGCTGAATACAAGACAAACACATGGTCTTGTTGCTTGTTCCTTTTCCGCTTTATCACGGTTAGCTATTTAGAGCAATGGTTCCCTATGTTGCATGTTACAATCCCTTGATGCACTTTATAAAATACTAATTCCCAGGCCCTGTGCCAAGAGATTCTGACCTAATCAGTATAGTAGATGCTATAATATGCTGCCCAGCCAACCCTTTAGGAATGAGGGCTTATCTCCCAGCTGCTGAAGGTGCTGTCAGCAAACAGTACTCAAATTGTCAGACCTCTCTGGGAAGTGCCTTGGCTGAAGAGAGCTGCCTTGTTCAAGGCAACACCCCTTCCTGAGGCAGCCAGCATCTAGTGATTGATCAATATGGGACTATAAAGACAATATTGGTCAATTCAGGACAACTCCGAAAGGCCACACCAGCTTTAGAGCTCTGTGCAAGCAAGTTACCTTCACTGAGAATGCATTGCAGCCCAGCAGCTTCCCTGCCTAACCCTGCTTCCTTCCTTTCCCTTCCTTCAGTAATGAGCCCAAGAGCACACCCTTGTAAACTTCCTGCATGATAATCTCCATTTCAGTGTCTGCTTTCCATGGTTTGAGGTACCACTTGGGCATGAGCCTTTTAAAGCTCTCCAGGTGATTTTAATGAGGGTCAACAACCCCTGATCAAAAGTCAAAATGTGACAGTCAACAGACAATTATTGAGCATCAACTGTGTGCCAAGTACTCAGCCAGGTTTTTTGGTTCCAGATGGAAAAGTAAAGAAGAAAGAGATTAAGAAAACCAACTATATCTCATGCCTGTAATCCCAGTCACTTGGGAGGCTGAAGCGAGAGGATCACCTGAGGCTAGGAGTTCAAGACCAGCTTGGGCAACATGGCAAGACCCCGTCTTTACAAAAAAAATAAAAAAATTAGCTGAGCGCAGTGGCACATGACTGTAGTTCCAGCTATTTGGGAGGCTGAAGCAGGAGGAGTGCTTGAATACGGGAGTTTGAGGCTGCAGTAAATTATGATCTTGCCACTGCTCTCCAGCCTGATACTCAGACAGAGTGAGACCTTGTCTCTAAAAAATGAAAAACAAAAAACAAAACAAGGACTATGACTGCAAAGCTAGTAAGTGGTAGAACTAAGATTTAAAACCAGCCAGACTCCTGTGTATGTGCTCCTAATCACCGTGTTCTGCTCTCTCCAAGATGATGAAGGAGAAGCATAGGATGCCCAGGGAGCCCTAACCTACCCATGCTGGTTAGGGATGAGGGGTAGGGTCAGAGGAGAATTCTCTGAGGAAGTGAGATTTAAGTTGATATCTAAATAAGAGGAGTCTAGGGAGAGGCAACAGAATATACAACCACCCAAGGTAAGAGAGAGCTTAGTCTGTCCCAGGAACTGATTGTTTGGTGTGATTACAATTGAGACAGCAAGAGGTGAAGCTGGGGAGGTGGCTGATATCAGAGCACACAGAGCCTTTTCTCTAACAGCAACAGGAAGCCAAAGGGTTCCTGTAGGGGAGGGTTGCATCGTGATAACTCTGCTGCCAGACAGAGGACAGATTGCAGGGCAATAAGAATGGATGGATGGCAGGTGGGGTTGGTTTTTAATTTCAATTTTCAGAATCAACTTATAGGCCAATGGTTCTCATCCAAGGATAGGATGGCACCTCTGGGGCCATTTGGAAATGTGTGGAAATATTTTTGGTTGTCACAATAATCACAGATGTTAAAAATCTGGTAATGTGAGGGATGGCCCCACACAAAGGCACAACTGTCCTATTCAAAATGCCACCAGGGCCCTCATTGGGAAATCGAGCCATATGCAAGCACAAAAGGCTTAATTATAGGAATATAAATGTTACAATCCATAGCAATGTAAAAGTAATTGTATATCTGTGAGAATTTGGAAAATGGAGCAGGCACAAGAGGTAAAGGGAAGTGTAGAGGTATAAATTTATTCATCTTACATAGTGGGTATCAAGAGGTACTGTCTAAAGTTTATGGATCCAAATGATGGCTAAGTATATAAAAGTTATAAAGAGAACCAAGAGAAAAGTTCAAAATAAAAACAGCCCTTTCACCTGTGGCCTCTGCCTGGGCTGGTATGCACTGTGGAGCTCCAAACACTTGTGGAGGGGCCAGCTATGGACTTCGGGAAGGTGAAATGCCAGTATAACTGGAAAATAAGGCATACTTCATCTATGTGAAGACGGGAATTAGTGGCAGGCAGACAGTCTGAATGTGGAGTTTTCAGCTGCCTTCACTTGAATGAGAAACCTGCCTCTGTCAGGAATTCAGATGTCTGACAGCCCTGTGTGACACCTAGATAAGTATTGGGAATAGAAGTTAGGGAAAACGTCACTGTGTTCTTTGAAGTTTATTCAGGACATCAACAACGTGGCAGAATAGGATGGTCCAGTGCTCAGTGCCTCATAGAAACATCAATTTGACAATTATCAATACACAAAATATATCCACAAGAGCTAAGGAAACCAAATGAGAGATTACAAGGTATAGCATAGAAATAACATGCGTTGAAGAGGGTAGGAAAGACAGTTTCACAGTACCCTCATCATCCCTCCACTAACCCCAAGCAGCACAGCTCAGATATCTTTTGCATGGGAAAGGAGAGTGAATTAAAAACCAGATTTTCTTTGGACCCCAATACCAGCCCCACCTTAGTAAAACCCAGTGACAGGCAGTTCTCCACAGCTTCATACTCCAGGCTGGTACCTGAAGACTTAGATTCCAGGTCAGGCCAAGTACCTGTGGATCTTGGCTTTAGGCTGGCCCCAACATACAGGCTCTAGGCCCACTGCTACAGGCTAGCTGGCCCATGGGCCACACCATATGGTGTGCCAAGAATCTCTCTGGATGAGCTGGCTGCTGAAGAGTTTTCTCTGCTGAAGCCAGTCTGTAAAGACTAAAATAAGTTCCCACTTCTTCAAATGTACAGAAACCAACTCATGGACACAAGGATCATGAACAATCAGGAAAATACAATACCACCAAAGGAAAAAACTAAAGCACCAGTATCCAACCCTAAAGAAATGGAGATTTATGGACTGCCTGAAAAAGAATTCAAAATAATTTTAATAAAAAATCTCAGTGAGTTACATGAGAATACAGATAGAGAACTAGATGAAATCAGGAAAGCAATACATGAACAAAATGAGAAGTTCAACAAAGACATAGAAATCGTTAAAAAGAACCAAACAAATTCTGGAACTAGAGAATACAGTATCTAAACTCGAAAATTCCATAGAGAGCTTCAACAGCAGTCTCTAAAGAAGAAAGAATCTCTGAACTTCAAGACAGATCATTTGAAATAACTCAGAGGAATAAAAAGAAAAAAGAATGAAAAAGAGTGAAGAATGCCTATGGGAATTATGCGATACTGTCAAGAGAACCAACAAACACATTTTGGGTGTTACATAAAGAGCAGAGAAAGAGGCAGAAAGTTTAAAGAAAACTTCCCAAATCTGGAGAGAGAAATTAACATCTAGATCCATGAGGCCTAGAGAACCACAAATACATTAAAGAGATCTTTACCAAGACACATTATAATCAAACTCTCAAAGACATAGAGTTTTGAAATTTATTCATATATGTACTACCTATCCAAAGACTTCTTTGAAAATCCTGCCCTCCTTCCCCATGTCGCTGTTAGAAGAGGAGCCATTGGTTAACAGTCTTCTGTTTTTAAGTAGCCTTAACAAATGACCTTGTTCTAGGGCATTAAATCTGTCCTGGTAGATTTCTGAGGCCACATCTCTGTGGGCAGCATAACATAATATTCAAATGCTCTAGCTTTGTCTATAGCTGCAAGACCAAAGGAAAGATTCTTAATTTCTTATGTAAAATAGGAATGTTACTTTACCCTCAATGGTAATTAATATGCATTATTAGCTGCTTAGTATAGCACATAAATATACTAGTAGTCAATTCTACTAGAATCCTGAGCCCCAAGAGAGCAGAGACCGTTTGTTTTGTTTACTATTGTGTACTGGAAAGTGCCTGGCACATAGTAGTAGTCTCTGATATATTAGTTGACTGCTGAATGTCAAATGATTGACCTCAAAGGTATGAATTCCATTCTGTAAACTTTTAGGCCTTTTACCTTTGTCAAGTTTAATTCTCTCATCAAAAGAAACTTTAAAAAAATAATGTCATTGATGACATGACTTCCCATATTCACCTAATGCATGTGTTTTAATAGATTTTGTGGTGTCAAAATATGTCCTCAATCTCTTAATGGCTTTTCCTCTGTTCAAAACTAGAAAAGGTCCTCATTATCACCTGAAATCCAGACTCTATTCTGGCACTGAAAGTTCCATTATCAAACTTGTCACTGAGATCTTTCAAAGTTTCAGCAGCAATTCTTGCTTTTTTTTTTTTGAGACAGTCTCACTCTGTCACCTGGGCTAGAGTACAGTGGCATCATCACAGCTCACTGCAACCTCAAACTCCTGGGCTCAAGTGATCCTCCTGCCTCAGCCTCCAGAGTAGCTACAACTATTTTTTGTAGAGATGAAGTCTCACTACATTGCTCAAGCTGGTCGCAAATTCCTGGCCTCAAGCAATTCTCCTGTCTTGGCCTCCCACGGTGCTGGGATTACATGCGTGAGCCACCACACCTAGCCAGCAATTCTTGCTTTGAAGGCCTCATTCCTGGTGCAGACCCACACTCATTCCCAAGTAACCCAAATGTGAATAGAGCTCTTGAGTCATCTCTGCTCACAACCAGGCCCACCTGGAGGCCAGATTCCTTGTCAATTTACTTCATCAGACCAAGATCCTCAAGAGCGGGTGATTTGTCTTTTCCATCATTGTATCCCCAATCTTGTATAGTGTCCTTCACAAAATAGGCATTTGATGAATGAAGTCTTGTATTTTTAACTTCTGTTTCCTGTGTGTTTTTTTGCTGCTGAGTCTCTAAGCACCTATAACACTTCTTCTGAATCTCCCAAAACATCACTAAGATCCTCAACAACTAATTATTCAGTTGAAAAATAAATACATGAAAAATAAAAACATAACTAAAAGTGTGAATAAGAGAAGGGAAAGGAACAATGTAGGTAAGCTAAATTTCTTATCTTTCATGGCAGGGGGTCAGTAAATAAGATTAATGAATCAAGAAATGGAGGTAGAAATATAATATTTAGAATATAGAGTGAACTTTCAGAAAATCAGGAAGAAAAACCATCAGAAAAAGAAGAAGTGAATTAGAGTTTGAGTTCAGGAGTAGGAAGTGGTGAGGGAAACTCTGACTTTGCATTTTATCCCTTGTCTTAAATACTTTTTGTACGTTTATTTCCATCTGTATATGTTATATATGTAAGTGAACTTAGTTTCCTGCCTTACTTAAGGCATGCCTCTGTGATGGACAGCAAATGGTTTTCTCACTTTCTGAGGAGCTAGTTCTATTCAGCAGGGACCTGCCAACAACTATGGGCCACCTTCAGACATATGTCCATGTACCCATAGTTTTCAAGTGTTGAACTGTACCGTCTCCTCATCTGCACTGGGGCTGAATCCATGAGTATTTTCTTTTGAGTGCTGTAAGGACTTCCCTGCCCCCACTGGGTCTAGATCCATTTTTCCCTAAGTGGAACTGTGGGAAGAGGAAAGGGGAGACTGTGCAGTCGCTGGGAAGCTTGGTAGTCAGCCTCTGGAGAAGAAAGGAACAAATTCTCCAGGGCACCCTTATCTTCTGGGAGGCTCCTTCCAACTCGTGGGAGTCAGGTACAAGCAGGGATTCACTATAAAGGAACGGACAGATTCCTAACAAGCCATGTGTCTGTGAGTAGAGGACATGGGAGGGAGAGGAGTGGAGTGATGAGCAGGAGTCAGAATCCAGCATAGCCTGAATCTGAACCCTTCAAACACCAGCTCAGTGGGGGCTCTATTTGCCATTAATTTTTATAACAACTACTCTTCTATCTTTCTGTGCAGCCTTTCTGAGGGACAGTGACAGGACACATGTACTACAGTGAGTGGCTTACTTAGTCTTCTGTCATCTGTGATCTCCTCTCCAAGGGTAGGATCTGAGCCTCATTCATCTTCATATCCCTTGCACTGGGATATAAAGTTGAATAAATGAATGTTGGTTGAATAAATAAAAGCCAAGTGAATAAACAAAATGCTCATTATATCCTCCCTTTTTTAAAACATCAGCAAAATAGGGTATGGAGTATAACAAAAATTCCATTACTTTCTGGTACATCCCTGATTGTGCGACTGGTGCATGTCTACTTGTGTGTGTATGTATGTGTGTGTGTGTGTGTGTGTGTGTGTGTGTGTGTGTGTGTGCGTGCGCTACTATAACTACTTGCAGGAGTTAGATAATTGGTACTGGGAATGCAAGTTAACCCTTTGGGATCCCTAAGAGGTTCAGGGAAGCTTGGACTTCTCCAGGAATAATGGATTAAAGAGGAAATTCAGTAACACTGCAAGTGTGGGATGACATTTGTAGAAAGAAAGTTTCACTCAAAAAATATTTGGAATGGTCTAGGCAATAAGCTTAAAGAGCATGAGCCTATGCTACAAGTGGAAACTTGGCACTAAAAACACCAATTTGCTTCCTCTCTTGCCCAGGGAGCTGAGCCAAATATCTGTTTAGTCAGGTGAACAAAGTATGATGGAATTAATAAGCAGGGGATACCTACAACAACATTACCTATTGAATTAGCCTACAAATAATAACAAGCAGTGCCTGTGAGATTGTGGTAAAATTTGTATGCTTCTCCTCTATTGAAGGTATTATAAATCGGTTTAACCCTTTGGGAAATCAGTAAGTCAAGGAGGCTGCCATGCCATTCTTATCTAGCTATGGAAAAGAACTTTGTAAAGATTTCAGATATCTTTGATTAATCATTGTAAAGATTTAATCATGCCCTGGTGGGTGTTCCCATAGATTAAAAGTAACAAAGCAACATTATGATAGGAATGGTGTACAAAATTTCCTTAGCAGGAAGTTATAGATGGACACGGCTGGGATTCTGTCCAGATAGTTCTAACTAAGAGAAGTCCAGAATGTTTGTGAAGGTTCTGCAGCTCTCCCAGGTTTGTAGCTTCCCCTGGGGAGCCTTGGACTTTGGGTAATTCCTGGATAATGAATGTGATCAATTGATTTATACATTCATTCAAAAATGTTTATTGAGCTTCCATTGTGCGAGTTATCCGTTTGAAGGAAGGCATCTCTTTTATCTTTCTTTGGGCTCCTTTCTTGCACAGGGAGGATACTCAAGAGATACTTGCTGATTGACAGGCTGAAACAAAATGGATTTTCCCACACTA
The DNA here is from genome assembly GCF_000956105.1 of Propithecus coquereli. NCBI lineage: Eukaryota > Metazoa > Chordata > Mammalia > Primates > Indriidae > Propithecus > Propithecus coquereli. The sequence continues at coordinate 3,136,969 of NW_012141191.1, forward strand.
GTTTCATAACTGGGTTGTAGTTGACAGAATTTATTGCATCTGTAAAACTTCCTTAAGTTTATGAGTTGCTAAGCTTGGGAGATTATAGCTTTTGTTTTGCATTCCTCTTGCAATAAAGATCTCTTTTTGTATTTTCATTGCTATCAAAATCAGTTGCTGATGGCTCCCTTATGTAAATTCTCTCTGGCAGGGGCTGGATTGGCTCCATATTTTTTAATGAGCTTCCTCATCTAGTGCTAAATGCTAGAGCCTCAGGTTGTTGACCTTAAAGCCTCAGCTTAGAGGTTCACTGATTTCACCTTTTCTTCAATACTAACATTCCCATTGGTGTGTGCATGTGTGTGTGAGAGAGGGAGAGAAAGAGAAAGAGAATTATGGCTTCAATCTAAAGTTCAGATGTTGAACTTCGACTATTTATTAATACATACTCCTAATCTTTGGACTATTCTCAGGGAATCTTAAGAGATAAACAAAAAGCCATGATCCAGAGACCTGGAAAATAGAAGAGAACTGAAGGATTAACTTGCATGTGGCTGGAGTTGGAGTGTGAGGGTGAGGCTGTTAGCCTGAGTAGAGGAAAATAATACATCAATAGTCAACAGTAACTAAACAGAAATTCACAGACTAGTCCAGCAACAGAACATTGGCAAAGGATGCACTGGTTCTACCATACCTTGGTAGCCATGGGCTTCTTAAAGGGGATTTCGGCTTGCAGCCAAACACCCCTCGGAGACTCCAACAGCGACCAGATCTTTTCCTGAACCACGTGGTTCTCTTCAAAGATATAAACTGCGAGGGTGTCACTCATTTTTAAAAACCCATAGATGGCGTAATGAAAACGCAGACAATACTGCAAGTTTCCTGGTAGAGAGGGACCGTAGAGCCTTCCAATGTAGCCAGGCTGAGATGTGAACTTTGTGTTGGCCAGCAAGTAATACCCTGTGAACAAGACAAAGCATTTAGTGTATCCGCAATGAAAAATAATCTAATCCAGGTTAGCAGGTGGAAAAATGTGGTTAAAGCAGTGGCATTTGCCAGTAGAGACTATTTCCATAGGCTTTAAATGATAGAAAGCATTTTCTAATGTCTGCAATTTAAGTGAGAGAAAATACCTCTGTGCCTCTATTGGAAATAAAACCTTCTTCAATTCTAAGTAAACTTTATAAATCAGTAAAGATTTTCTACTGCATATGCCCAGATTCCAGTAGTCATTTATGCTTTTCATGAAACAAAAAGGATGAAATCATCCTGGGGCTACCAGCTGGCTTGGGTTGTATACTTAATGCTGGGTTGCAGTGGAGGGATAGCCAAAGCAGATTTTTCCTTCTTTACTCTGCAGTGACCAGTGGGGATGGAGGGATCAGAGTCTGGCCTGGCAGTCTTTGTGGGGGTTTGTGTGTATGGGCAGATCTCCTCTCTAGGTCAAATGTTGAACTTGCCCCTGAAGAGCAAGTTTTTAATCAGATAGTCCCTCTCAGGTGCTGAAGATCTGTGATCTTCCCTTATTTCTAAATGGCATAAAGAAAAATCAGATCAGGAAACTCCCTCTCCCACCACCCTTATGGTCAATTTTTAATAAAACAGGTCCATGTATCCTAGAAAGCCTGGGCAGAAAAGAAAAAAAAATAATAACACCTACTTTTTTCTTTCCCTTTTCTGCTCGCTCCCCCATCAATTTTCTTTTGGGCACATCGGTCTTTGCTACACAGTTTAGTTTTTTCCAATTATTTAACTCATAAGAAAAGGAAGATAGGCTGAGTGCAGTGGCTCACGCCTGTAATCCTAGCACTCTGGGAGGCTGAGGCGAGAGGATTGCTCGAGGTCGGGAGTTCGAGACCAGGCTGAGCAAGAGCGAGACCCCCCGTCCCTACTAAAAATAGAAAGAAATTAGCCAGACAACTAAAAATATATAGAAAAAATTAGCTGGGCATGGTGGTGCATACCTGCAGTCCCAGCTATTCGGGAAGCTGAGGCAGGAGGATAGCTTGAGCCCAGGAGTTTGAGGTTGCTGTGAGCTAGGCTGATGCCACGGCACTCTAGTCTGGGCAACAGAGCGAGACTCTGACCCCCGCCACACACACAAAAAAAAGAAAAGGAAGATAACACCAGAGCTCTCTCTCTCCATACACAAAGAAGCCATGTGAGCACACCACAAGAAAGTGGCCATCTGCAAGCCAGGAAGAGAGATCTTAAAGAGAGGCCTTCTCTGCTGAGAAGAGGGGTTTCTCAGTTCCTTTATAATAAACTCTCCAATGCTTACTCTGGCCTGCCACATCCATGATCTATCTCCCTCTCCAACTTTCTTTTCCTCCACTTTTTCCACCTTCCTTCCTCACAGTGCAGCTACGGCCACATTGACCTTCCTACTCCATGGTGTGACCAGCTCTTCCTAAACTCGAGGCCTTCACAGATGCTCTTCCCCCTGCCTGGATCACCCCCACGCTCTCAGCTAACTGCAGCTTCCCTCAGAGAAATGTTTTCTCAATCCTCCACCAAAACTAGGTTCTTTCCTCTATTCTCTCTCAGAGCTCATTCTTCATTTCTTTCATAGCACTCACTAAAGGGGATCAGAACATGCCACCCCAAAATACGCCACTTTGGCATATGGATTATTTTGAGCTAAAGGCACTTGAGAGATAGTAAATTTAGGAAGGGATCTCTGGCCTCCCACCTTCTACCTAAATGCAGGTCATAAAATTTCCCATGAACCATGTGTCCTCCCTGTACCAGGAAGGGAAGAACATTCTTACAACAGAAGCCTAGGAGTTGACATGAAGATGGATCTGTACAAACAGCCTACTAAAATAACCCTTATCTTTCATTAGTGTCCCCCATACATTTCCTAGTTACTTTCCCACAATTTGCTGCCCCTAGAAGCTTTGTCTTGTCACTTCTCTATAATTTTATCATTCTCTGTTAAAATGGTATATAAGCTCTCAGGCCTATCTGCTTCTTTGAGTTTTCATTTTTCCTATAAAGGCTCCTGTATAAAACTGTTTAAAACTTGTATATTTTTCCCCTGTTAATCTATCTTATGTCAGTTTAGTTCTCAGGCCCAGCCACAGAACCTAAGAGGGCAGAGGAAAAACTTTTCTTTCCCAATAGCATTTACCACAACTTGTAATTATAAGTTTATTTGTCTAATGTTCCTCTTGCCCATTGAAATGATTGTCGGCCAACAAGAATAGGATTCACATCAGATTTGTTCATTACTGTAGTGCCCAGGAGTTAGAATACTTGAATCTTTATCTTGCTTTGAAAATTGACAAAGTGAGAGTATAGTGAGTTTTTGTCCCTAAAGAGCTCCCTGTTTCATCAGCTCACTGTTCCTAGAACTCAAATGTTTCTCTAGAGATGATTTTCCAATTAGTCTGCAAATGTCAGAATAGCTTTTGTAGGGCCTGCATTCCTACCAGTGAGGCAACCTCTAAAAAAAAAGAATACAAAATGACAAGTGCAAAATCGCGAGGGCCCCTTTCAGGGCCTTTCCCAGGGCTGCTACCAGCGAGGGGCCCTGGAACTTAAGCTTCATCAGCTTCATGATAAATTCACCCCTGCGCCCAGTATATAAATCTTTGTTGAATAAATGAATGAAACGTTAAACCCTCTGAAATCAAGCTCTTTCCACGGTCTCTACTGGAGTGGGCTCCGCAAAATATGTCATTAAATTAATAGGGAATCCCTATACAAGGAATGCTCAAACTCAGGTTTCTAAGAGCTCCTTACAGATACATCCATCAAGTGCCCACCTTGCATTTTCCGATAACTTCCCTCAACAATAGATTTTTTATTATAGTAAAATACATCTAAAATTTCCTATTTTAACCATTTTAAAGTGTACAATTCTGTGGCATTTAGTATATTCACAATGCTGTACAAGTATCACTACTATCTAGTTCCAGACCACTTGCGTTAGCCCAAAGGGAAACCCCATACCCACTAAACATTCTCCATTCCCCCACCCCAGTCCCTGGCAACAGCTAATCTGCTTTCCATCCCTATGGATTTTTCTGTTCTGAACATTTCATGTAAATGGAATCCAATAGTAATTTTAAAGTATTTCATTTAAAGTGAAGAGCAAAATAATTTCCAAAGATTTGGCTATTTAATCAACTGGCAAATACATTTGCTAGGATAGCAAATTGAATTCCAATTTTTACAAAAACTGTCAAACACTAGATTATCTATTGTGTTTCCTTCTTCGTAGTTGCTTTTTTTTTTTTTTTTGAGTCCATGTCTTTGTAGGTGTGGCTGAGGAATGGCCAAGGAGGCGTGCAGACTACCTCAGAGGGCCCCACATGGCCAGCCTGCCAGTTTACCTGAGCCTGTGGTGTGGTCTCCGGCCCGATACATGTTTGGTTTTACTTTCACTCGGGTCCAACCCGGACCTTCTTTATCTTGGTAAAAGTTGCAGAGGTCTTCCTCAAAATTGCAGCTTGCTTCCACGGCACTGAAAGGAAGGTCTGAGCAAAGGAGAACCAAAGTTAATGACAGTCAAACCAAAAGATCTCAATGGTCTATGGCAACCAGTTGACAGATACATATACGTTTATGCCGGGGGAGACTGAAGAAATAAAACACAACTAAATATTTTTACCTGAATGGCATGCTGCCAGGTTAGCATCAAAGCAACATTTGAACATGACAGAAAAACTGTTTTTTTCTTCTCTAAAGGGAGGGGAGAAAACAGCCCAATTTACACTCTCTACAAAAATGAAGTACTAGATTTCAGAAGAAATTTCCTTTCATGACTGTAAGCATTGATTCACATGCTTCATCACAATACAAAATTCATTCACACAAAATTTAAAAGAAAGAAAGGGAAAATGAAAGGATTTCAAGGGACTCTTAATTTCTAAGATATGTATTTTAGAAATAGTATTTTCTAGAAATAATTTTCCTTTGTTGCCTAATCTCTGTGTCAGAAGCTCGGTTGCCGTCTACTTATAATTGATATTAGTAGTAGGAGCTGATCTGCTTGAAGAAAGTCGTCACTCAGGACAAATCATGCAGTTCAAAAAGTCACAACAATTCTGTCATGGGTACTGCTATTGTTCTGGCTTTGCTGAGTTCTGGTATCATTTACCCTGGTTTTATAAATATCACCTCAGCCTCGATGGCCCAGAGGAAATGGGACATAAAAGATTGACTGCTTTTTTGAGAATAACTTTATAGTCCTATTAACAAGTAAGTTGTACATCTCACTGTTCAGATTGTCCACTGAGTCCAGAGGAGATGTATTGTAGCAGTTTGGGACACATTCCACGTAGCCGAGTATGATTTTGGTCTGCACGCTGACACACATGTGTCTAACACTCTAGGACCAGCGAGAGGGCCCTGTGTGGAATAACTGGAAAATCATCTCTAGAGAAATATTTGAGTTCTGGGAGCAGTGACCTGATGAAACAGGAAGATGTTGAGAGACACAGACTCCCTATCCTCTCAATCTGTCAATTTTCAAAGCAAGAAAACATTCAAGTGGGCTGAGGAACTGACCCAGATTAAAAGGGATGAAAGAGGCACGACAATCAAATGCTACAAGGGATCCAAGATACAATCTTGGTCCAGAAGAACAAATATCTATAAAGGACATTATTGGGGCAACTGGAGAACTTGGTATATGAACTGTAGGCTAATGTTGCATCAGTATTGACTTTCCTGAACTTCATAATTATCCTACAATGAATTACATTGGAGAATGTGTTTGGCCTTATAAAATACACATTAAAATATTTAGGGGCAAAGGTGTATGATGTTTGCAACCTACTCCTAAATGATTGAGAAAGCAAACATAGCAAAATGTTTATTTGCAGATCTGGGGGAAAAGTAAATGGGAGTTCTTTGTAGTATTCTCGCAAATCTTGTCTGAGTTTGAAATGATATAAAAATAAACAGTTTCAAAAACATTCAATTTTTTAAAAAAGTAAGTGACTAACACCACATTACAAAAGAAAAGATTAGGAAGAAAATATTCCTGTATAACTAGAACCTAGGTGTGTCTCAGGCAACACACCCTAGGAAGTGCACCAGGAGCAAACCCTGATGAGCCAGACAGGAGAAAAGGAAACGCAGAAAATTCTCAGGGCGCTAAGACCGGTGGATTAGCCCACACTCTGCTCTGCCTGATTCTGTCAGCACCAGGGTATATCTTTAAGCTCTGAAGATAAAGTTGGTGAAAAAATGAATATGATGTCATACAAACAAGGATCCTTTGACATTCTCCTATGGAGACTGGAGACCACAGGAAACCTCATTAAGGTCTCTAGTATTAGTCACCCCTCCAATATCTGGTAATGAAAAAACAAATGAAAAGTCCAAAATCTACAGATGGCCATCTAGCTCAGGAAATGGGGTGGCACTCCAAAATGCCACGCATGAAGAAAATAGCAGGTCAGTGGAATTACTCATCAGGAATGAATCTCAACACAGTACCCATGGGCAACTGCAAGAGAATCTTAACTAATTCATTAGGTGTGTGGGAGGGAGTGGGAGGTGGTATTAAAACTAGAAAGTTTATGATAGTTTTATTTATAATTGCCAAAACTTCAAAGCAACCAAGATGCCCTTTAGCAGGTGAATGGATACATAAACTGTGGTATAGCCAGACAATGGAATGTTATTCAGCACTAAAAAGGAATGAGCTATCAAGCCATGACAAGACATGGAGGAAAGTTAAATGCATATCACTAAGTGATGGCCGCCAATTTGGAAAGACTACATATTGTATGATTCCAACTGTATGACATTCTGGAAAAGGTACAACTATAAGGACAGTAAAAAGATCAGTGGTTGCCAGGGGTTGGGGGTAGGATGAACAAGCAGAGCACGGAGGATTTTTAGGGCAAGGACACTGTTGTGTCTGATACTCTAATGGTGAATACGTGTCATTACACATTTGTCCAAATCCATAGAATGTACAACACCAAGGTGAATCTTAACGTAAATTATGGACTGTGGGTGACAGTGAGGTGGCGGGGAGGGGGAATATGGGAAATCTCTGTATTTTCCATTCAATTTTGCTGTGAACCTAAAACTGTACTAAAAAATAAAGTCTATTAAAAAAAAACTTGGCAGTAATCAAGGATCGCATCTCTCTATGATGAGAGATTGAGTTATACAGAAAGGATTTTTTTGATGATGTGATTATATTCTTTTGCTAAATACCTAGTTTTAGAAATGGATTTGTCTGGGGTCCTGAGAAGGTCTGATAAAAAGAAAATCTCAAAAGCCTAACTCAGAGGCGAAATCTTTTTCAGCTAGAATGCTGCTTCTACCTTGAGACAACATCTGATTGCAGAAGATGGGGCCAGAGGGCCTGTGTCTGACCAACAATGCGATCCCAGAGAGCTGGGGTGCGTGCAAAGCCTTTGCTGAAAGCTTGTTTCAGAAGTGTAGGTCAAGTGGTAATCACAAATTGGGCTACTGGGGAGTGTTAATGACATATCTGAAGCATGGGCAGGAATCAGACGCAGCTAGAAACCCCCGAGCGTCAGTTGATGATCAGGAAAAAAAGAAAAAAGAATTAAAGCCCCTTTAAGAAAGTTATCAAAAAGCATCATCATGTAAGGTTTAATCACTTGCTTTCTGACATTTGAACTTTTTAGGAATGAGAGGCTTTGAAGATAATCTAATTAGATTCAGTGTGTTGCAGTTTGAGAATAGTTGGGAGCATTTCTCATTCTTTCCCCTGTTCCATAGGGTTCATAGAGACAAACTCAGCATCAGTCCTCCAGACCCAAAAAGCTCATCAGCCCCTGTGGTGCTAAAAAGAGAGATACTGGGAGCAGTGTGCTCTCTTGATGGCTAAAATTGCGGGGTAGTTTTATTTTAGCATGAGCCAGCCCGAAGGCAGGCTGCAATAGCTCAAAGCTGGTTGGGAAGAGAGTGAGTGGAACCCACCACACTGAGGAACATGATGAAGCAAGAAGCTGGGTCACTGGTGAGGCTGCGGAGAGCATCTAAGATAAGGGAGCATCTAAGGATGCACTTGGGAGCACCTAAGATAAGGAAGGCTGTGGCAACTTCAGCTGTAACCTAGGCAGCAACTGGACCTGAGTTTCCAAGTAGACAAGAGGTCTGGGCAGTATGTTTTTTGGTGAATGGCTGGTTTGGGGATTCAAGGAGTGATCCTTTGAGAGAAGTGTATCCATGGATGCTGGAATCCACCCAGTCCCTGGCTTGGGTGTGGGGTAGACCCAAGCCCAGAGAGGAGGTTGGGCCTGCATGCGGCAGGGCAGTGGAGCTCTTAGTTTCGGGTTGGGCAAAGTGGATGGGATCACCTGTTAGGCATTCAAGGATTCACAAACCAATAGGAGGACTTATTCCTACAGTCTAGACTTTAGGACAAATGTGGTTGTGAAGGGGGAGTGTGTGGGTGGAAAGGGATGGAAAGGGAAGTTCCATAACTCAAAGTGGGGGTAGTCTCACTGTCCTCTGGAAGCATGCTGGGGGGGGCCACATGACACTGAGTGTTGAACACCTGTGACTATGCAATGGGTCTCAAGTTTGGGAGACTGGATTAACTCTAAGCTTAACCAGATGGTGGGAACACGGTGCTTCATACGCTGAAATAATTCCTGTCTCAGCCTACTAGGGAGACGAGGGAAGAAAATGCTTGAACCAGCTGGGAAAAGCAGAGACAACAAGTCTGGAGCTAACTGAGATAAAGAAAAAATGTTGGCACCTGTTTTGAAACAGAAGGGCATAAACTATTTGCGAAATGCAAGATGAAGTATGAAAACTAAAGGGCTCAGCTTCTAAAGAGTCAATCTGGCCTGCAGCCACTCAATGACAGGCACAAAGCAGGCTCCAGCTGACACATTCATCAAGGCAGTGCCCCTTGCTGATTCCCTTTAGCTGCAATCTGACCCTCTGTTCTCCTGGGAAGGAGTGGGTGTATTTTGAAAATAAAGTACATAATGTCTCATGACCAAGCATTTTCTGTGTGTCATACTCTATGCAGTGGCCTTCATAGACATTAACTCATCAATCTTCCTGACAACTCTATGAGACAGATTCTTCCATCCTTGTCCTATAGATGTGGAAACGGAGGCTCGAAGAGGTTAAATAGTATGACCAACGCCACACAGCGTGTTAGTAGCAGATAGGGATGTGAATCCAAATTCCTGGTTCTTGAGCGTAACACTATGATGATGCAATTAAACCATTTTAAAGCCAACTTGGTATGGTCGGAAGTTCTGAAGACCAATATGGAGCCTTGGTCAATCTAACCCTAATATATAAAAATACATATCTGTGGAGGCTCCTGCAGAGAAAGGGTCTCTGTGTGGGTTGTATTTTACAGACTGAGGGGCCAACAATCCTCTTAACAGATGGTCCTTATTTTGCTAGAACCTTTCTTTTCCTTTCCCCACCAGTCAGACCACCAGTATAATAGGAAAGAGCTCACAAAAATTCTGTATCTTTTTCAAAGAAAGAGCATTTCTAAACATCACTTCTAAAGTGACTGAGTTGATTCTATTACCTCTAGCTGCCTTGCCACTCCACCCTCTACCCAGGACAGATATCGAATAAACACCTTTTTCCCCATATATTATACCTAACTGGGACATATAAAGGTTCAATGTAACTGCCTAGTGACAGAGAAGAACAACTTTCTAAAACTAATGATAAGAAGGTTGTAAAATTACTATTAACATAATTGAAATATTAACTGATAGGATTAGGGAGCACATGAATTTAGAGAAGTAAAACAATTTTGATTTCTGGGTTCTGTCAAATTTAGAAACTTTTAATCTTTAATTATTATTTGGGTTAAATCATTTATAATATATAAATCTAGTCTGGTTCTATTTATTTTACTACCTTTAAAAATTAGAATTAGTAAAAAATAATATTTAGCTTCAGAAAATTAGCAGATCTCTCCCTAATTTTGGTGTAACAGTTTAGTTCAAGTAGAAAATATTATCTTTTTTAGTCCCTTTGCTTGTAAAATATATCTGAAAGCATATTAAGAGACCAACTCTATTTTAAGTGAAAGTCAGACCACAAAGGTCAAATTCAAAAATTTCTTTCTACATTCCAAAACTCAGAATGGGGGCTCATTAATAAGATGGGGTGACCACAGTGTCTCCCTGGGTCTCTCAAGGAAACAAACTCAGTAAATGGTAAGGTCAATTACATTTATGTGGGCTATCATTAATATATTGTCAACATTCTTATTCTAAAACATTTGCTTTATAGTTCACTTTGAATCAATTTGCTTATCTATTTTCCCAGAAAGTAAAAAATGTCCTCTTTCCAAATTTATAAAATTACAAAATTTGCCATGATAAAATAATACAAGGGTTCATTTAGGAATATAAATTAAGAACACATACTATTTAGCCAAAGCCATCTAGAGATGTCTACCAAATGCTAACATCTTTAAACATGAGGACATTTATAAATCATGGATACATAAAGTTGGAAAGGGTTGGAAAGAGAAAGCTGCAGTGGGAATAAATTGGTATCATTTAATTTTCTTTTCCTAGCAGGCAGGGGAGATGAAAGCTCCCTAAGATATGACAACAGGCCCGTGGTGTGAGAACAGATAGATTCTCTCTGTGAGGGAAAAAAAGAGTAATATTCCAGAAAAATGACTGTTCAATTAAATAATTTTTTAAGGATAAGATAAGGAGAAACGTCTGGAAATCAAAAGCAATTAAAGCAAGTCCTGACTACAACATCTGCTGAGATAGGAAAATTCCAAATGTGAGGAAGAAGAAAAAGAGAATGCTCACCTGTCTGGTTCTGGCAGTGAACAGGAGAGAAAGAAATGTCATCCAGGGCAACGTACCCTCCTTTGGGTCCATTGAATGCAACTTCAAAAATAACCTGTGGAGGAAAATGACACGTTGTCACATGTTTACATATTTTCTGTTAGGCTTAGGTGCTCTAACCCATGATTTAAAATGGCATGTCAATCAAACCAGTTGATGCCAAGTTACACGGACTTAGGGAATCATGTTTCCAAATATAAGCATTTGGGCAGCAACCTCCTCAACATTCTCTTTTAGGGAGAATGAAATTGCTGTGATCTGAGTGTTTGTGTCCCCTCAAAAATCATATGTTGAAATCCTAATGCCCAAGGTGACGGTATTTGAAGGTGGGGCCTTTGGGGAGGTGACTAGGTTTTGGGAGTGGGATTAGTGTCCTATAAAAGAGGCCCAAGGGAGCTCATTTGCCCCTTCCACCATGTGAGGACACAGAAGGCACCATCTATGAACCAGGAAACAGGCCCTCACCAGACACCAGATCTGCTGAACCTTGACCTTGGACTTCCCAGACTCCAGAACTATGAGAAATACATTTCTGTTGTTTATAAGCCACCCAGTCTATGGTATTTTGTTACAGCATCCCGAATGGCCTCAGATGGAAACCCTAAAGTTGCATTTTACTGGTGGATATTTCCCTCTTCCTTGAGTGTCAGCTGAAGTGCCTATGTCATTTCTGATAGAACTACAGAATTCATTAGCATTATGAACTTCGATCAAAGGAAAAACAGGCTAAATGAAGAAAGCAGGCCAGGTTCCCTGCTGTCCATAGGGAGCTAAGCCCCTCTGAGTCCCTTTCCTTCTTCCTACATGGAACTGTATGTGAGGGCCTGGACAAAGATGCAGCACTCAGAGATGACTGCCCTGATCTCAGCTTGTCCAGGTATGTTCTGATGGTTAGAAAGAACATGGGTTAGTGAGCTCGACCCCTTTAGTATTGTTCTCTTCCCTGACACTAACTATGACTCTGAGCTCAATCAACCAGCTCTGTCTGTGACCATGGGGGATCAGGTGTGGTCAGCACAGCCTTCACCTGTGCTGGAAAAACCACCAAGGTATGCAGTCCGCCCTGCGTGAATTGATAACACAAAAAGACGCAGCCTGGAGCAGGGTTTGAAGCTACGATGCCCACAAGGGCCAGGCGGGTAGTGTAAATGCATGAGGTTGGGCTTGGTATTGGTGTAGACTCACATGAAATGAAGAAAACAAGCCCTCTTTCAAAGGGCAGCTGTTATTCAGCTTCATCAATTGCTGATGTGTGAGAAGTCAGGCCTGTTATGGGTTAAATTGTGTCTAGGGGCAAATTACAAACTTAACACAGGTCCACAACATTTAGCCCTCAAGGTGCTAGCTGATACAGAAAGTGAATGACAGAACTTGGTTCATACTGAGCAGGTGGGGTGAGAATGATATTTCCGAGCATAACATGCTAATCACATGCCTGGTGCCAATATGTTCTCTCTCGTTCAGAAAGACAGTCTCCAACATTTGTTTTCCTTTTTAAAATTCATTTGAGAATACGGTAGCATTGAATTCACTGATTTCTGCAGGACAAGTTTCTTTTCCTGACAATGAGAGGCAAATAGTACTAGTGAATAGGTTCAGAATAGTAGAGCAAAATCACATATTTGTGGACCCGAAGGATGTATATGGAGGCTTAATAGTGTTCAGAATTGTAACGTTTCAAGTATTGATATAAAAAAAACCTCAGTGAAGTTTCATTCATATAAATGTTGCCTGAGGAGTTTATGGTTGGATGAAAGGAGCTGGTGAAGAAAATGCTGTCAGTAGGTGTTATGGGACTCATTTGACTTTGACAGAAGGAAACCTTTTGAAACCATACATGCATTTCTTTTCCTCCTTGTAATCCAAACTCACAGAAAATTTTCCACTGGGCTGCGAGAGCAACTCGAGACCTGATCCGACTTTGGGATAGGAAATAGCACACATTCTGCAAAAGGCACTGTGCTCTCTCTGGGCTGGTTTGGGGGGTAGGAGGGGTGCAGGGAGAGGCAGGCACACCATCAGTAGACAGAACATGTCAGAAACCAAGGCCCAGCCCCAGCGTCCTCTGCAGCTCGGCATCAGGCTAGCAGATGGCACCACTGAAAAGCGTCCAGAGGAATAATCCGCTTCTTTTGCAATTTAAAGGGAACTGGGGAAGATGTTGCAAAAAGCACAAAGTGAAAAGTGGGGGATATTAATAACTTATGGTAACTAAGACTCTACTTATAGCTCCAAATCCTTATAGCAATCTTATACGTATAGCAACCACAACGCTGCAGCCAATGACTCTAGAGGTCCTCAGAGCCGGGCCACCGTCCTCAGCTTTAGGTCAGATTTTACTCTAGGAACTTTACTAAGTTCTGTGGCATTCACCAGTGCGACCTAGAAAAAAATGCCAAACTTGGACACTCTGTTTTCTCCTTTCTTATCTGTAAATATGGAGATAATTTTATCTACTTTGTCAGATAGTCAGTACTGAAAGTACTTATAAGCTCTGAAACTCATACATAGATACAGATATGTATTAACATATGTGCTTAGAAAAGGGTTTACAAGGATAAACACCGAAATGTTAGTAGTCCTCATTTTTGTCAAGTTGGCTTAGGGTGTTTTGGTTTATTTTGTTTCTCCGAATTTTTCTGCATTGAACATTTATTGCTTATGTAACTGTAAAAAGTTTTTAAAACTAAGGCACCGAGCCTTGTTTCAAATTAGGGCCATAATAGTAAGTTTATTTCTGATTTTTATGGCATTATTTGTGCTGCAAAGAAAGAAATAGGTCGCTTTTTTCTAGAAAGACTATTCTTTCAAGTAAGGGAAACTTCAAAACTGCTCTGAGGAGTGGAAGTTCAAGAATGAGTTTCACTTAGGGGGCTCTGATCTCCTCCTTTGAACCCTGTGCGACCACTGTGCAAAGTTCAGAAGAAGAAGAATGTGCCCAAGAAATCTAGCTGGTTGACTGGCTTTTTCCAAATTTGTCCTTATAAAAAAATACTCTCCCTAGAAAATGTAGGTGGTGAAGGAGGCAGAGAGGCAGAGGGGGCTGGGGACGGAAAAGGAAAGATTAAGGTTGAGGCACAGCAAAAAAGACAGACTGCACGTGAGACCGTGGAGCCTCCTGGTCTCCTCGCCTCTGCTGGGTGCCACCCCGCAGAGCAGCCACCAGGGCACACCTGGGACACGGGCACACCTGCACCTACCTCCATCGGGTAAGGGGCATTGAATTCAACCTCCGCTAGGTTCCAGGCGGCATTTCCTGGGTTGTCCACTCTCCAGATCTCCTCATAAAGGCCGGCCATGTCCCGAGTATACAGGGAGAAGATATTGTCATTCCCCTGCTGAAGCTGGTAATAAAATGACAGGCAGCCAGACATGGGGGCCGTGGTCCTCGGGGAGATCAGCTGTGCCACCTCCTGGAAGTGCTTGACATAAACCGAGTCCACGTACATGTAGTGGCCTGAAAGTCACATAGACAGAACACAGCGTGAGACGGGCTGGGGGCTGGGGGTTTCGGATGAAATGATGCGATGCTGGGATTTACTTCAAGAGAATCCAGTGGGAGTGGTGGGGAGGAAGCAGATGGGTTATAGATGAAAGAAGTTTGGCCGTGAGTGGCCATGAGACGGGTCCATGGGGTTCATTGTACTCTGCTAAATACAGGATGAGACCATTCTTTCTTCTTTACTTTTAATTGAAATAAAATATACATACATAAAGAAAGGCAGATATGCCATCTGTAAAGTGCTTGAATTTTGACAAGCTGAACACACCCATAGAAAGAAACAGAGCATTACTCCAGAAGCCATCCCCTCCCGAGCCTTTTTGAGTTGTAAGAGCACACTAAGCAAATCAACTATTCTTAAAAGGACAGGGAGAGACTGTCCTGCACATCTTTATGATTTATATAAAATGTCACCACGTGTTTTTTGAGCGAAACTAAGATTTTAAATTCACACTAGATGGCAATTTGTATATCGCTAATGGAACATGTAGGTCAATCAACACTACAGACGGGGTTAAGATTTGGAAGGTTGAATGTGCGATCTCAGAGGGCTCTGGACCGAGGGGCTGACCTCCCTCGGAGAAACAGTGTGAAACGGAGAAACCATGTAGCAGAATGGGGAGATCCTTGATTCGGCATTGAAGAGAACTGAGGTTGAATCCTGCTCCATTTCTTACTCGACCAAGTTTCTGAGTTTGTCTGGATCTCAATTTCCTGATCTCTAAAATGAGAATCAAATACTTCCCTCATAGGGTTGACATAAGTATTAAACAGGATTCTGTACGTGAGGTGCTTAGCATCTGCCTGGCACATTGTAATCATCTAACACGATTATTATGAAATAAAGTAACGTTATTGATCATTCTGGAACCATGCTTGCCCTATAGTCTGTTTTATATAAAGGGTAGCTATCATAGCTAGCAATTTTATATGAACTTATTTAAGTAATGACAGAGAAGTGCTATGCAATGTAGCTTCAACAGAATGCCCTTTCTATTTACAAACTCAGAACAATTACAGCTCAATATCTTTGTTTTGATTACATGTATCCTGGTTAACAAGAATTTGTTTTCCCCTTGGCAAAAGAGCAGTGAGAGTATTAGGAAGAATATATACATTCACACACTGGACATTCACTTTGAGTCTAGCATTCTGCCTGCTATGTGGTAGGCCCTCAACACATGGTTATTCAAAGCACGAATATGGTCTCAGAAAAGTCTTCACCTCAACACGGCAGAGGGGAAAGACGGACAGATCAAAGCTCATTTTCTTCTGGTGGCAAATTGGTCAACACCCTGACTTCTGAATAATCCCCCTTACTAAACATAATTCTCTGTGATCTTGCCAAACCATGCAACTGTGAATAAATAGAGATCATGAACTCAAATGCTCGGTGGGGCTGGCCAGATTAAGTGTCTGAGTGAAGAGGATTGGGTCAGGGAGAAAATAGAGAGTGGGAAATTAGTCACCAGTATTTGCAATCATATTTCTCCAGCAAGGAGAAACAAAAATTGAGCTTCTCTAGAAAAATAAAAAAAATCTGCTAGCACTGGGCCCATATTCTCATGTAGTAACAACTAGCTGGTGGTAAGAAGCCCCGGCCCCTCGCACGGGGCTCTGTTTTCTGTCCTCCCTGAGAGGACGGCTCTGCTCCCAGCTCATGTCCTTGATATCCAGCCCAGTGCTACAGGTTTTCATGGCACATCTATCGACTTTTAAATGACAGATCCCTGTGTTCATTTGGTAGGGCACCTGCAGCAAAGTATCATGAACTGGGTTGGCTCAAAGAACAGAAACCTATTGTCTCACAGTTCTGGAGGCTAGAAGTCCAAGATCAAGGTGTCAGAAGGGTTTGTTGCCTCTAAAGGGCTGTGCGGGAAGGACACCTGGCTTCTGGTGGTTTGCTGGCCATCTTTGCATTCCTTGGCTTGTAGGTGTCTGCCTTTATCTTTACTGGGCATTTGCCCTGTGTGCATGTCTCTCTCCCTGTGTCCAAAGTTCCTCTTTTTATAAGGACACGAGTTATACTGGACTAGAACTCACCCTACTCTAGCATGACCTCACCTTAACTAATTACATCTGCAATGATCTATTTCCAAATAAGGTCACATTATGAAGTACTAGGGGTTAGAACTTCAACATATCCATTTGGGAGGATAACAATTCAACCCATCACACCCCTCGCCATAATTTTTAAAACTTTGTATGTGTCAAATAAACATATCTGCAGGCTGGAAATGGCTGATGGGCTCTCCTTGGCCATCCCTGGGAAAGCATTTTAAAGGAAGAGTCAGAAAAGTTAGACTGGACAGAATCAGAGAAACCCTGATAGGGAAGGAAGGAAGGCCACTTCTTCCTATCCCAAGCTCAAATGCCTTCTAATGCATGCCTGGTGGCCAGCCAGCCTCAACAGAACATTCTAGTAATGGAGAACATGTTTGACCAATTAGCCTCTGTAACATGCCTCCATTCATTAAGAACTCACAGGGATATCAAAGGTAGAGATGAAGTCTTTATTGGCCTTGGTAACATGTCTTAATCAATGAAATAGAATCTTTTTGCAAGAAACACTGCAGGGGGAACTGAGCACAGGCGAGCTACAATTCTCTGTATTATAATGTGTGTACAATACTATGCTTCCTCAACACCTCATTGTGGGATGGGCCATGGAGGTGGACCACTGAGATGCCCTTCAAGAGAACTTGCTGCAGGGATCATTATGGACTGACAGTCTCCAGCTGCCTCACCTTTGGATCCACAGGAGGGTTTGCACCAAGGAGGAGCCACTCTGACCTGCTCCCAGACAGTGACCAAGCACAAGAGAGGCCCTAGAGCAGGGCCATTCTGCCTGACATGGGGCCCTTCGGCAGCTCCCATCAGCCCAGCCTCTGCTCTAGCTCGGGGGTCAGGTTTGCACCCTGTGCCAAAGGTTCTTCCCCCACCCAGAGCCATTTTATGATGTTTGTGGGCCCTAGGCACTCTGGCTCCAGTGGTCCTTTCCTCCACGTAAAGCATTACAAATTTTAGTTTATGACTCCATTGGAATAAAGATGAATATAATGTAGGCTATATTTGCTATTATTATATTTATTATACTCATTTTTTTCTTCTGACTTTAAAATAAATAAAATTAAAACATTCTCTTGGATCCCTAAACACGTTGTGGCTCCCAGGCACTGTCCTACCGTGTTTAATGAGCTCGTAGGCCCTGTCCCCAGCTTCTCTGGCTCCTTTCTCCTTAATCTTTCCCAGCCATTCCCCTCCCCACCAATAAATCTCTCTCTCAACTGATCCCAGCATAGTGTCTGCTTCCACAGCCAGTTTCCTTCTAAACTCATCTTCCTTGCAGATGACAGACATCTGATCATCTTCTTTAAAGGACGGTTACTCACCTGCTGTGTAGACAATATTTTAATTCACACATTTACAGGCAAAGCGCCTCATTAAAGACTCATGTTCAAGATGCTATGCCAAGTAAACCACAATCACATTTCTGATCTGAAAATCATCCAACAAACACAATGTGACCTGCCCAAAGTGAGTCAGAGAGGCAGCTGGGAATCAGGCCAAGACTGCTGACACCAGGTCTCCTACCGGCCCACCAGACTAGACCACACTCTCATGTCTGTCTTTCCCTCCATCATTCATTTGTTGCCAAACGTGGGTACTATTGACTGACATCAACTTTCTCACTGGGAAACAAAAGCTAGCTCATCATAAGTTTATCATTGCAGTTGAAGGGGTAGGGATGATTCAGAAATCATCATTCAGGTGTCTGCCCCAGGAGCCCAGGCTGGAGGAATGACAACTACCTCAGGCTGAGTGTGTCACTGGGGACAATCTGCACTGAGGAAGAGGAGCCAACAGTTGGGTGGGTGCAGGTGCCATTTTATGCACATTTCCAAGGAGAAAGAAGAAGGTAGCCTGGAGTTTTTGGACAATTGTGTCCAGTGTCTGGTATTATGAGAATTTTCCTGTCTAATTCAATGAGGCCAACCCTCCCATCTGGCCCAGGGGTCCAGAGCTTCCAGAACCTCTGGGAAAGGCAATTTTTGTCAGATCTTTAAGATCTCAGTAGGATGAAACCAGCTATGGATGGACTTTAGGTAGACAGGATCCTATAATCACCCAAATCACCGGGGATCCTGCAGGCCACAGAGATTTTAAAGTATTAAAACTGGAACTGAAAATTAAAGAGTTTATAGAAGGGGATGGGTTCTCCATAAGGTTAAGAATTGAGGAGTTAATTGCCACTCCTCTAACGTCCGTGCTGCTTTGCCATACACAGACTGGAAGCCAGTCTATTATTGCATCATTCTGGATTATGCAAAAGGAACCTGAAGTTTCTTGGAAAAAAACAATTTCAAATTCAGGTGAAAAAAAAATCACAATTCTCAGTAATGTCGGCCGACACTCACATCCCTGCTAGGATAACGCCTATAGTGACAATACAGGCACACTTGCTTCTGAAGAGGACTTTCCTTCCTTTCTTGCTGCAGCCCTTTGTATTCACTAAACTTTCTATGTGCAATCAGTAGCCCCTGGGAGTCAGCCATTTTCCCTTGAATTAGGGAAAGAACTCTGAAGGCAGTTCCTGATTGTTTATTTTCAGTCTGGCTAACCAGCATTCCCCAAAGATTGCCCCTGGCTCAGCCATGATGCCAAAGGCAGCCTCTGACTCAGCTGGGATTCGGCCCTGTTGGCCACATTTGTACTCCAGTTGCGTTGTCTATTTCAGTGTTGCTGGTTGTCTGGACAAGCTGTCTCCCCGGTAAGGCAGACAACTTGGTCTGAAGAAACATATGCCACATGGAAATACCCACTGGTCTGCTGCCATGGTGAGGAGACAGCACCCAGCGACAGAAAGTTAACACGCAGGACAGCAAGTTAACATGCTTGCTTCCTACTCCATGAATCCGACAGTTATCGTCATGAACCTTAAGTTCTAGGGGTTTGGGTGGCTTTTACTGTAATAGAGTCAAATGCTAGTATTTTTCAGCAGCTTTCAAGAATGATGTAAACATAAATAAAAGTTAAGTGGGAATTCTTCTAGTCTCTGCTAAGGCCTCAAAGCTCAAAACAACGTGTGACAAGAACCTCCATTTTCTAAAGAGTGGTGCTAGACCATCAACATGCTAAGTGGCAGCACCTGGCACCTGAGCCAGCTCTACCAGTTTCAGCCCATCTCTCCCCCACAGCCGTGTATATGAGAAGGCTGGAGATGGATCAGAGAGATTGGAGGGGGGTTGCTTCTGCTCCTTTACCTTGATCCAAGATGGCAGGCTTAAGGGAACCACTCATGGAAGGGATGGAGGAAGAAAACTGCTGTCTAAACCTCATCCCCTCCCACATGCGCAGAAATTCCTGGGCTCTGCAATTGCCTTGGGCATTGAGACGAGGGTGGTCATAGTTCTCGAGAGAACCTGACTCACAGTAACTTGAGTTTGTGGGGTACAGAGACTGGTGCCTGACACTGTTGCGTACATCCAAAGGCAAGAAGCTGACACTCTGTGGGGCAGAGTGGAGAGGAAGGATTTTTGTTGCCAGTGAACTACACTTCCAGAGTTTGATGGGCAAAGATACTGAGTTCTTCCTTAGCCTAAGTGGGCAACTCAGAAGGCATCTGGGCTACCTTGGAAGGACTCTTCTCAAGTGGGCTGCCTGCCAGTGTTTTATCTCCAATAGGAAGGGTCTGGCGGGGTGAACCATTACTTACAGGAGCTAACTGGGGTTCACAGTCAGCCAGAGAGTGTGTCTTCCCTGCTTGGAACAGTGAAGTGGGATTCCCCATTAGTCATGAGAGAAATGGCCAGAATTTGGCCACCTGCTGCATGAAGGACATCAACTCTAGATTAAACAGCAATGGGCAAGTAAAACTTTTTGTCCCTGGCCTTTCCCTTTCTGTTCCATCTTGCATCATGACTCCCAACCCTGAAGGAGCCAGAAGCAGCACAGTAAGTGGAAGAAGAGGGGAGAGAAAAGTGAAGAAATATGAAAGCACAAACCTTCCTCTCTACTGTGGCTCTGCGGCCTAGGCGGGGGGAAGTTTTGAACGTGATGACGCATTGGAGCTGTCACTTGACTGAACTTAATCCTTGAAAATAAGGCTGTTCATACCTCAAAGTAAGTGGGAAGCTATGTAAATTATCCAGGGGCAGGGAAAAGAGACCCAGCAGAGCTTGCACAAAAGCAACAGCAAGAAAATCAACAAAGATGCTTCCCTGCTGAGTGCTCATGCCATGAACCAAATGGACAGATGCAGAGAGTGAATGAATAGGTACTGTCAAGATGACACTTGGGCTCATTCCAAACTGAAATGAGAAGAGTGTTGTGAGTTATGGAGAGAAGATTCATCTATCTCATGGTCTTTGGTGGAATAAAATCATTCTGATCTGGTCCAGCTCCTTCCAGAGTGGCACCATAAGCAGGCTTGATTTTTAAAATCTCAGCAAAGAGATCAATTTCCCTCATTATTTTTCTAGCAATTATTTTCTTTTTGCTAAGGTATATAGAAAACAGCAATGATTGGAGTTGTCAGTAGGTTAGCTCCTGAAAGACTGTGTTTCACTTCATAAAATATTGACCAGGAAATAAACCCATATGTGATGAATCAGAATTAAGTAACAAAAAACAGTATAAAATCACATTCCCTTCAGTAGTCCAAAGATGTCCCACCACAATTCTTACTGCATTATTTCAGCCACCTCCATCATTAGATGAGAATTTGGGGACGTGGTGTTCGTTGAAAAATCTTGACTCAATATTTGGGGCAAATTGCTAAAAATATACAAGCAAATGAAGGAAAACTCATATTCACATTGTATTTTTCAGATTATTACATTTGATGCTCCCTTTTCTACAACACAAAGACAGCGCCCTCCTGGGAAGACTTCCCTCAACCCTGCCTGCAGTTCTGAAATTCCTGAGAAGCCACACAGCTCGCCTTCCCACTGCTGTTTCTCCAGTTTTTACCTGAAGGCAAAGGCAATAGCTGAGTCCAGTATATGAATAAATAGGAGGCGAGTTCATACAGAGTAAAATCTGCTGCTGCAGGCAGACATCTGAACCATTTCATCTTTACTTTGCCACCCAAATTGACAGAGCTCAGGGAAGATCAATATACCCAGTAGAAGGCAAATGTAATAATAAGAGAGGCAACCTCTTTCATTTTTAGAGCATTGAAGGTTTTTGTTGTTGTTATTCAAGGGTGATCTTGTTCAAATCTTTAAGTCTTATGGGCAGAGCTTTTCAAATAAGGTATTTTAGAATCTTTGAACTCACCTTTTGTAGCCCCATCCTATAGAGGAGAAAGACTGACATAGGAATCCAGGCATGAGGAGTGTGCATGTGGGTGTTACGTGTGTGTGTGCACGTATGTGTGTGTGCACGTATGTGTGCGTGCACGTGTGTGTGTGTGTGTGTGTGTTGAGCAGGGATGTGAGGGCTGTCAGCTAATAAATGGGCAAAACATCTGTCCAAAAGTTGGAGGGAAATTGGAGTGAAATAGCAGAAAAGAATTGGAGAAGTGAGTGGCGTGCAGACATGGGGCTTCCTGCTAAGCATAAGCAGGAACGTAGCCTAGGATCTAGGGGCCCCTCTGCCATCAGCATACACCCTGGCATTCTCAGATATGTTCCAAACACAAAATAAACTATTCACTCTCACACCTCTGCCCTTTTGCACATTTAGCATTTATATTTCACTTATTCATCTTGCCAAATTCCAGTTCTGCTATTACTTCCTCTAGAAAGTCTTCCCTCACCCCAAAACCGAGGTAATCTTTCATTTTTCTGCAGCCCTGTATCATTTATTTCATACCTCTATTAGTCATGCATCACTGTACACATTTACGTAGCATTTTGGTATTCAGATAATTTGACAAATGCTGTGATATATTAACACAGAACAGTATTAAAGGCCATGAGAAGTCCTGAAATAAAGAAATCTGTTTACCTTTCTTTAACTCAGGGTTTCCCCAGTTTATGTGACCACCTATTGCCCTTCTGCCCCCATATAAAGATTAATATACTCAAAAACTGGTATTCTAGGGGACAGAATTTTGGGAAAAGTTGGTTCCTGTGATCTTTTTGAGGTCAGTGCCTGTTTTTATATCACCAGGGTATGCAAGAATGCCTGACATATAAAAAGTGCTTATTATGTGTTTGTTAAATGAATGAGTGAATAAGCGAATGATCAATGAAGAAATGTCATTCAGTGTTCTGGCTCCAACTGGACTGACTATATAATTCTGTGCGTTGCTGGAAGGAGGTGGAAGTTCTCCTTGGACTTCTCCCCTTGAGCCCTGGGTCAGCTTGTTCTTTAGCCATCAGGGGACCAAGCAAAGCTAGTGGGAAAAGCTGCCTGCCTTTGGGAGGTGTTTAAGAATAGCCAAGGAAGGAGAGAAAGGATAGGAAAATGGAGAGAGGAAGATGGGAGGGGGAGAAGGAGTGGGAGAGGAGGAGAGACACAAGTGCCAATGGCAGGGGTGACAGCACCCTCCCAGCAAGCCTTAGTGCTCCTCAGGAATGATCACACCACTATGCTTAGCTCTCAGCCCTCTGGTCAAGACATTAGAAAAGTCAGGTCCTCTTTTGCTCACCTCTTCATTCCATTAGTCTTCCTTTTTTCTTTTTCTTCCTAATGTCAAATGCAATGTGCTTTTAAGTCCTCAGGGGGACTCATCATTTTTGAAATAGATCTCAATGAGTGACAAATTTGGAGACCCTGGTATATAGCATCAGGCAAAGGGAGAAGAGTAAACTACTAGAACTCAAAGGCATCTTAGAGATCACCAAATTCAAATTCCTCATTTACAAACAGACCAGTGGAGATCCTGAGAAGTTAAGGGTTTGCTCGAGGTGATACAGTACCCTGGTAACCGGCCAGGCGCACAAGCATTCCAACTCCTGGCTTCGTGCTCTTCCTCTATCCTTCATTGACACAAATACAGTCAGAATGTTCTATAGTTACGGATGAGTGTGAGGAAGGCCTAGGGGTATTATACTCTTCAAAGGATGGATTGTACTCAGGTAACAGAGTCAACAGATGATTTGATGCTAGTCCATAGGTCTGCTGCCTCTCCCAAGAAATGTGTGTCTCCCCACCAGCTGACCCTTGCCATCACTGAGGACAAAAAATGATGTATTGAATAAGTAATCACTGAATCATGACATTGGCTACCCAGAGGATTAGACTTTGGAACTAATTTGTAAGTGATTTGGGACAAGTTCTCTAACATGTCTCCATAGTTAAACTTGCATCTCTGTGTAACTGTGATAATGACATGGAGAATTATTGCAGTTTGAAGGTATCAGCCTTTCAAGATCCTTTCCATTCCTTGCATTAGATTCTTAAGACGTGATAGGAAAAGAGTCTCGAAACCAGCCTATTTTCATACATGAAGAAAAAGTCACCTGGATTTTCTTTTCTGAACCTCCCAAGGGATTGTTAGTTGCTTTGCTCATTTAAAGAAAGGTCTCAAGAGGTGGTGACATTTCATTGTTTTGGGTTAACCCAGCTGTCTTTTAAAATACTCGTGCAGATCCATGGACTTCCCTGGCATGACTGGCTATCATTCACTCTACACAGAACACTCATTATAGTGTGGTTCCGACAATGGCCACAAGTGGAGATGGGCCATGCATCTTTAGGGTCCTAATATGTGGTATATAGAGAAATGCCAATCTTTTGTCATTGTCAAAGGTGCTAAACCTTACTTTTAAAAGTTGAAATATGTAAAAATGTTTTTCCTTTTTCTTATCTCAGTATCTTATGTAAGTGACTGTAGATGTATCTGAAGAAACAGTTTCTGGGGCATTCTTTTGTACTCTTGCTCTACCTCTTTGTCCTCCCTCTGCTGAGATCATCGTCGTCATGTTCATCTAAATACTTTGCTGTGATGATATCTCTCCACTGCTCAAACACCTGCAATGGCTTCCCATTGTCAATAAAATAAAGGTAAAATCTCTTTCCTGGCATTCAAGGCCTTTTAGAATTTGCCCGGACACTCTGACACTGCTTTCTCAGCCAATCTCTCCCTCACTTACCCCTTATTGTTGCTGCCATCGTATCAGTGTTCTGGCCTTCTCTCGTCTCTATCTGTCAAAATGATACCCACACTTCCATGCAGTTTACTTCTTTTGCCATGTCTTGCAGGAGCAGTAAGTGATCTCTTTTGTCTCTGAATGAACAGCATCTTGTGTGTGTGTGTGTGTGTGGAGAAGGGGGACTACTGTTACAGCATTTGACAGACACTACCTTTTGTTACATCCATTTGTGGTAGAAATCTCTTTCCCTTTCTTGAATGTATGTTCCTTGAAGCTGGGAAGAGGCCATAGGGGACTTGTCATTGTCCCCATCATACTTAATACAGGGTCGAATGAATGTAAATGCTAGATCCAAAGTTGGCTTTCTCTTAAACAGGCAACCTCCGTGAGATGCCAATCTTTTTATATCTAGTTGCTGGTAAGCATTTTGTTTTAAAAAGCCTGGACATGTTGGGAAAAAAAGAGAACCTGTAAGATGAATGTTGCAAAATAGAAGTTTGTCAGCTGGGTCTGACCTGCAGATATGTTTTGTTAGCCCATGCATTGATTTTAGAAAATATTCACCAACTTTTAAAAATTGGGGTAATTTCACATAAACACTCTGCCTTCCTGATTATCTCGAAACATCGAACATCAAAAGATTGGGCAACCTGGGCTTGCCTTCTCACACGGCAGCCGTTCATTGGAGCTGAGTAGTCTTTACACAGGGTCTCTGCTCTCTGGTTTGCCACAGTCCTCGCCCAGCCCACATATCACTTGCTTATACTACATGCCTGACCCCTGTAGGAAGTTAATCTGAAACTCTGGGCATAAAGGAAGAGACAGGAGAGGCAAAGAGAATAGTAAGGTCAAGATGAAGACTGCCCAGAGCCAAGATAAGCTGCAGGATGGGCACCTTTTGAAAAAAAAGTTGCAGACATGGTTAAAATATTCAGATGAAGAGAAATTACAGTGAATGAGGAAAAAAGCAAAGAACCATAAAAAGTCGTCACATCTTCCGGCACGGGATACGCTGTCAGCATTGGCAATTTATTAGTGCTGAGTAGATCACCTCAGTGTCCATATGGAAAAGGAGCAAAAGAGAAAACGTTACTATTTATAGCAGAACCCAAATTCCTATTCTCGGAAAGCAGCTCACTACTTGGAGAAGACCCTGGAGTTGAGGACTGGAATGTCTTGCGACTGTGGGGAGACCTAGGCATTTACAAAGTCTACCAGGG
This sequence comes from Propithecus coquereli, assembly GCF_000956105.1. NCBI lineage: Eukaryota > Metazoa > Chordata > Mammalia > Primates > Indriidae > Propithecus > Propithecus coquereli. The sequence continues at coordinate 3,162,518 of NW_012141191.1, forward strand.
TCTAGTGATAGGCCCACAGCGATAATACACAAGTGAGGAAGCCCTTGCCCCTGTCTCCCTTCCGTGGAGACTTTCTCCTCAAAGCCGACTTCTCACTGAAATCGAATCTCACCTCCCCGTTTTCCTTGCGGAGAACCAGCCTACTTGGCCACCAGGGGGCCCTGTTGCACACCACATTCAGTCAACCATCCGTACTGGTCCATCTCGCAGCCACTTGGGAAGGCCTTAAGGACTCACGCCTGTCCTTCCATCTATATTTAGTGATAAGTAACCTGGGACTATTCCAGCCTTGTCTTTAGAAATAAGAAATATTAAACAACAAACAGATAAGAACGTAAGGCATAATATGGAAATGTGAAAATAGCAAGACCAGGTCACAGGTAAAGAAAAACCTTTTAACTGGGTGGCTTTCTCCTAAGTCACAGAGCTCACACCTGCAGTTTGTCTCTACCTCGCTGTTTATTCTTCCCTCCTCTTCTGCCAGCCTCCTGGTCCCTCCTCATCCTCCTCCCTTCTCCCTTCCGTGTTGACAGAAGCCACAGTTAGGTCAGTGCAGGGTGCAAGGAGAAGGCAGAAAGATTCCTCCTGGGAAAAGGACTCCATTTGCCCCCAGCTCACCCAGTTCATTCCTGAAGGTGTGATCTTGTGGGAGAATGGAATGGGAGTTCCGAATGTTTCCTCCTCCTACAAACCAGTTCACGTTGGGGTTCCAGCGGTTCACGTAGCCACAGAGATGATTTTCTTCAAAGTCACATTCTGGCAGAAGAGAAACAGAAACACTCTTTATGGACATGCAGTCACACCTGGGTACGCCATTCTCACTGCAAAGTTTGCTCTTAGCTATTCAGATGTTTCTCTCCGCCTTGGCCCACTGGAACCTTTTACCGGGGTCCCTGGACAATATCGGCAAGAAAAGAGACAGGTCCTGTAATGAATCCAGATTCTAATTCATCATTGGCCCTTCGAATTGAATTGCAGCCCTTCCACTTACTAGCCCTGTGGCTTGCAGCATGACTCATCACTTCTCTTAGCCTCTGTTTCATCATGTGTGAAATGGGGACAATGTTCCCACCTCCTAGGGCTGTTGTAAGTGTGGACAGCTTCCAGCACAGCACCAAGCACGTGGCTGGCACTTGGCCATTTCTATCAGTCATCTCTCTTTCAAAGCACTGTTCAGAGTTATGCTCTTAGCTCCAGAAGTTTTGTCCACCACCCTTTCTTGAACCTGGTGGCCCAGTCATCCATCCCCTTCTCTCTTGACGGTGAACAAGACACCTAGAGCTGAGGGGCATGTTTTTTCAATGCTAAAATCCCCCGCTTTTCTTATAAACAAGAACCCAGTCAAAATAGGTGGGGCAGGTATTTCCTAGGCTCTGGGTCCCTTCTGCAGCAGCTGAGTGGAGAAGAAAGTGAAGATAAAGATTTCCTTTAGCGTCATTGACATGTTTGCTTGGGTAAGTCATTCCACATCAACAAACTCCCTTAGTGGGAACAAGAAACTCACAAGCTGGTGCCTCCATTGATCCTAATATTCATGCAATTAAATTATGAAGTAGGATTGCGCTGGCCATCTCCCACTGTCCCCTCTAGATCTACCCGCTCTCCCCTCCAGAGGTTGACCTATCTGGACTGTATCAATGGGCTCCCCTGACTTCCAGCTTCCTGTTGGATTTGACCAATGGAGGGCAGAAGCAGAGTGAATTCAGGGGTTTATTCCCCCAGCCCTCTCCCAGCCAGGTTGCCCTGGGTTGGCGAATCTTGTCAAGCAGCCCTCACGAGACAGCTCCTGTTCCCAGGTTCCCTCTCCTCCTTCCTTGTCTTTCAGACCTAAAGAGGGTAACAGCTCATAAATCATCACTGGTACTACTCCTGGGTCAGAGCACTGTCCCTTGCTGGTTTCCATTACCACTCACACCTCTGTGGTCTCTTTAATGAGAATGAGCTTTCCTTGAATTACTCAGGTTGAGTATACCCTCTGTGCCTATCTCCCTGCCAGGATCCTCACTGGTATAGTTATCAATGTGCTTTTACATCAGCAAGCATTGAACATTTTTAAGATTTTCATTTTCAAATTTTCCACCATGGCACCTGCTGACCAATGCCCAACATTCAGAGCTAAAAGTTGCCATAGGGGAAAATAAAAAGCAAAATATTCCCCAATGGGCCAGGCTCTACTCTAAGCACTTTATATAAATTAACTTATTTAATCCTCAAAACATCTCCATGAGGTAGATACTATTACTAACCCATTTTACAGATGAGGAACTGAAGGAAGCAGAGAAAGTATCCAGAAAGAGAGGAGAGGTGAGAGCGTGATCATACAGTTTAGCAAGGTAAAAGTATTGGCACCCCTTTTGTTTTAAACAAACCACAAGTGCCCAAATCATTTGAAGAAAGGCCATTAACATGCCTTGAGTGCCCAGCACTGTGCCAACCACCTTCACATCCACGATCTCATTAGTCCTCACAAGAATCTCACAGGGGAGTATTTCATTCCCGTTTTACAGGTGGAGAGGATCAGTGAGCCAACTGTGCCAGCAGGTGGCGCTCCGCCAGGTGTGCCTGGTTAGTCTGCGTCTAGGCCACAACCCACGACCCAGGTGGGAGGCCAGAGGGAGGCTCAGGAAGCGAGCTTGGGTCAACTCACAGTAGCTTCAGAAAATAGCCAGTTTCCCAGTCTGTTTTCTTTCACTTGCTTTACAGACATCATTGGAAGGCCAAAACAAGAACTGAGACGTCAGGGAATTGGCAAAGCCTCTGTTTTGTTCAGAATCATCTCCCTCTCCTTTCTCTTCCACATCCATTTAGCCTCCACGTACTGTCAGTGCTAAAAATCTCTCAATTGTATTGCCTCTTTCCTGTTCCACTGCTAACTCCCAATTTTACCTTCACCACTTCCCCTTCCTCTGTAAGATCAGTCACTTCCTGGGGGTTTTCCTGCTTGCTTTGTATTTTCCTTGTCTCCAACTCATCATCTGAACCCACAACCGCACACCTCTCCCCTGTGGGTGACTTTGGGTTCCTCCCAACCACATAATTCAGTAAATCTGAGCTCCGCACCCAGGATCCACACTCTTCCATCACAGACTCCCTTATCAGGCCTGATCCTCACTTCGAACACCCTACTCAGCCTCTTGCCTTTGCCTGCACCTGCTCTGTTCTTTCTCCCCACAGGGGTCTAGCATAGCCTTTCCTTCCTACCGTGCGCCTCCACTTGACCAAATCCTACTCCTTGAAACCCCAGCCCCCATGCATCTCCCCTACCAGGCCTCCCCAGTTTCTCCTCCTGCTCCCTGCACCCCCACAGCCTCGCTTGTCCCTCTCCGGTGGTATTTATCATGTATAGGACCAGCTTCGGTGGCAGACAAGTAAAAGGTGAGCAGCCACAGTACAGGGACTGTCCTCTCCTGATACCCTCTCTGAAGCTGGTGCATAAGAGACACCCAACCAACTCTGCTGAACTGGAATCTAAGTGACAACCATGGTTATTGAGAGGGGAGCAATGGTGTGCCAAGAGAGAAATGGAGGAAAGGAGATAATACAACACCCGCTTTTCTGACAAATGCTACAAAAAGCTGAATTTACAGCAATCCGGAAATTATTTTTATTAGAACATGTTGAAGTTAAGGTGGCAACTCTGAGGTTACAGTTGCTGCATCTACTTTTCTTTCATTAATCTGACCAGTCCAGGCAAACTCTAATGAGCCTTTCCACACTGAAGACAAACAGCATCCAGCCTTCAAGTGAAGCTAGCAAGGAATTTCAATTACTATGCATCGTACAGCGTCTTCTATACAATACTTGATCTTTAGGATTGATTCTTTTCCCTCTGTCAACAGTAGATTTTAGACAAAGATTCACATTCTGATTCAATGAAAATGAAATCCACTTACCAATACAATAGCCGGTTGTCATCTTAATTTCAAAGAGTGCAATGCTGTCTGTGTCTCCCTGTCCCATTACACCTTCTATTAAAATCTGCACAACACAAGGGGAAGAAGAGGAGTTAGAATTCAAAGCACCGTGTTTCCTTGGTTTAGAATTTCAGCTATTAGTCAGGAGCTGTTCAGCAGTTCAAGGCAAAACAGGATTGTTAGCTTCAGTTAATTGCTATTGGATACCAATGTCATTATGGATTTTACTAAAAGAATGTGCTTGTGTATGCACGTGTGTGCGTGTGTGTGTGTGTGTGTGTACATAAACACATACATATATTCTCGGAACTCTGAGGTGAGCCAGATGTCCAAAAGAAGCTGAGTCAGCAGTCTTCTCTTCTATTGCTATCTCAACCACCACCTTCTCCAGTGCTTGTGATGGCACTGTGGTCCTGTTTCTGAAAGCAATAGCTTTTTCCTGTGTGGTTTTAGCCCTATATTTTACAACTGTGCTAGCAGATTTAGGATGTGATATCTGTTGGGAGGATGTAACACAAGAGGGAACTCAGACCTCCGATGCACCTTTCTCAACCACTGCCAGACTGGGAGGGACTCCAAGCAGACCAAGGGTCTAGGAGAGTGAAATATTTCAACACTTGACAAAAGAGAAGAGGAAATTGAAAAAGTGGATTAGGGATGGAGAACGTGTTCATGAAGGCTCTATTGTGTCCTCAATGACATAGTCTCAATAAACATCACCCTTCACGGCCAAGTGTTTCTGGGTCCCATGCTCCTTCCTTCCTCCAATCCACACCCAACGTCATCTTACACCCTCTACCTTCCTTTTCTGGCACTTGTCAAGGAACAGCTTCCCTCTTTGAAAAGGAAACAGAACATGTCCTTAAAGTATCTTTCCTCTTTCAAAGTATTTTCATTTTTCCCTTTATTATAGGTAATGTTTTATTATAGTTAAATTTGTAGCAAAGAAACCATTAACAAGATAATATAAACATACACCATACACAATTTAGAAGGATGAAACAAAATTATAGGAAATGAGAATACTCCCTAAAACCACAGAAAATCTATTTCCATTGAAGAGATTGATTTAAGCCCCATTTAGATTCTTACCGAAGTCGCATTTAAATAGATGGGAAAGAGATCTGGGAAGAAGCTCTTTTAAGGAATAAACAAAATGTTAATTTGCATTACTAATATTCTTCTATGCTACATCTCCTATGAAACATTACACTCTAATTCAGGAGATAACTAACCTCACCAGCAGAAATTTTCACAGCGTCTTAGAATATCATAAAGCACACATAACAAGCCCTGTATCTTCCTCCTAAACTCTATCTACCTTGAATTTCTTGGAACTGTTCTGCAAATCCAAGCTGGCTATGAGCCAGCTGTCTGAAGGTTCCTTTGCCGACCAAAGCAAGCGATCGAAGCTTTCGTCTTCAAATCTCATGTAGAGGTTCAGCCGGCTGGGATCTGCTGGAGACCCCAAAGATGTGGTTATCTGGTAGACCAAGCGGAGACAGCTCCACTCCTCGGCCTGTAAGTCAGAACTCAGCAGAACGGCTTTCTCCCCTTGCTTGGCAAAGGAGGTGTCCACGTAAACATAATGGCCTGCAAAGAGAAAGGAGCACAGGCAAGGGATCAACCTTTTGTTTGCAACTTGGAAAAACATACAACTGTGGTCCAGTAAATCTGTGGGCAGACAGAAACTGCAGACGCATTTTGTCAGCCCACTGAAGCCTGAACACCGGATATCTGGCCCCTGGTGAAAAAATTACAAAGTCTGGCCACACTGAGGTCACTTTCCCTCATGACAACAGGAGGCTGGAGCTGAGTAGTCCTGCCTCTGCAGAGGGAGGCATTTGGTCTACACTTTGCCATAATCCCCGTTTTAACTCCTGACGCTGGAGCCCAGTGCCTGCGGCCGCAGAGCACACTGCCTTCATCTCCCTGGGCCCCATGGTGTGTGAGTTTGGCATCAGAATCCAGAGGATCAGCATGAGCAGGTGCAACGCCCCAGCCTGAAGTGAGCATGCTCAGTGCACTCACACTCCTCCTTCCGTAGCTCCCCTCGGACCTAACGATTCAACCCACACTTAACTTGCATCATTATGGTAGACAGATGTGTATAGTAGATTGGATCTTGGGGGCTGGGCAGACAAAGTTCATTGTAAGCTATTTCTTTTTTAAGTATAAGAATCCCTTCCCTAGACTCTTCTATGACCAAATTCCATAGTTCTGATAACTAAATGAGAAAAACATGTGCAAAACGTGTAGCATAGGGCTGGCAAGGCCGTGGACACTCTGGGACTAACAGTTACCATTTCCTTCTCCTCTATCCCCTCCTCCCTTTCTCCTCTCTTCCTCCCCCACCCCCATATCCTCCCAATATTGACAAGTGGTGCTCTGCTGTCTGCACCAGGATGTGCAACAACGTTTCTATAAAGAAAAAGGAGGCACTGAAGCTAAGAGCCCTAATTGGAGTCTTCCAGACCCAGCTCTGGCCGCCTGGTGTCCTATCAGTGACCCGGATGCCTGCGGGTCTGTGGGAACCGCTGGGCCTTTCTGGCCTGCAGACTCTAATGCTTGCTCGATGGTCCTCACGTTCATGGCCAGCATCTAACCTGCTGCCTTCCAGCCTGGGGCTGTGCACCCCACCGCTTGTACGTTGGGCTCCCCAAAACTAAGCTGTTACTAGGAAGGCCCTGAAACGCCTCTTTGTTTTGCTCAATGTTCTTCAGCCCCTCCTCCCACACTTGTTGTCCTAAATTCCCATCCCAGCCCGGATCCTTATCTCCACGGCCAGTAGCGACAGGCAGCTGCGGCTCAGCCGATGACCATCCTCGCATTTGGAACACAGTTAGGGCACTGTCTCCGGGGAGCCATTCTTGCTGGCTGACGGGTTTCAAGACTGAGATCTATCTCTAGCTGGCAATCTTCTTCACATAGCAACTACCACTGGGTACAAATAGCAACTGCTTCTCGATGCCAACCCAGGCACCCTTGTGGAGAAATCTGGCCCTCGTGGCAATTGCCGCCACCACCTCTACCTCCTGCGTACAGCCAACACTTGCTACCGAGGCCCAGGCACTGTTCTAAGTGCTGCACACACATTCCCAGCTGAAGGGCCTGTTGGATTTTACAGTCCTAAATCCGGGCCCTCACACCAACCCTTTTTGAATACAAGTGCTGCTTCACTGTGACATGACGAAATGCATTAGTGCCATCCTCCTGTCCCCACTTTTTGCTAAGGGACTCTAAGCAGGCTGGTAGTGGGGTGGGATGAAGATGGGATGGGGGAGATCCCGTGAGCACTTCAAACCTTTTCTGAGTAAGTAGAGAGTTGGGGCATGGGGGGTAAAAGAGGAAAGAAACAAAGTCTGCACTGTGACCTATCAACATTCACACCAAATATCAACTTAGCTGCCACACAAGGAGACCCGGTTCTCCCCGGGCACTTCCTCAGTTTCCCCCGTTCTTCCCCTCCCTCCTTCCTTTCCCATTCTAGAAGGGGACAACCCAAAGCAGTGTTCTCAAACCTGAGCCCAGAGTCACCTGTAGGACTTGTTCAGATCTCTGGGCCCTAGAGTGTCCGACCCAGTAGGTCTGGGGTGACCCTGCATTTCTAACCGATTGCATTCCTGGGAAGTTCCAGGTGATGCTGACGCTGCCGGCGTGAGCCGTGCTTTGATCACTGTAAGGTACGACAGAGAAACAGCTTGTTCTCTAGGCACTTCTCGTCTACCAAGGAAAGAGCAGCTCCTGTAGCATGTAAATGAGGGAGGAGACAGTTCTACTTGACAGTTCAAACTTAAGTAAATGTGTGTTGTAGCAGGCTCACGGCATCCATATGCTAGTGATTATTTTGACTTTTTAGTGAGTGCCATAAAAAAAAACTCTCTTGACATTCTGTCTCACTAGATCAGATTTTACTATATAAGCATGTGCTAATGTTCTCTTGTCAAGAACTTTTGAGAGCATACACTATATAAAATGTATTACCTAAAATACCTTCATATTATACCGTATGATGAAAGTTGGTGCTATTTATTGAGTGATTTTGACATCTCAGCCATAAATGTCAGCTATTTCAAAATATTGGTATTTTGCATTTAAATTACAGACTTCAAATTCGTTTTTAGGTTATGCATGTGAATGTGCCTATTAGCGGCATTTCAGTTCATCCGAAGATTTATCTACCCCACTGATTTTGCATCCACTTAGAAGAATAATGCATTTTCCTAGATCCAATAATTAGCCCAAGTGCTGCCCACCTCCACTACCACTGCCAAGTTCAAGCTAAATTTTCTAAATTAATATTTTTCATGCCTAGCCTGAATATAGCCTCAGAATCCTTCTAAACACAGTGTTGCGTGTAGCCACTACCAGTCAATCTGAGTTGGCACTTGAGTTGAAACTATTTGTTCTCCTTGCTTGTGGCTTCAGTGTTAGAGTGTATTTTGTGGTAATATTATAGCTAAATTGAACTAGAAGGAACATGGTATATTTCAAAGAAGTTTAAGAAAATATATATAGAATGATGAAGATATTGATATCAAAGATGGTGACTTTCCTTGCCCTGTCACTAATAAAATTGCTATTCTAAAACAAATTTGTGAGTTGTTTCTTCTTACTTTATTAAAAAGAATCATTTTACCACTGAGTGAGTCAATGAAGTTTTCTTTGTGTGTGGAATATTTCATTTATTTCATCCTAATGAGATTGTCATTTGGAAGTTAACCTTAGACATAATTCACATATCATACAATTCACCCTTTTAATACAATTCAGTGGTTTTTTGCATATTCATAAAGTTGTGCACCATCACCACTAATTCCAGAAAAGTTTCTCTTTTTTAAAATTTTAATAGATTAAGGGTATATAAATGGTTTTTTGTTACATGGATGAATTGTATAGTGGAGAAGTAGGCTTTAGTGTACCCATCACCTGAATAGTGTTATGTTGCACTCGATAGGTAATTTTTCATCCTGCACCCCCCTTCCACCCTTCCCCTTCTGAGTCTCCAATGTCCATGATGTCGTTCTGTGTGACCATGCATACCCACTACTTAGCTCCCACTTATAATTGAGAACATGCAGTATTTGGTTTTCTGTTCCTGGGTTACTTCACTTAGGATAATGGCCTCTAGTTTCATCCAAATTGCTGCAAAAGACTATTTCATTCTTTTTCACGACTGAGTAGTATTCCATGGTTTGTGTGCATTTGTGTGTGTGTGGGTATACATATATATATGTATACATTTTATCCATTCATCAGTTGATGGGCACTTGGTTCCTTATATTTGCAACTGTGAATTGTGCTTTGGTAAATATATGAGTGCAGGTGTCTTTTTTATAAAATGACTTCTTTTCCTTTAGGTAGATCCCCAGTAGCGGGATTGCTGAATTGAATGGTAGATCTACTTTTAGTTCTTTGAGAAATCTCTATACTTTTCTCCATAGAGGTTGTACTAATTTACATTCCCACCAAAAGCGTACAACGTTCCCTTTTTACCGCATCCATGCCAGTATCTACTGTTTTTTGACTAGTCAATAATGGCCATTCTGACAGGGGTAAGGTCTCATTGTGTTTTTAATTTACATTTCCCTGATGGCTAGTGATGTTGAGCATTTTTCATGTTTGTTGTTCATTTGTTTCTCTTCTTTTGAAAAATGTTCATGTCTTTTGTCCACTTTTTAATGGGACTATTTGGTTTTTTTCTTGCTAATTTGCTCATATTAGCCCCTATAGCTTGTGAATATTTTCTCCCATTGTCTATTTACTATGTTGAACCATCTTTATATCCTTGGGCTGAAACCCACTTGATTGTGGTGAATTATCTTTTTGATGTGCTTTTGGACCTGATTTGCCAGTATTTTCTTGAGGATTTTTCCATCTATGTTCATCAAGGATACAGGTCTATAGATTTCTTTGTTGTGTCCTCTCCTGGCTTTGGCATCAAGGTGATACTGGCTTTGTAGAATGAGTTAGGGTGGATCTTTTGGAATAGTTTGATCTTTGATCTTTTGGAATAGTTTCAGTACGACTGGTACCAGTTCTTTGTCAATCTGGTCGAATTCAGATGTGAATCCATCTGGTCCTGAGCTTTTTTTAGTTGGGAGATTTTTTATTACTGACTTAATTTCACCACTCATTATTGGTTTGTTCAGTATTTCTATTTCTTCCTGATCAAGCTCGAGAGGTTGTATGTTTCCATGAATTTATCCATTTCCTCTAGATATTCTAGTGTGCATGCACAGGGGTTTTAAAAGTAGTCTCAGATGATATTTTGTACTCTGTGGTATCAATTGTAGCATCTCCTTGTTCATTTCTGATTGAGCTTATTTGAATCCTCTCTCTTCTCTTCTTGGTTAATCTAGCTAGTGGTCTATCGATTTTGTTTACCTCCTCAAAGAAGGAACTCTCTGTTTCATTGATCCTTTGTATTGTTTTTTTTTTTTTTTGGTCTCAATTTCATTTAGTTCTGCTCTGATCTTTGATATTTCTTGTCTTCTGCTAGCTTTGGGTTTGCTTTGTTCTTGTTTTTCCTGTTCCTTGAGGTGTGACGTTAGGTTGTTCATTTGTGATCATTTCGTCTTTTTAATGTAGGTGTTTAGTGTTATAAACTTCCCTCTGAGCACCTTGCTATGTCCCAGAGATTTTGATATAATAGCTTGTGTTATTATTATTCATTTTGAAAATTTAAAAAATTTCCATCTTAATCTCATCGTTGACCCAAATACCATTCAGCAGCAAGTTGTTTAATTTCCATGTCTTTGCATAGTTTTGAGAGTTCCTCTTGAATTCCAGAACATTTTCATCATCACCCCAAAAGGAAACCTCATATCCATTAGTGGCCATTCCTTATTCTTCCCTCCCCCAACCTCTGGAAATCACTAATCTGCTGTTTATATGGACTTGCTTACTCTGGATATTTATATAAATGGAATTATATAATATGTGTCCCTTTGTGGTTGACTTCTTTCACTTAGCTAATGTTTTCAAGGTTCACCTGTGTTGTAGCATGTACCAGCACTTCATTCCTTTTGAAGCTGAATAATATTCCATTTTATGTATATACTACATTTTATTTCTCCATTCATCAGCTGATGGACATCTGGGTTGTTTCCACTTTTTGGCTATTATAAATAATGCTGCTATGAGCATTTCTATTCAAGTTTTTATGTAGACATAAGTTTCAATTGTCTTAGGCATATGTCTAGAGTGGAATTATCAGGTCATATGGTAACTGTATGTTTAACTTTCCGGGGAACTGCCAAATTGTTTTCCAAAGTGCCCACACCATTTACATTTCTACTGAAAATGTACGAGTTCCAATTCATTTCTCCACATCCTCACCAACACTTGTTATTGCCCATATTTTTTATTATAGCCTTCCTAGTAGACATGAAGTGGTATCTAATTCTGCTTTTGATTTTGTATTTCTCTAAAAACTAGTGATGTAGAACATCTTTCATGTGCTTACTGGCCATTTGTACATCCCCTTTGGAAAAATGTCTATTCAAATTCCTCATCCATTTTAAAAATTGGGTCATTTGCCTTTTTATTGTTGAGTTATAAGAGGCTTTATGTATTCTGGATACTATATCTTATCAGCTATATGATTTGCAAATATTTTTTCTCCCATTCTTGTAGTTTGTCTTTTCACTTTCTATATGGTATCCTTCAAAGTGTAAACTTTTTAAATTTTGATGAAGTCCAATTTTCTGTTTTTTTTTTTCTTTTTTATATGTTTTTGATGTCATAGCTAAGAAACTGTTCTCTAATTTAAGGTCACGATGATTTATACCTATGTTTTTCTCTAGGAGTTTTTTAGTTTTAGCTCTTACATTTAGGTCTTTGATCTACTTCATATTATTGTTGTGCATTGAATTTTCTTGCCACCATTGTTGAAAATCAACTGAGTATAGATGCAGGGTTTATTTCTGGACTCTCAATTCTATTCCATTGATCTATGTTTATCCTTATGCCAATACCATGCTGTCTTGCCTACTGTAGCTTTCTAGTAAGTTTTGAAATTGGGAAGTCTGAGCCCTCCAATCTCATTCTTCCTTTCCGAGATTGTTTTGACTATTTTGGGTCCCTTCTATTTCCAGATGAATTTAAAGAGCAGGATGAGAATAAGATAGGTTAAAACACCACGAAGCTGTTCTTACCAATATTCAGTCATTTTTCTTAAATATTAATAAATACTCCTAAATGTTTCAAATGCTTGGTTAATTTTCAAAAATTAAAAAGTTGATTTTTTATCATTTTTCCAGTGTTCTCATTGCTTTTTTTTGGAGAGAGGATCTTTTGAGGTCCTTACCTCACCATCCCTGCTGACATATCCTCTTTCCCTATCTTTTTTAACAAATAAGAATAAAAAAACAATGCTTCAGGGATATTAAAATAAACACAAATAAATAAGAAAAAAGCAAAGAAAAGCAGAGATCACATGGGGATTGTGATCTTCAGGCCAAAGATCTGGGGGATAGTTACTAACCAGTGTTGAAGACGTGACATCAGGAAGAGAGGGAAGAATCCACTTCTAACACTACCGTTTGGGCAATTTGATCTGATTTATGAGCCATTTATTGTAAATAATAAAATCTTTATAAGGGGTCAGAAAAGGGCCATAAACTTCCAAACAGATTCTCTCAAAAAGTAAGTCAGCAATCAAAAACAATCATTAAACCATCTTGCCAAAAAGAACAGATTCCACATGCCCCAGGGTCTGACCGTCTCCTCGTCACATGCAGGCACCAGAAAACAACAACAGAAAAAGCTTTTCTGTTTCAGTGAAGGCAAGTCATAAAGAACTGAGTCTTAAGGTCATGCTCACTTGCTGGGCACATCTACACAGACGGAACTCTACATATTGATGATTTCTGACAGCCAAGGCACAGCATGATAGGATAAATCCCAGGCCATCACAGGACACCAATCACAGGAGACTATTGGCATCCATGGAATCCTATTGGCTAACAACAAATGCACTGTCCTTCAGGTGTGATGGTCATGCTGGGATGACTGGGTGGTACAGTGGACCCCACTCAAGTTTGCAAAGTATAACCTAAGTTTAAAACTCTATCATGCGCATACTAACTACATCATCAGTTTTTTTATTTGCAAAATGGAAATAATGAAAGAGTGGAGTCCCATGACATATACATTCAATATTTGGAAAATCACTCAATATACTCAGAAAAAAACAAACCAACTACAAACATATAAACAACCCAGCCACTGCTATACAGACATACACACATGAAATACATTTTTCCCATGAATATTCACTGAATGGAATCTATTTCATTAATGTTCAGAGTATATATTTCCACACAGAAAGGAAAATTGACTGTGTTGTACACAGAAATGGTACAATATGTAGAAAGTCATGTACACTATACTCTGTGTGGAATTCAAGGAAATTTCAAAGGCAATTTTGATAGTATACAATTTTCATCTTTTGTGCTGACTTTAAAATGTAAAACTCTAGTGAGATATGACTTCATATCTATAGGGTTGCTGTGAGAACCTGATGACATAATGGACAGTCATGGGTTGCTTTACAACAGGGATACAGTCTGAGAAATGGGTGAGTAGGCGATTTCCTTGCTGTGTGAACATCCTAGAGTGTACTTCCATAAACCTAGATGGTATAGCCTACTACAAACCTAAGCTATATGGTGCAGCCTATTGTTCCTAGGCTACAAACCTGCGTGACATGTTACTGTACTGAAGATTGTAGGCAACTAGAACACAATGGTAAGTGTTTTTGTATCTAAACATACAAAGGTACAATAAAAAAAGTATGAAAGATTACAAATGGTACGCCTGTGGAGGGCACTTACCATGAATAGAGCCTGCAGGACTGGAAGCTGCTCTGGGTGAGTGAGTGAGTGGGGAGTGAATGTGAAGGCCTAGGACACTACTGTACACTATAGTAGGCTTTATGAACACCGTACACTTAGGGTACACCAAATTCATAAAACATATTTTTCTTTTCCATAATAAATTAACCTTAGCTTACTGTAACATTTTTACTTTATACACCTTTAAATTTTTCAAAACTTTTTGACTCTTTGGTAATCACACTTAGCTTAAAACACAAACTCATTGTACAGCATTGTATAAAAATATTTTCTTTCTTTATACCTTTATTATATGAGCTTTATTCTATTTTTAAAATGTTTAATTTTTTTTTACTTTTTGAACTTTTTTGTTAAAAATGAAGACACAAACATACATTGGCCTAGGCCTACACAGGGTCAGGATCATCAAGACATTATTAAGCTATTGGAATTTTTTAGCTTCCTTATCATCTTATGGGACCACTCTCATATAGGCAGCCTGCTGTTGACCAAAATCTGGTTATGCAGTGTGTGACTGTATAGAAAGATGCTTTGTAAATAAACAGTAATGTTAACTGTTAATTATTTCTGTTTTCATTATCGGGGAAAGAGTCCTCTAGTTGTTCCAGAGACAGTGAGGAATTTATATTTTCTTACTTTTTTTCAGTATGGATCAGAGCAGGTATTTGTTCAGGTAACAGACCAGCAGCACATTTTCAATGCTGATATGAGAACAGTCCTCATGCGCTTCATCTTAATTGGCCCTTTGCTGTTGACATCTGAAGCTTTGTCCTCTGTAGTGCCAGGCCCCTCCTGGCTGCCCATCCTCGGCAGTTTCCCTGCTCACAGCTGAGCCTCCCTGGCTCTTCCCCGGGATTAATCAACATCTAAAGTGGGATCCAGCAGGTTTACTCATGGTATGATTCTGGCTGAAATCTTGTGACCCAGGTCTGACAGCAATGCCTATTTCTCTCTTTTGTCTAGCTCTTAGCACCTTGCATAGCTAAGACAGGGACGCTGCCTCTTTTTGGCAGCTTCCTTCTCAAGGCCAAAGTTCAGTCCCTGAACCTAGGCTAGGATCTTCTCACCTGGTTTTCTGAATGTCTTGCTGTCGCCTCCCTGGATCAGGTTCTGCCTGTGAAAGCAGTGCTGTGGAGTGGTCCAGTGTGGCTATCACACCAGCCCAATGTTGGTTCAAATCCCAGCCACATCATTTAGAAATGATGTCACTTTGGACAAGTTAATTATGCTACCTGAAACCCACTTTCTTCATTGGTAGAATGGGGATGCTAAAATATCGACTTCACAGCATTTTTTTTCTTTAGAGATGGGGTTTCCCTCTGTTGCCAAGGGTGGAGTGCAGTGGTATGATCATAGCTCACTGCAGCCTCAAACTCCCGTGCCCAAGAAATCCTCCTGCCCTAGCCACCCCAGTAGCTGGGCTACAGGTGTGCACCGCAACACCCGGCTAAGTTTTCAAAAAATTTTTTTGTGGAAATGGGGTCTCACTGTGTTGCCCAACCTGGTCTCAAACTCCAGACCTAAAGTGATCCTCCCATCTCAGCCTCCCAAAGTGCTCGATTACGGTCATGAGCCACCTCTCCTGGCCATTTGTAGTGTTTTAAAGAAGATTAAATCAGATAATGGAAGTGAAGCACTTAGCATAGTGCCAAGTTCTTAATAAATGTTAGCTCTTCTGTTTCCAGTTATCCAATTAGCATGCTCTTCTGATAGCCCACCTGGTACCTCATATTGGACCTCTCTGATACCAACTGCTATCGTTCTACCTGCTGTTTCTTGCCCTATCCTTCTGACGCAAACTTCTGCCCACTGTGCAGATCTTCCAACCATCTGCGGCTGGATCCATTCTCCCTAGTGCCAGCTCTACTGCCGTGGGCACACCTTTTTCTAGGTCCCAGCCTCTTCCAGTCTGTCCCACCCCATTTCCCAGCTGTGTTCTATGCCATGACAATCATCTCTGGGCTCTGTCGGCTAATCAAAGCAATCTGGACAATAATGCATGCAAAGCATCTAGCAAACATTCAAAAAGTTTCTGCAAAGAACCAGATTCCTATCATAGAGAGAGGATGCCTCTGTGGAACTGCATTCTCAATTATATATAAGCCATCAGCTTACATTTTGAAGGAGTCTTGCTTTCTTTGCACATCAAACACTTTAAAAAATTAAAAAGTCAAATTTCTAAATATGTATAGAAAATGCAACAGGCATAGGGGTTCTCAGAAACAATTGATTATGTTATTAGAAAATAAATGAAACAGCACTCCTCAAATGTAAAAAAACCTATTAAATCTTTGGGATTGTTAATATTTGATTTTTTTTCTCAATCAATCAGGTTCATAATTATTTGTAAATCTACTGATTACTTCTGGCAGAAAATGTTCTGATCTGAAAATATCTAAGAAAAATCACAACTATTTCTGACTTGCATAAATTATTCTCACCTTCTGTTTGAAGTTTCCAATTTTACTATTATCTTGTGTTGTTTATTCAACAATTCACTAACTATACAAATCATGATTTTAATCAAATGAAAATGAACACAACTTTCAAGACTTCAGCTCAAATCATCTGTTAAGAAGCAGAGATTCAAAGGAAACTAACTTTTGTTGTGCTCTGGGCACTAGATTCTTGATGTTTGTTCTCTCTTAATCCTGCCCAGTGATCCTATGAGGTAGGAACTGCCACTTTACCAATAAGGAAACAGAGATTCACAAAAAGTAATTTTTCAGTTTAAGGTCACAGCTAGTATACCAAAGTCTGGCTCTAAGTCCATGCCTTTTCCCCTGTACCAGGCTGCCTCCAAATACTTCCTTGTCTGTCTTTTTTATTAATTTATCTTTTCATAATATTGCCTTCCTCTAGCAGGAAAACAAATTTTTCTTCCTTTTCTTTATACTGGAATTCTGAAGGGATGGGTGGATCCATATGGAAGCTCACTCTGGCTTCTCCACAAATACTGTCCCTACTGACAACACAACCACTAGATTCACTTTTCCACCACATTGTCTCAAATCTAGAAGGTTTTTAAACATGTCAAATTTTCTAAACTTAGGGTATTACAATTGATGTATAGTAGTGCACCTCCCCATCCCCCAAAAGGATGTTAACAAATCGATGATGCGACTTAGAATCTATGGATACAAAATAAGATATTTGCAAGTGCACTTCGGTTAGTGACTGTTGTTAGAGAGACCCCGCAGTGTTGGGCTTGGAGGACCCCAGCAAATATCCCCTGTAAAGCCTGCTGAGGAGTGGGGAGTGGGGCAACTCAGAGATAAAGGGGTGTGCAATCACTCCGCAAAAGGGCAACACTGGCAATGCAGAGACCCCTAGTTATCAGCTAATGCACAAAGCATGGTCCAGGGTTGCAGCCCAGCTCTTAATAAGTATTTACTAACTTGCAGTGAACAGAAGGCACTATGTACACATCTAATGGGTAATTTCCACAAAGGATCTGGACCCCTAGCTGCCAGACAACAGGGTGCTTTGTACCATCCAATATAAACAAGTCCAGCAGGCTCCCTATCTTCCTGCTGGATTAGAAAGGGTCTCTCCATAAAGTTTGGCAAGGCACATCTCTTTTCAGTAAATGTTTTTGATGAAAATGGCTTCTCTTCCCCCCTATTCCTTGCCATGTGAGACTCCTAATAATGACACCGATTCAAGAAACTTCTCATTCTCATTCAATAAAAGTGCGTGAAACTCCTGGCTTTTGGCTAGTTTCCAAGAATGAGAAGATGAAGGAGATTGAAGAGCTATAAGCTTCATCTAAATCTCGCCACAAGTCAATGTATTGAGGATGGTTGGTTTGCAGTGTAACTTTATATAGGCAAGTCCCGCTTCCGAAGTGTGATGGGCAAAAGGATCTGTAATTGAGAAAGAGTGACTGGCCATTTCCATGCTATTTTGGTCCCAAGTGGTAAGAAACCCCACCCAGAATGAAACCTTCTCTAGTACAGCAAAGAGGCTCTTGCACTGGGGAATATTTCAAATATAGCTTTGCGTAAGGAAAGAGGAAAGGCCGGCATTTAAAGAGCAGTCTAAAATTACTACGTACAAGCTTCCGTGCTATCCCAACACACAGGGCCATGGGCAGGGTAAACGCTCCCTCTTGATGTGAAAATTGACTTTTCAGTGTTCCTGGCATTCCTGGTCAATGTCAATTGGCTCAGGAAATTCATTCCTCATCTGTCATTATGATACAATGCTTACCTCCAAAATGAAAAAAGAAAACTTTCTTCCTTTCCAAATTCATTTATAAATAAGAATTTGCTCCTCTCACAAACGGAGCCAGAGCTTTGCCTATGACTGCCGAACTTCTGGAGAACCTTAACGTGTTGAAGCTGGAAGGAACCTTGATGTCCAGTAGTGCCAGGGAAGGTTTTTTCTCTAGCGCCACTTAGGATTGAAATTGAAGGAAAGGGTGAGGCGCAGTGCAGACGCACTGAATAGAGTGTCTCTATCAGTTAGCAACATCTGGTCCTGGGAGAAGGCCTGGTGGGGCAGATCATGTCCAACTTCTTCCTTCCTAGGTGACTCAGCAACTTCTCCCACATCTGGAGTGTTTGGCTTCTTGGGAATGAGGGGAATTTCCGCAGGAAGATTATGGCACTTTTCACCTTGGAGGTGGCTTTATAAAGGCACATGGAGCAGCATTAACCTCTTGATCTTGAAATGTTCTTCTCCTCTGGATTCCTTGAGGTCCCCTCCGATGTTTTGTTCCACCTTCCACCTGCTACTCCTCAGTCTTCCCCATGGTATCCACTACCTTTGTTTGTCTCTTTTTTTTTTTTTTTTGAGACAGAGTCTCACTGTGTTGCCTGGGCTAGAGTGCCGTGGCGTCATCTTAGCTCACAGCAACCTCAAACTCCTGGGCTCAAGTGATCCTACTGCCTCAGCCTCCCGAGTAGCTGGGACTACAGGCATGCGCCACCATGCCCGGCTAGTTTTTTCTATATATTTTTTTTTAGTTGTCCGATTAATTTCTTTCTATTTTTAATAGAGACGGAGTCTCACTCTTGCTCAGGCTGGTTTCGAACTCCTGAGCTCAAACAATCCGCCCGCCTCGGCCTCCCAGAGAGCTAGGATTACAGGCGTGAGCCACTGCGCCCAGACTGTTTGTCTCTTAAGTGTTTGTATTTTGCTGGGTCTGGGTCTAGTTTCTATTCCGATGAGCCTTCCTCCCCACGGTAGTAACTGATAACCACCTCCCTAATATCCATTCTCTCCTGCTTCCTCACTACAGAGCCCCAATTTGATTGGGGCTGCAAACGTACCTAGCCACATTGCTATGCTGCCTTTGCGTTTGGGGTAGCCAGTGATCAAGTTCTAGATGCAGAAAGTCGTTGGATGGGGCTTTCAAGAAAGCTCAAGGATAGGGGTTGACTCAGCTGGCAGGTCCCTTTTGTCCTCTCCTCCCCACCTTCTTCCCCTCTGAAGTGTGCACGCAATGGGCTGGAGTTGCAGTGGCCATCATAAAACCAGGAGATGACAAGGGTGACCAATCCATCCTAGTTATCCTGGTTATCTTGGTTTTAAAATTTAAAGTTCCATGTCCTGGGAACTCCCATAGTCCGGGGCAAACTGACTCAGCTGGTCATCCTAGCAGGCAACTCTGAAGATGGAAGCCATTGCCATGGGCAGGGGTGGAAAAATAGAAGGAGCTGGATTCCTGATCATATGGTACAGTCTTCTAACCGGTCTGGACTTCATGCCTCCGTACTTTGCATTATGCAAGAAAAAAAGAAATCCTAATTTAAACCATTATTGTTTAAATTTTTTTCTGCTATAGGTATCCAAATTACCTGAGTGACTCACTATCCCTATGCCTTCCAACTTCATTTATACAGAGGTGATTATCAAGTCTCTCTCCCTGGCCTGATTCTTTATTCAGTTCTGGACCTATATATCTTTCTGTTGGGCATCTCCACTTGGACATGCCCTAAACACTTAAACTCATTCTTGTTCCCCCAAGTCCTGTCCTTCCTTTGTGTTCCAAATCTGAGTGAATGGAATCCCCAACTATCCAAAGACAAATCAAGAAATCTCAGTATCTTCACTGATTCCTCTAATTCTCTCTTTCTCCAAAATTCTATCAATCTTGATGACTTAATTTCAAAAATTTCTCTCAAAGTCCTCCATTCCACCAAGTTCCATCCATGGATCCAGTTTGGGACACCTGCTTTTGTCTGGATTATTATAATAGCTTCCTGATGTGTCTTTCTGCTTCAGTCTTGCTCTTTTGTAATCTGATCTCCACACTGTAGCCAAAGTGTCATTATGCCAACCTCATGACATAACTTCCTAGCCTAAAACACTTGAGGGAACCCCCACTGTCCTCAATTTATATGGCCCTGGTGTTTTGGCTCTCATATATAACCACACACTTTTTGCAAGTCTACATGGCAGCCACAGAATTTCTTTTAGTTTCTCTAAGCTAAGGTGCCAGACTCTTTGTTGCTTTAAGCCTTCCCACATGCTGTTCCTTTACCTGGGATACTCTTTCATCTCCCTTCCCTCACACATTTTACTCCACTACCTCTTCCTTCCTTCTTAGCTCACTCTATACATCATTAAAGTCTTAGCTTAACAGAGCCATGACGTACAATTGTGCAGTGCAGAACTCATACAACTGTACACAGGTCCTGTTTAGATACTGCTTTTTCCAGGCAGCCTTTTCTAACCTCCACCTTCAACTATGGTTAGATGTCTCTTCTAAGTGCTCTTTTAATATCAGCATTATAATTTTAATTTTCATTTGTCTGATTACTTGTCTGTATTCCTTACTAGGATTTTAAGCATATAAGGGTACATACCACAGCTGCCTACCTCCTAGTAGGTGCTCTCTATATTTTTAAATAAATGAGTAAACTGTTTCCTGATGATAGGCTTGTTTTATTATGTTTATATATAAAGCCACATTAAAACTCTTATTACGGAGATCTCTCATTAAGTTTGAATTTCATATTAATTACTCAATTTACTGTTATTTTAGGAAATATGATATTTAATGAGAGCTGTAAATTCATTGGCAACTCACACCACACTTATTATTTTCACATATGCTCCCACTGTTAATATTTTCTGAAACATAAATTCTTACTATGTCAAGATACACAAGGGATTGTTGAAATGCACAATTCTTTGCCATTCTGGAATGCAGACTTTGTGGGAAGCATTCAGAAAATGTTTCATTGTGTGACATTTCTAGATTAAAGGGAGCTATAGTTTTATTAGCCTCAAATTTCAAAGAGTTCCAAAGTGCAGAAATCAGCAATACATTGAGAAGTGATGAGGTCAGCATTGCTTAGCTGTCTCCAGTGCCATTTTGGTTCTCCCTGACAACGGGGAAATTATTCTTATATCAAAGCTAACACTGCAAAAGTAGTCTTAAAAGATTACAAAATGGTAAGCCTGGCAAAAGCAAAGCAAATGCCAGGAGGCAATCTCCAGTGTAAACAATCTGCCAACATTTGAAACCACAACCACAGATGTTTGTTCCACCCTTTGTCATAGGGTCTGGGAAGGGTGTAGCTTTAAACCCCTGCTGGCCCAAGTGGCAGTTTTAGAAGAGAAGTTTACCTTAGCAACTACCAACAGAAAACCAAGTGATGAACCCACAATGAAAGGTCATGGCATATTTGGAAAAGGAGTTTCACTTTACACACTATTTAACAAGGTATGAAAATATAAGAAAAGGCTGCATTACCTGATAGCGTTTGTTCTATCAAAGATTAGTCCTCAGAACACAGTTTACATTACATTTCTTGTCAGGTAGAAAAGATATTCCTCAGAAACATAGAAATGTCCCTCTATTAAAAATAAAAGAAATGTGGATGGTGGTGACATCAGAGGACAATGGGTAACTGAATTCGCTCTGTGAGTTCCCCAAATGTACCTGGTGGGAAAAAAGTATTTTTCTTCTATGGAATATGTGTTCATTCATGAGACAAGAGACTCTAACTTTCTACCTTGCCAGAGCACAGTTGAATATTTTTTCTCATGCATTATGCAGGGCAATTCTGTCAAACAAAAGGAATTATATGCATTTCAGCTTCATTCAAACCAGAAGAAAATAGGAGTGCCTATGAAAATTTCATCATGGTACAGGTAAATAAATAACTCTGAATATATATATACACACACAAACATATTTCGATATACATATATTTACTTTTATTTTCACTTTCTCACTTCAAGGTCTGCATTTTATGCCTATTATAAAAGATAAAAGCAAGTAGGAATAAGAATATTCCATTTTAAAAGAAAATATAACTGTAGAGATAAACACATTTCATTTTGTTACATTACAGAGAAGATGCGACTTACATGGTGGGAACATAATAACAGAAAGAAGAGTTTAAAGGACAGTAAACCCCACAATATCTGTAAAATGAGCCATCTGATCTAGATTAGGAAGTGACTTTAAAACTTTTTTTTCCCCAAACATAATTGAACACAGAAGTCCATCTATTAACAAAAACAAAGAAAAGTGGCTGCGATCGCCAGGTGGGCTGAATAGTTCTGCATAGGCATTTGTTTTCCAGGGCCATTTTGCCTACAAATCTGTTCCCTCCCAGCCAACCTCCTTTATAGGGGCCCCTAAAGTTTGTTGTCTGAGCCCAGGGAGGGCTTGGAACCCCTGACTTAGACAGTCTGGAGTCTTCTCAAATATGGCCGTTGAATACCACGTCCTGCCTGCTCCCAACCCGACTCCTGCTCCTTCCCTTTGTTTTGCCCAGTTTGTCGGGTGTTTGGTCTATTACACCAACTCCCTCTGTACATGTCTATGTAAGTAACCACATTCATGTTGGCTGAGAAGTCCTCACTTGCAAAATAGTCTTTATAGAATTCAAGAGCCAACATGCTGTATGCTCCTTCCAATCCAGCAGTTCTCAACCTTGGCTGCGCACTGGAATCACCGAGGGAGGCCTTGGTTTGCCATACAGCCTAGACATCTCCCCAGGTGATTCTAAAGTCAAGCCAGGCTGGAGAAGCACTCTTCTTATCTGTTTACTTTCCTTCTCTGGTTCTAACACAGCTGGACCCCCGCCAAACCATACATTCAGTGATGAAAGTGCTTGTGTCTATTTCACTCAGCCCTTTACCGTCAATGCCTGGCACATAATAGGTGTTCAATAAAGATATGCTGAATGAATTAAGCAGTATATCCTGCCAGTCATTCACCTAAGGTAAAAATGGTTTAAAATAAAGGCAATAAATCTAAGTCCAAGAACAAATAAACACTGAAAATGAAGTCCTTGTTGATATGTTTTAGGAACACGCCTTAAATATGAAAAATAGATGTGTGACAATGTGCCTAAGGCTTACAAGAAATCACAGTGAAGTTGGAAGAAAACAAGGCAGTAGTTCAATGAGTTGTTTGTCATGGAGACCAGGGTTTGGATAACAATAGCACTGATAGCAACTGTCTTTATTCCCGACAATTTTAGAGCGTGTAACTATTCACAGGGCACTGGGCGTGTTTAAGTCTCATAGCAACCCCATGATAAAGTCAGACAGTTATCAGCCTTCATTTCACAGATCAGCACAGCCTGGCTCAGAGAATGTATGCTGCCTAATGAGCGGCTGGGTTCCGGATCCCGCTCAGACTGCTAGATTAAGCAATTAAAAATACCTAAGTATTTTCCAAATGTTCCCTGGGACATATTCGTACTAAAAAAAATTATGTGTTTTTTGTCTGAAATTCAAATTTGACAGGACATCCTGAAACCCTATGTTCCAGGCCAATTCTTTTTCTGTGAAAAGAGCATTTTAGATTCGAGGGTCATAGTGGAGCTTCCTAGATTAAATGGGCTGAGCCTGTGGTGCCTTTCTCCTCTTCTTTCTAACTGTCTGTGATTAGCCTTTGTGAAGGTTCTGCACATGCCTGACTCTTGCAGATCCGGGCCTTGCTCCAGCAGAGCAGTGGGCCCAGCTGAGGAAGGGAAAGGTGGCATACAACCCCAGGTGACGTCTCTCAGGGCTCCAGGCCCACACTCTCCACGTGTACTCAATAGTTTATTATTATTATTATTTTAAATAAGTAATACAGAATGGCACATAATTCAAAGATACGAGAGAATGAAGGTAAGCCTCTTTCTTACCTTGGTTCTGCGATATCCCTTGAAAGATGTTTTAATCCATATACAAACATATATTTACATAGAGCCTTTTAATTTTTATACAGGTGGTTGACATACTATATGCTATTTTGTGTCATGCTTTTTTCCCCTTAATATATCTTGGAGATTTTCTATCTGTCTAAAGCTGCGTGACATTTTTAACTGCTGCATAGCTTTCCATTGTATAGATGTACCACAACTGAATTAATCGGTGCCCTAGTAACAAATATCTCCTCCAGTCTTTAGCTATTAAAAGCAGGTGATGTCTTCTTGTACCTAAGTACACATTTCTGAGTATAGTCATGGGAAAACATCCAAGAAAGGGAACTGCTGGGTTAAAGGGAATGTGCATTTATACTTTTGTTAGATGTTGCCGAATTTTCCTTCCTGAAATTGCACACATTTATGTTTCTAGCAGCAATATATGAGAGCGTTTTCCCCACCCTTGTCAATCCAGTGTGTGTTACTGAACTTTTTGATGTTTGTCCATTCGATAGATAAAAAAGGCATCTCATTGCAGTTGTAATTTGAATTTCTCTTATTATAAATAAAGCTGAACATCTTTTTACATGTTTAAAAGCCATTGATAATTGTTTTGTGTGATATCTTTGGCCCATTTTTTCCTATTGAGTTGTTGGTCTTTCACTACTGATTTGCAGAAATTCTTTATGTATTAAGGAAATAAACCTGATATCTGTCACACGTGTTGTAATGTTCCTCCAGTTCATCATTTGTACTTTGATTTATGATCTTTTTAATGCACAACTTAATGAGTTTTGAAAACATCTTATATTTCCATGAACATAAGACATATCTGGGTTAGGAAAAGAAAGGATCATGTTCAACAGCACACATGATTATCTTCATAACTAAAATAGCTACCATTTACAGGAGGGCTTTTTATGGGCCAAGTCACGTGCTAATCACGAAATGTTTACCTTCATAAGTCATCACTGGAGTCCTATAAGAAAGGTACAATTGATTCATTGTACCAACTCAACTGTTCCTAAGATTTATTTGGACCTAGAGGTAGCTTGAAATAAAATTATCAAATCATATGGAGTTGGTCTTTGGTATCTTCTCAACTTTTTAGTCAACCTTCTTTCCTCATCACTGTGTTTTTTTCACTTTTTCCTCTTACCCCACAACCCCTACCCTCCACCCCACATATCCTGTATATACTCTGAGCCTGTTTATAATTTCCTAGGTTTTCCTGCCAGCTCTCAGCTATGCCCTACGAGGGTGTAAACTGAACAGCAATCCCAATTTATAGAGCACAAAAGCAAATTTGAAGATGCAAAAAATTCAAATATGTACAAAATTAGAGCTATAATAATTGATATGATAAGGGGTAGGGAGTATTTGCAGAATCAGACAAAGTAGGGAGCTTCAAATTATGCCTGTACATGTGTCTAGCCCTGTCTAGACTGAGAAGAACATCAGAAGGCACCTTTGGAATTTGAAGTTCTGTGAATTTTACAGAAAAAAAACCCAGGATGTGGAGTCAGAAGCTCCTGTCCTGATTTTACCTCTCTGTTAGCCAGGAGTCCTGGGGTTATAGCGTGGCTGGTGGAAAGAGCATGGATTTTAGTACAAGGCAACTCTTACTTTGAATAACAACTCAGCCAATCAGTGCATGATTTCAGGAAACCTAACAAATATCCTGCAAGCCTTAGCTCCTCAGGCATAAAGATGGGGATAATATTAACATTAACAATATATACCTCGTAGGGATATTTGTGAAAATCCAACAATATCATGCATAGGAACTATGCCCAGTGGGTAGTGTAGGTTCATAATAAAGCATGATCTCAAATTTCACATCTGTCAAATCATTGTAGCACTATTTTATCAAAGAATTTATATTGAAGACACGTATATCAGAGTTTTCTCAAATTCTATCATTCATATATCACCTTTGTGGTTTTGCAATATCTGTGCACCCATGGTACTAATATTACTTAATGTTTTCCTTTAACTGTACTCATCTTTGAAAAATATAGCATTTAATTTAGGTGGTTCTTTAGTATATTATCCACAAAATTTGGGAGTTGTCATGCCGGTTCATCTACTATGTTTAAAAATACACACATAGTTATTAAAATAGAAAAATATGGCCATGAGCCACCTGAAATAATCTCATGAGCCACCATGGTCTGCATGCTACACTTTACTAATTTATGTGAAAGTTAGTTATTATTATATTTTCAACCTTTTCTTTTCAAGACTTAGAAACTAAGGCCTTATCTAGTTGATCAAAGTCAACTAGATAATGCAGAATTGAGACAAGAATCTAGACTTCCGGGTCCATGTTTCCATCAGCCAGCCTCCTAAAATACCTCTAGTTGAAGGCAAAGTTAGAATCTTGCTGCAAAACTACAAGATTAACACCATGAAATCTTGAAGCAACCTTGCCTTTCTACCACTGTTGTTATTATTTCTTCACCTAGGAAACCTAAAAGGCAGCCCTTTTCTCCCAGAACATGCCTGATAGCGCACACTTGAGAACACCCAGCTATGAGCCCTGCTTGGCTTGGCTCGAGGAGCCCAGGGGCAAATGAAACAGAATGGAGAAAGGCAGGGAGATTTAGGGTTGTCAACACTATATCCTGTTTGGAGACTTTTCTGGAAGTTGTCTGATCTTGTTTTATTCTCTCCCAACCAAACATTCTCAAATGTATCAAGCCTTCTGGACATTTCTACCAATTGCCTCCAAAAACTTAGGCTATGTTTGAATTCTATGCATTAAAAAAAATCAAGAAATCTATAAATAATCCCTAAGTGAGCAATAATAAAATTGAAGAGTCTATAATGGAGAGGAGTTCAAGGTACTACAGAAGGAGCAAAAGTGCGGGCAGCTCTGCAGTGAGCCTTCTCACCTGTTTCTAAGTATCAGCCTCGAAAGCCAACTAAGAGTTAGGACGTTGCAGTAGGTCTATGTTGTTTTTGCCTTCCCAGCATCCATCCTCCCCTAATTCTGGTTTACATTACCCTGGTTTTTCTTTGGGAAACCTGCCCTTCCTTATTTTCAGTCCAGATGATTTGAGTGGGGCTGACCCCAACTCCCCACCTCCATTCCAGGGATGGCCACATGACCCAGGCTTGACCCATCAGATCACTCAAACCCTTCGCCACGGGGATTGGTCCAGGGATAAGCGCATGAACCAACTCAGGTAAATGGGGCTCGATTATGAGAATTTTCTTAGCACTATTAGGAAAGAGAAGTTTTCTTTTTGTAAGGACTGTCAGCTGTAAGAATGCTGGATGCCTCCATCTGCTGGCGTCCACGAAGAAGGTCCCCTGAAAATGACGCCTGCACAGCAGAAGCGGAGCTGAGGAATATGAAGGGAGGGAGACTGAACTGGATGTCACCTTTAAGTTCCCAGATGCACCTGACGCCAGATATCCCTGAACTTTTACATTGGTTGTAAAGTCCTTCTTTAGTTTAAGCCAATTTGAATGACAGCATTTTTTTTTTACTTGAGGACAAAAAGAACCCTGTCAATACAGAAGTCTGAGTAAGTGCATGATGTGGTGGTTTGCACCACAAGGAAACAGGGAAAGGAAAGAGAGCAGAGGTGGTGAATGGAACAGAAAGATGGTCAGGCCAGTTTCTTGACTCAACTTTGTGCCTATTGAGTTGTGTGGCCTGGAACAGTGAGTGAACCACTCCAAGCCTCAGTTTCCCCATCTGTAAAGTAAAGGAAACAGACAATCAGTAGTTCTCAGACAGAACGCTGAAGCCCTGCAGTGGCTCCGGCAATGGATGGAGGTCCCCGGCCCAGAATCCATTCCGAGGCATTAGCTCTCTTCTTATCCATATTATATGCCAGGCTTTGTTATAAGGTTTTGTTGGAAGAATGGGTTCCACTGTTAAGATAGATTATTTTGACTTCTCCAGTTCTGTTTATATTGACGTCTAAATTGAATCAAAGCTCAGCTGGGGCCCAGTAAGAATGTGGTGCCTGGTTAATATTTTCTGCTCTACGTTAGGAGCTGGTCAGAAGCCAAGGTCAAGAACTCAGTCCCTGGAGGGTTTATTATTAATAGCTTTCTGCAAACATAAAAAATTGTTAATGGCTATTCTCTGCATCCCCAATCCTGAGAACTGTCTTAGAGATGTGGGTCACTGGTCACACAAGAGGCTGGGAAAAAGAGTGTGAATGACTCTAGCTTATCATTAGCTCTGCCTTAAATGCCAATACAAACACCACTGGCAATGTTCAATGTAGGCGACCTCTTCATAGCTAGCAAACAGAGGGCAATGTTTTTGAAGGTTTTGTTTTGCTTTCTCAAGACAGTGTAGAAGAAGCTGAGAAAACAAAGGGCACTTGTTGCCCAATCAACTGCACAACACCTGATGCGTATCCACAGTATTCTAAAGTAACATGGATTTGCTTTTCCTTACAGAGACAACACACATATTGTAGTGGAAATCAGATGGAGGAATAATTTTTATGAGAGCAGATGGAGGCATTTTTATGGAAACATAAATTATTATGATTATATTAAAAATATATTAACTTCGAGGCAAGTTCTGACACTTATGCAAATTCAAAGTGTTCCATATCTTTTAAAAATGTCTTAAAATAGATTTTAGCACCTATTTCTTGAATGTCTTGTCCATCACTACAGTCAAAACAATTTTCTTTGCTTTATTTCAGGTAAAAATTATGAATGGAACTAAAGCTTATATAATAAATGTATGTTTCAAGAATAATGTTGATCTTGCCAACAGTAGCCAGTAGCTGAATACTTAATTTGCTTTAAAAAACATGCTGAAAGAGAAACTAAAAATGAAAACTATTTTCCTTCTAGTTTCTGTGTAACTGGGAGTTTTCTCATTAGAAAACTGTTTTCAATAGTACATAACTTAGGCAATTTATATTAATACAAAAATTAAGAGTCATTTATATCTTGATGCTTAATTTCTCTTTTTGATTAACTTCTGATTTCTATCATTTTGCTTACATGTGCTCCAGATACACAAAAACCATATGGGGAACGGAGTGATTAATCTTAGGAGAGGGCAATAGTTAAGTCAGACTAGGCAGAGTCAAGACAAGAGGCAGGCAAAGGGTTAGCTGAGGGCAAGTTATGAACGTGTCGGAACACATCTCAGGATTTGGAAGCAAGTAGAGGTTTGGTAGGATCCAAATTGGGAAACACAGATGGCTTCAGAATTAGACACAGTCAGGAGGGTGAGGCTCAAGATAGGCAGAAATGTATGTCAAGACTGGGACAGAAGAGTCAGATCTACCGGATAACAGGGAGTTTCAGACAGCACCTTGGATAGCTCCCTGGGCAAGAGGTGTTTCGACAAAGCTAAGACCCTAAAAAATGAAGAATTTCATCCTCTAAGCCCCAGACTTCCCAATTGGCCCCACCCCTTGATGGAATGAACTTGGTCCGGAAAGCATAGGGGAACCAGTTGCAATATTCTACAAAAGGGTCTGTCTTAAAGTCCTAGGGATGATGTCTGTGTCCCTCGGTAAAAGGGTCTTTAGTGATCGTGGTATTTGGGGGGCGAGTATTATCTTCAGATAATGTTTTCCAAAAGTCTTATCTCACCTAATTTGGGAACAGAATTTTATCCTGAGACTAACATTACAGGAGCCCTGCAGTACAATTTTAATGTATTAATGTTCACCGTTGATTTCTTATTATCCATTTGGGGTACTTATATTTGTAGATTAAAGGAAGTATGATATAGCAAATTATGTATTTATTAAATGTAATAAAATTCTATATTAAAGCAAGTTTAATTTTCCCTATTACTATAACTTCAGATATGGTAAAGTCCATGATAAAAAAAAATCCCTGGGTTTGATATTCATGCAGACATCTGTTGCCAGACATTTTCCCCCCTGACCAATTACTATTACCAGTGGAGAAAAGTTGCCTTCAGCTGACTCCTCACTGTAGAGCCTAAAGTCTTTTGAGTTCAAAGACAAAGTTCTCTGGCCATATTTGCCTTATAGTGCCAGTGAATCATAACAATAATTGAAAAACCAAACTCATTCCAAATGGTGTATTCACAGAATTAAAAACATGACATTTAGATTATTAATCAAATGACTAGCAGATTTATATAGAATTAACCTAGGAAAGGAATCAGGCAGAAGGAAGAAAAGAAACATGTTATAAGTAAAGGTTGGGCAAGAGGTGGGGTGGGAGAAGAGATAGCCACTAGGGATACCTATGGATACCCACTAGGGACACCCACCTGCCCAATGTGTAATTGTAACTGTGTAGAGCCCAAGACATGAGGATGTGGTGCCAGCTGTGACTTCATCCAAGAATATTTGTTGAGCATCTACTCAGTCTAGGTACTGTTCTAGGCCCTGGAGGTTCTGTTGCAAACAAAACAGATGTTCAGGGCATTCTGGCAATCTTAAGTCAGGTCACCTTGAGTGAGAGCTGTCTGGGTGGCAACTCTTCAAGTGAAACACTATGGTCAAGGCACAACATAAGGAGGTCACTAACTAGGAGGTGGGGATGTCATTCCTGGAGCTGGAGGACATGGAACACCTGGGTGAGAGATTTAGAGGTGACAAGTCCCCCACCTCATAAAAACCAGCCTCCCAGTATATAAATTGAGAAGCGTCAGAAAATGGGAAGTGGGTTCCGATGATATTTTGAAGCCAAAGTGTTAATATATTAAGGGAGACATAGGTGATACTTAGTTGGATTTCTTTGTATGGTCTCTTTGACATGACAACATATTAACATTAGAAAAGACTTAAGAAGTCACTGAGTCCAACGCCCTCTCTCAACTGTTCTTAAATCTCTCAGCTAATCAGTGGCAAGGCCAAAACATGCTCATCTTTACTGAGATGGAATCAAGATGCTTCTCTGTGTGACTTTCACATTTTAATTGTGTCTGGCTAAAGAGTCTCCTTGATGATAATAGCTAATTGAACCCACATTAAGAAATATAAACTTGAGGTACTACAGGGCAGTCATTTTGCCTTTCTGCTTGGGCACCTGATAGGCCGTGCTTTGGCTTGTGATAAGGGGCATAAGAAAGAGAAAACCCTGGATAAGTGTGGAAGGAGGAAAGCAGCCCAGGGAATGGAATGACAGGCCTGACTCAGAGCTCTCTGGCTTCTTCCAGTGTGAAGTACCATCCTCGTCATCAGTTACAACTCCCTTCTGGCATGTGATTGTTACTGCTCTTAAATAGCATAGACTGCCTCGAGTGATTGATCAGACAGGACTTGCTTTGGCTTAGGAGACATATATCCATGCAAAAGAATTTTGACAGAACTATAGAGCCCTTTATTGCTTTGGTTATAGAATAAGCAATACTTTAAAAAGCCAATTGAAATGTGAACTATTTTCCAAAAATTCAGTCCAAAACAAATATAACTTTGTAAAACTAAAATGAGAATCCCATAGAGAGACACTTTAAAATGAAAATGTTGAATTATTACAGTACTGGTAAACCACCAATGGTACAACATAAATATAAAGAGAGAGGGGAAGGCAACAGTGGACAAACCAGCCATCCTTACACGAAAATTGTTCCTATTCCTGGGAAAAGACAGTAGTGGCCATGCTCACTTCCACGGTTTTCAAAAGTTGGTCAGATTGGCTATTCTGTATTCTGAGTTTATTTATAAAATAAAATGTCCTATGTTTCATTTATGTTAATTCAATCTTTAGCAGGAGATGCTAGGAGCTAAGGCTTTGAAATTCCACTGATAGTTAGTGTCTTATAGAAGAATATTCCTATTATATCTTAAAATTTTATTTTTTACATTTTTAACATTTCTTTTAGGTGGGGGGAGAGGCATTTATTAGAAAGTTCTGGTTTGCAGGTGGCATTGCATCATATGCCAAGAGCGAACCAGGTAGAGGAAATTGCTTCTTAAGCCTGCAGGTCAGAAAGCCCAGGGAATTGCTTCTCTGCAAAGAAAAGTAACTTCCATGATTGGCACCATTTTCTAACCAGACCTCCAACAGTAATTCTCCCAGAAACAGACCCAAACCTGGGCTAAGTTGCTTGTAGCAGGCTCTCCAGACATAAGGCTGCAAGAGCTCTTGACTTTCCTTTCAGATAAAAAGAAGCCCAGCCACTCCTTTGAATTCTTGGATTAAAAGACAGGGGATATATGTAAAGAAAAAAATATATACTCCTATATCCTTGCAGAAGTTAGAAGACACTCCAAATCAGAAACAATTGAAGTAAAAACATATAAAAAAAACAGTGACATTAGATGAGATCTCATACTTTTCACCCACTATTCTAATATCTGAAATATAAACTCACTTCCATGGGAAAATTACAGTAGACTGAAGCTTGGCTTTTGAAGACAATTTCTTTTTTGAAAGAAATTTTTACCTAGTGAATCTTGCATTCCAGAACAACTAACAACTATAGTTCATAGAGCTTCCTGCAGTTTACATAGAGCTGCTACCCACGCTATTTTATTTGAGCTTTCCAACAATCATTTGAAGTAGCTATTATTATCCCATGTTCTTTATATCTTAACTCTTCCTTGTCTGTATCAAGAAGCAAGATGGAAAGTCCTGTAAACATGTGCTCTTTCTCTTTGCATTTTCCTTGTCCCATAGGTTTGAGCCACATCCAACTCATGGGCCTCACTAGAGCTGTGAAAATCTAATATGTCCAGGTCGGATATCTTTTATTTATTTGTTTACTTTCTATTTTATTTTATTTTTTTGAGACAGAGTCTCACTCTGTTGCCTGGGCTAGAGTGCTGTGGCGTCAGCCTAGCTCACAGCAACCTCAAACTCCTGGGGTTCAAGCAACACTCCTGCCTCAGCCTCCCAAGTAGCTGGGACTACAGTCTTCACCACCACACCCATCAAATTTTTTCTATTTTTAGTAGAGATGGGGTCTCACTCTTGCTCAGGCTGGTCTCGAAGTCCTGAGCTCAAGCAATCCTCCCACCTCAGCCTCACAGAGTGCTAGGATTACAAGCGTGAGCCATTGAGCCTGGCCAAGATATCTTTTATTTTGACTAGAAATGAGATTATCACAGGTAAGAACATCTGGCACAGTCATAGTAGGTGACAGGTGAAAGTGTCAGGTGAATCAATTTTAATTGGTTAGCCTCCTTGGATATTCCTGGGAGGAAGTATGGGCCTCAAGGAGCCTCCAAAAAAAGATCATCTCCTGAAACTTCTTCCTCTTGGTGGATCGGGCCTGGGGCTAGCTCATACGACGAATACAGGGCCCTCAATTTGCTAACTCTGTCCACAGGCTTTTATTGTCTTTGGGACACTGGTTAAAATCTTCGAGCCAGCAAAGAGACTCAGGAGGACTGAGCACTAGTAAGGAAGTTTTATGGCTTTTAAAGGGTTGTTAAATTATCTTCCAATTTTATTTTTGTTGGTTGATCTGTGAAAATAACGTGTGGTGTGGATACACACACACAAAAACTGTACTACAGACAAACTCACAATATGAAACATTGGAGATTTGTGGCTATTGTTCTGAATACGCTTTGGTGCATGGAAACCTAGTGGAGCAAGCTATAAAAAATAAGATACAACAAACTCATCCTACACAAGGGGCGGGAGAGGACAGTCCCTCCCCAGTCATCAATCACAATGACACATGAAAAGTCCGTGTCTGCTCTCAACTCACTGATTTGGTCGTTCCCTACCCCTCCAGAAAGGTTCTGTGGCTTTCCATTGCTCTCAAGTCCAAGATAAACATCCTCAAGATCTGACTTAGTATCTATCACTAGACCAAACCACATGACTTCATTTTCCGGGTCTCCTCCTACTCCCAAATTAGATCTTGCTCCTGGCCTGCCTGTCCCCTTCTCTGTCTCACCAAACTTTCTCCTTTGCATCAAACAAACATCTGAGAGTCCCTCTTCGGCCAGACTCTCAAAGAAAATAAAAGGTACTTTTTGTCTCAATGTAAATCTGTTTGGTTCAACAAACATTTACTGAGTGCCTACTTTATTCCAGTCATGAAACAAAGACACATCGAGGCCTGTTTCAGTGAGCTAACGGTCTACTGTGGAAGTGTTATGTTCAAAGAATGTTTGAGTCATGGCCCCTAATCAGACCAGGAAGCCCAAATCTCTCTTCATTTAACACCAAGTAAAAAACGTTTTCCTTCCTTGTACGCAATGTAAATATTTATGAGGATTTTTAAAAATTAGGTGTTTCCATGCTATTTTTTACAAAATAGGAACTAGACCTGTTCTGGAATTAAAACCTCCCTGACCATTTAGAAACGTTGCAATATTTTCCATTCCTCGACGTTCAGTTTGCATTTGGCCACAAGACACGGTTTAGGAAGAGCTGTTGGCCGCCAGCTCACACAGATTGGCAATGACACACGGAAACCTAGGAAACTGCCTGAGAAAACAAACAATGCTCCCAAATACTTATGCAACCCAACCAACTACCCCTGAAAGCTCTGTCACCGCGGAGCAAGGCACTTTTTTCTTCGTTGTTTCTTAATAAAGGGTCTTAAGGTTAAAAAGAAAAAAAAAAAGAAAATATCAGCAATAGGAAAATTATTAACTAGATCATATGGTCCATACCATAAACTGTTAGGCAACTATTAAAAAGAATAAGGTAATTCCTGCCCAGCCTGGGCAATGTAGCAAGACTTCATCTCTTTAAAAAAAAAAAAATGCGGTAGGTCCATATTTACTTGTAAATGTGTCATGTGTATGAGTGTATGTATATATACATATATATGCATATATATATTGCTACAGCATAGAAAAAGCATACCTACATTTACATAAACTTTGAAAATAAAAATTTGTGTTTCTATACACATAGAACAATTCTGCAAAGATGTACGCAGTGCACTCACTACATTGGTTACCTCAGAGGGATGGGATAAGATGAGGAAGACTATTAATTAGTAATTTACAGCCCATATTCTGTATTACTTGAATTGTCATAAAAGCGAGAATGTTTTAGTCATTTAAAATAACCAATAGCAGGGCCAGGCATGGTGGCTCACGCCTGTAATCCTAGGAACCCTGGGAAGCCAAGGTGGGAGGATCATTTGAGCTCCAGAGTTCGAGACCAGTTGAGCAGGAGCAAGACCTCCATCTCTACTAAAAATAGAAAGAAATTAGCTGGACAACTAAAAATATATAGAAAAATTGGCCGGGCATGGTGGCACACGCCTGTGGGTTCAGCTACTCAGGAGACTGAGGCAGGAGGATCGCTTGAGCCCAGGAGTTTGAGGTTGCTGTGAGCTAGGCTGAGGCCACGGCACTCTAGCCTGGGCAAACTTTTGCCTCCCCTTCCAAAAAAAAAAAAAAAAAAAATAGCCAATAGCATATTAAAGCAAAAACAGGAGACTGGGGAAATACTGTCCGCCTTACAAAATGAATGATGAGTTTAAGATGTTTCAACATATACAAAGTAAGTAAGAATAATATTTGGCAATAACACTTGTAATTACATAACATCTAGCCACCAAGAAGCTCTGTTTGCACACAAACTTTCATTCAGTTTTAATCGACTGCAGCTGCACACGCTCCCACTTAGCCAGATAAAGGACAGGTGTGTTTTGCTTGTGCCGGGGACAGGCACACCTGTTGAATAACTTCTGCAAGGTAACACAGTGACTGTGAATCCGGGGAGGTCCTCTAAAACTCATCCATTCACGTGGCCGTGCCGGGTCTCTGGTTTGTAAAGGGCAGATTTATTATGACATCTGAGAGTAAATAGTAGCCATTTTCCTGTCAAAAACCCAAAAGTAGCCATTAAATGTGCAGTTTAGAAGCAATTAGTGAAGTGCTCACAAATAACATGCAAAGGCTGACCAGAGAACAAATCCCTTCGGCTTTGATTCATAACTCCCCAGCAGACCACCCACACTTCACACTCAAGGACCATGTGTGCTCATCAACAAGACAATAACATCTGCCCTTCCAGGGCTGTTTATACTCATGGCACCCTGCTGGGTGGCTTGCTCAGTAGGAGAGGAGAATAGTTAACATCATTCTTAGAGCAGCTTGTAATGTCATGAATTTTTTCCTTGAATAAGCCCTTTAAGAGCTTCTGTGCCCCAGCATCACAAAATTGTCTCAGATCCACGTGCTCTACACAACAGCCTATGTCAGTGGGATTCACCCTTTTAGGAGTTCTGCTAACCATGGAGGGTGAGTGAGCCCATAGTCACCTGTCTATGGCATCTCAGGGCCGGGGGAGGATGTGTCAAGTAAAGCAAGGTTTATTACTAGTGGGTGTACATCAGAGGCCAAGAGACGGCGACCCAGCGCCACGCCTTGACCACAGAGCACACCAGCTAAGTGGACTCTGGAGTTAAGACTGACTCTGGAAGACGGCCCCCTCTGTGCGAACCCTGAGGTACTGGGATTTCCCGATGGCCACTGCCGGAGAAAGGACACGCTGGAGCTGGGCATCTGAAGTGGGCTGGATTTGCTCTGGGCCATCCAACCGCCCCACTTCCTAAAAAGGTAGAATTCCTAAGGAAAGGAGGGCTAGACCTCTCTCTTAAAAATTCTGGAGCTGCTCTAGGCCTCGAGATGTGAATGTGTAAGGCCTGGGATGAGAATATTTTTTGGGGGTGGACTCACATTAATTGTGACATTTTTAAAAATTAGGTGTTTCCACGCTATTTTTTAAAACTGTGCAAGTATTTTGACATCTCTCACCACCATATTTAGTCTCTTCAAATGAAGGAAAATACCAACTAGTCACAGGTTTAATGGGTTTAACAAGTTTACCCCTTCGGTTCCTGTTTGCAACACCCAATATTCCTTTAAAGTACCAGCAGGGGCCAACAGTAAATCCCCACCCCCTCAGGGTTGAAAAGTTCAGGTTCTCTGAGCATTGTGTTGCAGTGGCACTTGTCCAGAAGTGGTCCCTCCCCATAGTTGGGAGACTTTAAATGTACCAGTGAAAAAAGCTTCTCTCCTTCAAGGAGAAGAAAGAAACTACCTCCTCAAAACATAGCAGATCTGGCCGGGAGGTCTTTCATCCTGTTGGGTCTCCTCAGCTCTCCATCAGGTTCTGTTGTGCTTTTTGCATCTTTTGCAGTGGAGCAAGAGGGACAAAAACCTAACCTGAGTTACAAGAAACAAGACAGTGACAGGAGTGACCTGGAGCAACTGAGACACTCCTTGACCTCCTGCATCCAATGCATGTGCTTCACAGAATAACAACAAAAATAACAAGTACACAAAATACAAAAGCTAGAATTACAAAATTCCTTCCTCCGAGGGTGGTGGAGGCAGGAAGGAAAGGTGGAAGGGTAAAAGGCTCAGGGAGAAAAACAAAGTATCCAAAGCAGTCCGGGCAGGGGGGCAGGCACATGCTAGAAACCAGCCACAGAGCGACCTGTGGTCCTTTCCGACTCGCGGTGCTGTTGCAAATCCACATGCTGGTGTCAGGAAGATTCTGCTTTGCATGCACCAGAGACAACTTGCAGTTCCTCAGAGAAAAGGGAATACACAGAGGGCTTTGGCAGTGTGAGTCCTGCCTTCCCTTGGCAGGGGGAGGTGCGCAGGGAACAGAGCTACCATGGCAACCCTCCAGTCCCACCTGTGCCCTCTGGGTGGCAGGCGATTCAGTGGCCTGCAGCAGCCTTCGGTTTGGTGGGAGATGGACACAATGAAGGGAATTTCTCTGCAGAGGGTGAGCGGCCCAGGGCAGACTACCCTACACTGTCTTGTGGAAGAGTCTGTTGCTTAAGAATGCCGCCAGGAGACGAGGCAGCTGAACAGGTATGCTTTGCAGGGGTCTTTGCTTCATTGGCACAGAAAATGAATGAAGGAAAGAGGATAGAGAAGAGGCAGCCACTGCTCATGCACGAGGACTGTGTTGCTGTGAGAGAAGCCAAGGGCAAACCAGACCCAAAGCAGTAAGGGCAGTTCCTTCTGTGCCCGACAACCGCTGGTGCATCTCCATCTTCTTAATGAACCAATGCTATTGGAGGTCATGTAGTGAGCAGAGAAGGTACACACACGGCAGACTGACCAGCTGATCAACAAGATGGGTGGGAAAGAGACTCATAAACATTCCCTGGATGTGGAAAAGAGCCTGTAACCAAAGGTTGAAGAGCATGTCAGCAATTATTTTGCTGAGACCAGGGAATGGGTGAGGCTTCCTCTCTGCTACCTCAAATGCCAGGTCAGCTATATCTTGAGACCAAATGGCACTTACAACTTTGCTAAGCACAAACAGAGATCAACCAAAAAGCACGGGAAATTAACGTGAGGAAGAGTTCCAGCCACGACTGAACATCTCCACGTAGAGAGGGATCACTAATAATTCGGGCTGTCACTGACTAAAGCACAGGAATAAACACTCCAAGAAATAAGAGGAGCCTGAACCAGAATATTCCACCATTCCAGGCTGCAACACTGGAAAATTCTACTAACAATAAGTGACTCACTCTCTCGCTTCCACTCTATACTCTGGGTTCTTTCTCCCTTGTGCCAGGACACTATTTGCCCTTCAATGCTGCTCCTCTCTCTTTTGCAGGATTCGAGCATCTAGCTTTAAGATGGTACAAATACTCCAAGTGGAGTCTTTGATTCCCCTGTCGAGGTCCTGGAGAGAGGTTTTGACACGGTCAGCCATGTCTTCACCACCCACAGTCTCAACTACACAGAGGAGAGGGAAGGGCTCCAAAATCTCTCATCATGAAGGATGTTTGCCGGTTTATTATAAAGGATATTTCGAAGGATACAGATGAAGAGATGCACAGGGTGAGGTATGGGGGAAGGCGCAGAGCTTCCATGCCCTCCCTGGGTGCACCACCTCTGGGACCCTCCACCATGCGTTCAGCTACCTGGAGGTTCTGGGATGAGGATTTTTGTTGGCATGACATGGTAGGTTGCATGACAGGAGGCTTGACTACCCATTGTTTCTTTTTTTTTAAATTTTTGCCCCACCAACCCCCCATTGTTTCTTAATCAGCAGCATAGAACAGTATATGGGCACTTTAAAAAATGCCACTGAAGGGGCTTCAGGTAAAACATGAGTACTCTAAAGGGGACAAACAGGGTAGGAGAGAGTTATCAGACTGATTTAGGGTTAGTAAGATACACAGATTAAATGGTGTTTGCTCTGACAAGTCACCTTGGACGTCTATCCTGTACACAAGACTGTTCTGTGACAGCAAATGAGCCCTTAAGTGTCGTGATCCCCCAAACTGTGCAGTATAGCACAATTCTTTTCTATTTTCTGATAAAAATTATAAGCAGGAATGAGTAGAGTTGGCTTTTATGTGATTAAAGTGAAGTCTCTGAAATTAATGAGTTGGTTTTGAGTTTCAAGGAACACACACACAAAGGAAGTTTTTTTACTTGTGAATATCAGGTGCAGTGTCGTGATTTCACAGTTTTTGCTACTTGGCTGTGCTGTTGTGCCCACCTGCCTCTCCAGAACTGAATCCCTGGTTTGTTTCTTGCAAATGGACCAATCATAGTCAAAGAACGGCTTGGCATCTCCGGTTTATGGACCCCAATAGGGAGGAGGTCTGGATGACCTGCACCTCTCAGAACACCCAAAGGAGAAGCGAGTGTCACTTATATCTATTCTATTAGATGGCCATGTAATGCATACAGCACTAACATGACATTACCATCATCTTAATTTGACATAAAGACAGAGTTCAGAAATCATAATTCCTGGAGCCCATTCCGAACATCAGGAAGCTATACTGTCCAAATGATAACCATTTAAATGTGGCTATTTACATTTAAACTAATTAAAATGAACTACAATTAAACATTTAGTTCCTCAGTCAAACACAGCCACATTTCAACTGCTCAATAGCCACATTGGGACAGCGGCTACCATATTGGACAGCCCAGGTACATGACATTCCCATTACCCCAGAAAGTGCTATTGGATGTCACTGGTCGAGATTAACCTTGGACATAACCTTGGGCCTTTGTGATGAGAATCATCCACCAAGTTAGAGCAGTTAAAGTGTCGAGATGAGGGGATGGAGGATTTCACCTCTATTAAGCATCAGCTACTCCTTCATTCTTTGACATGATCAATTTATAATCCTTTGATCTTACAGAAGGGCCATGAAAATACACTGTCAAGCACCCCCACCTCACATTCTGGAGCTACTACTAACCATGAGAGAACCAAGGATGAATTAATCCAGGCCCAAAACACAGGAAGATGACAGAAATTTTATAGTGCTAACAGATCATCTACTAATCTATAATGCTTCCTGATGCCAGAGTATTTTTTAAGTAAAGAGAAAAAACTGACCTGGCACTTGCGTTTCTCTCCTCTAATTCATGAAGAATTCTAAGGATTCAGCCTTCCTGGGATTTCACAGCCATATATGACAATCTCCAAGGGAACGCTCCACGGTGCTTTTGCTCTAACAAACTGCTCTGCTAACTCTGAGCCTTGACACCTAGTTTAATGGGAAAGGCTGAAGGGGCTATTTTTAGAGAACAATTTATTATTGAAACTCACTCGTGTTTCCACTCAAGAGTGTAAGCATTCTCTAAGGCCCAAAAGAAAACACCCTACCATGAGCAAGTGATCCAAATTCAAGAGGCGAGAGGCACCATACAGAGCTGGAAGAAGAGCACCAATCATCCAAAAGCACTTAGAAAAAAACTTTATCCCAAAACAATCTAGTACAGACCTGAGGCAGCAGCAGCTTCTCTAATTGGAAAGGATGAAAAGTTAATGCAATCTCAGAATCGTTCTACACTCCAAAGCTAGGTTCACCATTTCCAAAGAGATGTAATAAAATGTTTTCCTTTGCCATGGAATTGGTGAACAGGATCCACAGCCTAGGGAAGAGAGGCCCTAAGTACCTCCATCAATTTTAAAGACAGCTGTCAGGGAGCCTTCAACACCCCAGGCTTATGAAGAAGGGCCAGAGCTGACAGCTCTCTCCCTCATCCCAGCCCTGACACTCAGTTGTAAAGTCACAGGGCATCTGGGGGAGCATATTGTTCCTGGTGAAAGAGGATTCTTCTGCCTGCCTGTCCTATGCACACTGCTCTACTCCTTGTATTTTTCAATTCCCAACATGTCCTGGAGATTTCCATACTTAGTGATCTCCCTCTTCCTTCTGGACAGCAGCACAGTGTGCCACTGTATAGATGAACTCAACTGGGTCTCTCTGCTGGACGCCCGGGTTGCTGACAGCATTTTGCTAATAACAATACTGCCACCATGAATAAC
Source organism: Propithecus coquereli (assembly GCF_000956105.1). NCBI lineage: Eukaryota > Metazoa > Chordata > Mammalia > Primates > Indriidae > Propithecus > Propithecus coquereli. The sequence continues at coordinate 3,203,573 of NW_012141191.1, forward strand.
CTTGTAGGTGCGTCACTTCACACCTGCATGGGTCTATCTGTAGGATAGCTTTCTGGCAACAGGACTGCTGCATCACAGGGCCAATGCGTCTGTAATCTTGGTAGATTTTGCCAAATTCCCCTTCGTTGGGTTGTAATCTTTTGCTCTCTTGCCACCAATGTATTAATACGAATGTCTACTTCCTAACAACTTTCCACACAATACTCATCCCAGGAAGTTTATTGTACCCTAAACGTTTTGAGTAACGTTTCTTAAACTTTGTAAGAATCACTCGAGGGAATTTGTTTAAAACGAAGATTCTTGTGATCCACCCTTAGGTATTCCAATTCAGTAGTCTGGCTTAGAGCCTAGAAAGCTGCATTTTAAACAAATATTGTAGCGATTCTGGGACAGGTGATCCCATGACCAATGTTTCTATAAGACATTTAGAGACTTAGAACATCGCTGCCAAGCCGCAGATGGTGGTTTTTGCAAGCTGAGCTGCAGAGGTGGTGCTGTGCAGGGTCAGGGTCCTGCACTTTGAAATCCAGGTGCCGTGGCTTCCTTGCTTGCTAAATGTGTGTTCTTGGGCAAGTTACTTCACCTGGCTGTGCTGCTGTTTTAGCTGTAAACCGCCTTTAATAAGACTCTTGCTTCTAGGATTAAATGAGCTAAATGTTGTAAACACTTTCAATAATGCTTGGTGATTATTTTAAAAATATTTTCTTATATGGTAGAAACTGCTAGTTATTTACCCCAATATCCATTGTCCCCATCTTCCATGGTAACAGAACTCCTGATTTGGGCTGGGAACAGCTATCAGAATGGATACTGCAGTTCTCAGGCTCCTCTGCAGCCCTCTGTGGCTGGCCAGTGAGACACAGGAGGACAGGCTGCGTAATTTGTGGGGTACAGTGCAAAAAGAAAATGCAGGGCTCCTTGTTGAAAAAGCAGGAAAAAGGTGCTGCTAAAAGTATTAAATATAAAGCTTTTTCATTTCTTCCAGGATCTCTCTCCCAACCTGTCATCATGATTTTTATTTGCTATTTTGTGTTCCTCCCTCAAGCTCACAGATACCCATCAGACAAATGGAGTCCCTCACTCTGGCGACTCAGTGAAACACAGCCCCTGGGCTGCTGGGTTTGCCCTCTTGCCAAATGCCAGCACTGCCTTTGGTGCCCCGGTAGGGGGGAGGTCGAGTAAGGCATCTCTTCTTACTGTCTTGCTGCCCCAACACACCATGGACAGTGCAACCTGCATGCGCGGGGACATGCTAGGCATCCAGGTGAGGGAGCCACTCACTCGCACTGAGTTGCCTACTTTGCTTGCTATGGCACTGGTGGCTCAGGGCAGGGACCACTGTCACCATGCCCTGCCACAAAATGTCATGAGCCATGCTCTGCTTTCCTGACACTCCTCCCCCAGGGCCATGTGCACAGGACAGTGGGCTGCTGCAATGGCTACGTGGGGAGGGAGAGGGGAGACTGGGAAGGCCCAGGGTGTCAAGGAGAGAGTCCAGGAGGGAAGGACTGATCCTGAGGAGGTGACAGGAGGCAGGAGGTGGGACCCTGCATGAGCTGAGGCTCCAAACCCCTGGCATGTGCCGCACTGTCCCACTAGACTTCACTTAATACAGATTTAAACATAAATTTATTGAAAATTTCAAGATGGTTTAACTAACTGTTTAACTGCAGTGGTCCCATGCCCGTGGAGCTAGTCTTGCATATAAGCATAAGTTTTATGTGCAACTTTTGGGAAATGCCTTTAAAAGCATGAAGAATTTGCCACTATCTGAGACCACGAGGATAAGGGCTACAACTAGGGATGGCAAAGTGTGAGTGAGAAAGAGCCTGGATGCCAAACAACATCCTTTCATTTAAAGCTAACAAGGTCAGGGTGCTTAGCCTGGGGTACAGGGATTGGTTTCACAGGTTCATGACACTATGGACAAACTATTATGTATCTGAGTAATTTTCTGGGGACAACATGCCTGGCTCTCATCAGATTCCCAAAAGGGCCCACATCCTTAGAATTAAAGAAACACAGCTATGAGGACTGAGCTTTGAGCAGCTGCAGACAGAGCTCTCTTTGGCCGTTTACATGTTGAAGTAATAACAGTCAGTAGCCAGATTAATGTAACGTGTAGAAGAGGGCAACATGGAAAAGACAGCACCAGGACTGGAATGACGAAAGAAGGGGCTTGTGGCCAGGCTAGGAGGGAAATTCTAAATTCTTTATCCCCGGTATCGTCTTGGTGAGATGAGATTCATGGCTTATATCAGAACCATAAACGATTTTCACTTGATAACTATTGGAAAGTTGCTAGGATCCTGTATATAATTCACATTATTTGAAAGCTGCTAGCACACTGTCTATAATAAATCACTATGGAATAGTGGTTTTTTTCCAATTAGTCTTTTCAGTGTCTTTGGCCAAAGCCCAGAGTTCATGAATCTTTCAGTAGCTTAAGTGGAGCTGTCTGAGCTGCAGAGATCATATTGACATTTGAAACAGCCATCCTGGAACCTGGAAAAGATAAAGTCGGTCCCCTCCCACAAGAATTTTCTGTTGCCTGGATGGAGAGTCTTCCCTTGGGGATGAATCGGCCTCTACTCCAGCTCTTGGTTTTGTTTTGGTTTTAAAACAACTGGGACACTTTATTACAAATATTCCGTGCTCCTCAGGTACAAGATGTACAAGTTCCACAAAGTAAAACACACTTGGCTTGTCAGAGTGAAAGCCTTCTCCCTTTGAAAGCACACACTTGCAGATACTTAAGCTTGGAAATAAGAGCTTTTACTCTTTCACAGCCTATTTGCCATTCCCTTACACAAATCTCTGCTGCATCTCCAACAGAAGTAATAAAAATATGTTTTCAACTTTCTTCTTAGATGTGCCTTTCTTGACTTTAATTTTTGGTGCACTCTTCTATCTCAACCTTTTCTGTTTTACTTTGGCAGTGATAGAGACAAATACATACATATATATATATTAATCTGCTGATGATTCAAAAGTTTGGGGAAGTATTTAGCTCAGAGAGACAATAGAGTCTAGTGGTTAAGAACCTACACTGCCTAGATTCAAATCCAACTCAATATAACCTAGGCAAATTACTTAACTTTTTCACCATGCCTCAATTTGCTCATCTAAAAGTGGGGATAATAATACCAATATCCAGCTCATAGAATTGTAGTGAGGATTAAATGAGTTAGGGTTGATATGTAGAAAATGTTTGCTAAGTATGAAGCTACCAGTATTACTCTAGTACATACAGTATCATAATTCTAAAATTAAGAGAATTTATAATCTACTTTGGAAGAGACTAGAATTCGGGGTGGCTTCTTGAGTACTTATCCGGAGGAAAGGGGGCCTCAGCTAGAGCCAAAAATTCACTCTTTGGGAACTTGAGCTTTGGGCAGACAAGTCACACAGTGGTGGGACCAGTGATCACTGTGAACCAGATTTCTCTGAGAGGGGTTTTATGCTGAGACGGTGCCACTGGGAAGGAAGACTTGACACATTGTTCTTTATAAAATAATTGAAAACAAGGCAAACTAGATGAGGGTTAGCATCTTCCACCCTCCCCAAATTACCAAAGCATTGAAAATTTCTTAACAATAAATGCATCTGAAATTAGTATTATCAGTCATAATATTGACAGCATCTGCTTAATGGGCAGCCAATCTTTAGTAAACTCTATGAGGTTTTAATCCTGAGTGGTTCCTGAAATAGTTGAAATGAGGGCTCTTTTAAACATTTTACATTTGTATCTTTAAATTCAACCTCCCAGTGTACCTCCTTCATATTGTATAAGCTCACTTTGTCACATAGTCCCAGGAACTTTGTGGTAAATTAAAGGGAAACGTCAATTTCATTTTCGGTCCCTTCCTTCAGCCTCTGTGTTCATCTATTCATTACTAATCTTTTCCAAGCCCAGGAGCTCTCCCTCTGCACCCCAACTTATTCATTTCTTTAAGGTTGTCACTTTGCTTTCTCTCTAGAAAGCAAAGCAACAACCTCCCGAATGAAAATGCTTTCACCCAGTGCTAAAGTGAAAAGTCACCCAAAGGCTATGCAATGTAAATTCTTTCCTTGGATTTATCTTATTGATAAGTAAGAATAAAAATAATACCTCATGTATGTATAGAACATTAAGGTTCACAAAACACTTTTTATCTTGACTGTCCCCATTAATGTCACAATAGTTTTAGGAGGCAAGCAAGGAATATGACAATTCAGCTCCTGTCAGAGAAGTTAAACAAGCAGGCATTCTGATCTTATGAACTTTGAGGATCAAAGAAAGAACATTTTCACCAAAAACTCTAGATTTATGACTCATGCTTGGTTCCTAAGTTAATTATTTCTACTTGAATGGAAAAAACATAGAGTAACTTCTTAATTCTGGAACCCCTGGGCTATAGCATGACCTCCTCAATTGGGGAATTTTCTGGTTCTTGAAAGGAAACTATGACATCTTAGGTAAATCAAATACTGCTCTCAAGTTTTCCTTCATCTCACGGTTGGTCTCCTTTACAAGGAAGAAACAGTCAATATGTATGGTAAAAAGCACACACTATTAACCCAACACAACCCAAGTTAATTCTATGCAAACCAGGACCAAGAAGGCCTCTCGTTCTGATAGACCAGTAACCTCTTTCTGACATTTTAAAAATTACTCTTTATTAAGGAATTCCATTAGGTCCTTTTTAAATTTCTTGTTTATAGAGTTCCAGATCTTGCATGTTTGGTGTTAAAAGGTTAATATAAATGACCACTGATATTCAAATATTTATTTGGTCATGATTTTTTGAAAGTCTTACAAATAGCAACTCTATTTATTGAAATATTTTTTAGCAACATTATATAATATATTTAAATCTCAGAATATTTACTTTAAAAAGGAGGGAGAAGACAATTGAGTGTAGAAATAGCAGAGGAATATATTCTGCTATAAGAATATATATAGGAAAAGAAGAAATGGGATAAGATAGTGAGTATGTTAGCCAAGGATCTATGACCAAAAAAATACCTATAAAGAAGGTCCAGAAATAGTCTAAAGTTTGAATATAATTCATTACACGATTTGCGGACAGAAGACCACATCATAGATAAATATATTAGTACAGGATCTTCTTGTCTCTCAAATCAAACATTCAATCACTAGGAAGTTACTGAATGCCTGCTATGTGCTCAGCCATGTACTTTCAGTGACTCAAGTCTCTGGATGTTGCTTAACACTTATATTAATATTATAGATATTTGTACTACATGGGAATGTGTGAAGTTTTGTTGTTGTTGTTGTTTTGTTTTTTTTTTTCTTAGAGCTGATGGTTCAACTTTCCTATCTCTTCTTCCAAAGAATGAGTTAAGATTAAGATAAACAAACTCCTCTCTCCAAAAAAGAGGGCAAATCCTCAAATTGATGATAATGACTGGGCTATATATATACATATATATATATTTAGCAGTGGAGCCTTTGAAGCCTATAAGCCCACATGGGTTTAGTCTTTCTTCTCTTTCTTTTTCCATATGTCTGGAGTGGTAAGGGCCTAGGCCTACTCTTCCATAGGATAAAACCAGATCTTGCTTTTTCTCCTCCCAAGGAGCAGCTAGGTTCATGCTCATTTTGTGCATGAATATTTCTCAGGAAACTCAAGAAATTGAGGGGTAACTGGCCAAGGAAGGATTTAGGTATTGGTAGATCTCCCAAATAGCATGCCAGTTTCTAACAAAGCACAATGAAAATATGATCAACCAGCCAGCCCTCACTCACCCTACACTGTTTCCAAAGTTCAGTTCAGCCCTTTTGCAACCACCTCCCCCCGAGAGGGTGATCAGAGAAGTCTCAGACAGGGTTGCGAAAAGGCACATCAAGACTGTTTTTCTTAGCTGAGGAAAACGTCAAGAGGAATAAATTCTTCTTCAGTCAAGGCCATGCTGACACCAGAATGATGTCCTAGGAAACAAGGGGAGAGCGACCAAAAGAGCAAAGGTTTCTGGCTGAAATTCTTCAACTTTTCCTGTAAACTCTTCAGGAGTAAGAAGTTCCAGAAAGCAAAGCAGTTCCCTCCCGGGTGCTACAGCGTGGATCAGAGCCAACGCAAAATATTCACGATCATCTTCAAGAAGTTCCCTATTTCAGGAATTGGAAACCTCAATTTTCTTCTTTGAAACAAAACTTTGGATTATTCATAGCCTCTGTTAGCCACTAAGGAACAAAGTAGCTTTTGATTTTAAAACTTGTCAGGAATCCTATCCTACACAAATTCTCCGAAGACCATGTATGTTCAGTTTCCTTCTGACTCTACCATCTATAAAATGTTTCCAATGATGAGCCCTGGCTATTTGATCCACAGGAATATTGAAGATCCTGAGACTTACGTTCACATACATTAGTCAAGAAAGCAGGCAGGTGTAATAGTTGCATAAGAAAGTTGCGCTATGATTGGTAAAATGCTTAAAAGACACTTGGCCATAATAAATACAATTACTAATAATAATCGCGTGGCTCTCTAACGTGACCAGTGAAGTGACAACTATGGTAACAGAAAAACAAAACAAAACAGGAACAAGAAGAATGCAAACACTGCTGGTGTGCATGCAACCGAAATGCCACGTGAGATGGAAAATCTGTGACTAAAAGAGAAGGTACTCTTCAGGGGACTCACAATCAAAGACTGAATCTGGGGTTTTCTTCGGCTTATTTCTCTTTTTCTCATATACACACAAATCCTTCCACCATGTTCTATTCCTTCCAAGCTATAGCAAATCCCATCGTTTGTGTCTATCGATGTCTCTAGAATGCACCTTCTGCATCCCCATTCCACTGGCCCCTCCATAATTACTTCTAAGCAGGTGAGGGCTAGACCCCCAGTGTTGGCACTCCTGTCCCCTGCTCTGTACTGGAGGGGGATATGTTTCCTAGCTAGGGCTCAGCCAACGGGAGGTGCTGGAGGGAGGAGAAGTGTGGGTATTTCCCCCTGTCCCTCTCCGCCTTAGGTAATGTCACCTGACCTGTGGCTGCATCTCCTTCCATGGCTCCAGTGTGATTCCAGCTTTTGCCAGTGACCACTCACTAGCTGGGTGACTTTGGGCAATTTACTTAACCTCTCTGTGCCCCAATTTGCTCATCCATACCACGGGGCCATAGTATCTATCCCATAGGGTCACTATGATAATTACCTAAAGAAATATCCTTAACGTTCTTAGGACAGTGCTTAGTGTGCAGTAAGCACTCAATAAGTGTTTTCTAGAATTCTTCAACTTTGACCGTTGCTCCAATCACATTGAATCATTCTTTCACTGGAATAAACTTTGTTGCCTATCTTTGAGCCTTTGCCTTACACCTGGCTTACCTTACCTAACTTTCAGAATTCTATCGATTCATGTTAGCATATTATAAATTCTACCTCTTTAAGGTATCTTTTCTGCTGTCCTCCGTCCCTAACAGAACTCCTCCCTCTTTGGACGTTGAGACACCCTTGTATCTCTTCCGTTGCACACATCACATTCTGTCTTGGGGTTTAGACATTTGCCTCCTGTTCTCCATAGGCTTTTACTCTTTTGAGGGAAGGATCCTGCCTCCATCATCACTGAATCCCACCCAGCCCCGTGCTCCCTGCTCCCACAGAAGAGGTGCTCCATAAATGCTCCTGTACTTGATCCCCAGCTCCAGGCTGTGCCTCTACACACAGGCTGCCCTACATGCAGAGTCATCATCGTGCCTTTTAAGAAGTAGTATGTATGCCCAGAATAATCATAAAATAGCCCTTTGCCTATTTCGCAAGTTAACTAAAATAAATATTTTCCCTACTTTTATAGTCCCTCATACTTTTACGACGTCAAAACTGTCAAGCTTAACTCGGCTCTGAATTCTCTTTGTAAGTCTTATAACAGCTCACAGTTGTAGCATGCTTTATCATTTGCACCTGCTCAAATCAGTTCGTTGGAGCCACGCAGCATTCTTTATGGGATACAGAGCAGGGATTCTCCTCATTTTACACATGTTGAAAATAAGACTTAGGTGGGGTAAGTGCCTGGAATAAGACCCCATGGCCCAGCACATTCAGACCTGGCTGGAGCCGCACAAGGTGGTACGTTGAGGTCTGGTTCTCTGATTTAGCATCTCCATCAGGTGCTGTTGCCATGGCAACACCACACTGGTGGGCCACAGAGAAGGTCTAAGAGATGCTTTCCTCATAAACAAAGTGATTTTTGTAAGTTATCCAAAAGAGCTGTATCTCCCACTTCACTTTTCCACTGGCATCACCAAACTGAAAGATTCTATCCTTAGATAGTAAACACATGTAAACACCACATCAGCCAGAATCTGGCCAGTAGAATCACCTGAGTTCTTTGACAGATTGAAGAGCTCTGGATCTATTACTTTTTGCTCTATGTACAGTTTTTGCCCTTGTGCACTCTAAGCTTTCTGAGGGTCGGGGCATGGGCAACTTTTTTCTAAAATGTGTAAGGCAAATAGGTTTCACCGCACCACCATTTGAAAGGATTGTTGGTAGACACCTGGAAATCTACTGGATTGATATATCTACTTATCTGGGCAAGCAGAAAAGAGTAGCCTGATGGTATCTATGCCATAGACAAGGGACACTGACATACTGTGCTGCTGATCCTCCTTCAGGACTAAAGCACTTATTGCACCAGAGGGCAGGAATGCCGCTGGAAGGCAGCCCTCAGCTGGTCAGCCCTCTTTGGAAAATGCCTCTGGTGAAGAGACCGGGCGCATCCGTCACAGGGATATAAGTGCGTGGCCCCCTTGCCCCAACTTGGAACAACATAAAGGGCCAGTCCAGCTCCAGAGCATCCATGAAGTAGGCTGAGGCCTCTGTTGAGGTTGCATCTCAGCCCAGTTTCTCCCTCTGCCCAACACCACTTCCTCCTTTTCCATTCCTCAGGTGTTGATTCCAGGAGCACTCCCTCATAAACTTGCTAATCTCCTTGGGGTCTGCTTCCAGGGGAACCCACCTGCAACAGGGAGCAATGAAGAGGCGCCGTATATTGACTGACTGAATTGATTAATTCATTAACTGAGCCATTCATTTATGCATTAAGTTACTGGCAAATCCTATTGGCCTTATTCTTCAAATATATCCCTAGTAAGACCAATTCTCACTTGTCTCTCTGCTACTCACCAGCATGCAATTCAGAAAAAGACAAATGAATTGTAGAAAAGCCCCCACCTAGAATGCCAATTAGAAAAAGGCATCTTTCCTCCTGACTGATGCAGCTCCTGGCTTGATGAGAAAAGCCAGATGCCCTTTAGCAGTGAACAACCTGTACCATCGTACACTATGGCCTTGCAGCCAGCTCTTCGTAAGCCACCATGACCTCTTGTGTGAACTGTAACCTCTAGCTGCCTTGCTTGCCCCTGCCCACTCACTGTATCCCCACACCAGCCTGCACGTCCTTTTAAAAGGAAATCAGACCATGGCCCCTCCCTTCTCAAAATCATCCAACTCCCACGTATGCAGATAAGTCCTATTAGTCCCAAGTTCTCTGGCCCGGCAGCCTCTCACCTCATTTTCTACGGCTCTCCCTGCTCCCACTCACTCTGTTGCAGACACGCTGACTTCTCGGCTGATCTTCATGTTCACGAGCGCACTCATTCCTCAGGGGTGTTGCCCTCGCTTTACCCTCAGAGCCCAGAGAGCCATGCAGCTGTCCTCTCATTTCCCTTGGGTTTCTGTGCAGCTATGACAGAGGTCTTCCCAGACCGCCCCTACCCTCTTCTTACCATCCTCCTACCCGGACTTACTTTCTCATAACACGTGATCTCTTACATACTTGTTTATGTGTTTGTTTATTTTCTGCTTCCCCTTACCAGAATATAACTTCCACGAGAGTAAGAATTTTGTTTTGTTCATTACTATATCTCAGTCCCTACATTACTGCCTGAAATATCAAAGGTATTCAACAGATTCTGCTGAGAAAAACGACTGAATAAACAACCTTGCTCACGAACAACATTCAGCTCCTACCAAACCTTCTGCAAGCGCACAAGGAATAGGAGGGTGAAAAACTGATGGGAACATGCTCGTTAGGGCTATGTAATGCAAGACTCCTGAGCTCTGGTAATTCTTACAAAAATAATGGATGAGATTGTGAAATAATTTTGGTAGAAACATAGTGTACTCCATCCGGTATCTCAGCCCAATGGCCAGGCTGGGGATTGGAGTAAAGTGCACATGTTTTCTACCAAAATGTGACTTCATAATTCTACATGGCTTTCCTGCCTTATTCTGACTTCTGACTCCTGCTTGGATGAGACACAGTCTATCCTCTTAGATAAAAATTACAACATTTTTCCAGTGAGAATAGAAATGTGCTTTTTGTACTGTCCACCTCCTAAACCAAAGCCATTTAAAGTAGGCTCTAATACTACTTTAAAGCACCCAAATATTTACATATAGATAGATTAGTAGTCATCAAAAATTTTTATTTTCTAGACAGAAGTTAGGATTCTTTTTTTTAATTTTTATTCAGGATATTATGAGGGTACAAACATTTTGGTTACATTTTATGTTTTTGCCGCACCCACGCGAGGATCAGAGGCATGCCCTTCCCCTCTACAATGCTCACCTCGTCCGTTAGTTGTGAGTTTCCACCCACCCAACAACCCTAATACCTGGAGAATATTACTACCGTGTGAGCACCATAGTGTTGATCAGTCAGTGTCAATTTGATGGCGAGTACATGTGGAGCCTATTCGTCCATTCTTGTGCTACCTCACTTCGGATAATGGGCTCAAGCTCTGTCCAGGAAAATGTAAGAGGTGCTAGATCACTGTCGTTTCTTATGATTGAGTAATATTCCATTCTATACATATACCAAATTTTAATAATCCACTGATGGATTGGAAGAAGTTAGGATTCTTAAACTAGAACTCATTTGATTTTAATCCCTGACATTTTGTGCAACATAAATACATAAATCTCATCAATCTAGATAAATCTAATGTATTGGAATGTTCACCATAAAACACCTTTCAAAGACAAAGATGAGTTTTTAGTAATAAGACTTTATTTCACACTTGCCTCCAAGATTTGGAAAGCTGATACACGTGGTTTTTGGATAAGTGGGTTGTAATCATTGTTAGTCATTTCTCCAGTATGTTTCCTCTGTGATTTTGAGAGAAGGAGGTTTTATTGATTTATGCTTCTGATTAAATTTCATATAGACAGATGGAAACATGATAAAGTATTTGCCTAAATATTAATTCACATGGCAGTTAAGCTCTTGGAATGTTGTTTCCACTTGAGTTACAGGAACTCAGCATTCTCTTGATTTCATTTTGTTTCATTTTGCAGCATGAAGTTATATAGACAAAGTACCAAACCAGGTTTCTCACTGGCTGGGTGCTGCCCTCCCTGTAGATCGACTGTGTGACCTTATACAAGTCATTTGACTCTCCTGGACTTCAGTTTCCTCCTTAGTCAATTCTCCAATTTAGATGTGTTATGCAGTAAAATTTTTGCTATTGAAGAAATTGAAGGATTTATCTGCATAAGTGTCAAGGATGGAAACAGAAAATTATTTTTAAAAGCTATGTCCCAAAGATGGATTATACACAGACACACGAACACACACACCTCTTTGCCTCTGAATGCAAACACAATTGCAGATATTACACAGAAATTGTTTGTAGTGGTTACGTACAGGGAGTGGGATTGAGGCTTGGGGAGAAAGAAAGGAGTCTTTTAATTTTAATTTATATATCCTTATATTGTTTTTAAATTATTATATATATATATGCATCATTTTTATAAATTAAAGGTTTCAATAGTGATGTGAGAAACACATTTGATTTATCCTTCAGACACTTCTGTTTTTTAAAATAATGTTTATTCCTTTGTAATTCAGCAAAAATCAATGAAGATCTTTTTCAGTAAAATTCTATTTTTTCAGGTGGTTTCCATTTAATCATTGGTACACTGAAAAGAGAACAGGCTTTGGAATGAAGCCAACTTGGGTATAAATCCCAGATGTAATATTTAAAAGCATGTACTTCAGGCAGATTATTTGAGCCTCAATCTTCTTATCTACAAAATGGGACTAATAATAACAACACTTGATTGCAGGCTGATAATCTGTTGGGCAGATTTTAAATAATTAAAATAAAATACCTAATAAGTGTGTGGCACAAAGTAGGTTCCAGTGATAACTATTAATAGTACTATTATCATCTTCTTTTCTCTTTTAAGATCTAGTGATGAATGAAAAGACATTAAGTTATAAGACAAATTAACATTATTTTCAAAAGATGGCTCCTTAAATACTTAGTTCTGAAATATAGTAGTAAAAAACTTTTTCATGTTTTTTCTTTTATTCACTTATTCAATAACACTGAAATTCATTTAGCTTCGACACTTTTGGAATACAGCCAGGATCTATTCCAAGAAAACCTGGGGCTCTGATGACAAAAGGCACCCACTCCTACCCCAACCAGCCCCTAGACCCAGTTAGAAAAACTTGTTCTTGGGGAAGCTCTAAGAGAGCACACATTTTCTGCCTAAACTCTGGCACCAGGTTTGACCTGGTGTCCCTCTTTGTCCTGTACTTTGTCACACTGACTTTAACCTTTTGCCCCCCAAGTACTCACCCAATCTCAACTGGCTCCCGTGTCAGTATTAAACTAGAGTTTAAACCCATTCCTTTTGTGAGCCACAACAGATATGTGTTGTTTGAGTCAGGGAACCAGGCCCTGTATGGTCTTCTAGATAAAAATACTGAAATGAGTTTATCCAGACTCTAGTGTTTTTGGCCAAGGCCTGTGTCCTTGTTCTTGGTATGAACCAGTTACGGTCAGTACCTTCTTCCATTTGGCCCACAGAAGTCAAGTTTTGCATGAGGCTCAACCTCTTCATGGGAAGAAGGTAATATAATTCCACCCATATCATTAAAATTGGATAAGAGAATGAACAGAAAACCCATGTGATGTGCATGCAGCTAGGCCATTCTGACTACGCAGTCATTTCTCTCTGCTTCTCAGACCTTCATAAATAGCACCATCTGTGGTATCTTAAATAATTACCTAACCAATGGGGATGATTCTGTTTTACAGATAAGAGTCTCAGATCAGAATTAACTTGGGTGGTGGACTGCCTTTAATGCAAGCCACCAAGGGACCATGCTTATAATCTTATTTAATTTGGTGCATTTTGAGGGTGAAGGGAAGAGTTATATGGGTCATAAAACCCAAGTATGATGCAGTTGAAAGAATCCTGGATTCTAGCCTCCTTCTATAATTTTACCTTCCCAGGCTTCTGTTTCTTTATCCGTAAAATAAAGGGATTATACACATGATTGCCGAGGTCATCCGGCCATTCTGTGATTCCAAACACTTCAAAAATAATAGGCACAAATGAAAAAACTACACTCTTTGGATTGTTTTTGGACAAAACAGAGGATACCAAAAACTTTGGTTAATTCTATGCCACAGAATGCAATCATTTTCAGTCTGTTCGATGGCAGCAGGTGATAGGTATATCTCTCTGTGCTACAGGGAAAGACATTCACAAACGGCTTCATGGAGGAGTCATAAAACTTGGCTTCCTCAGCCAAAGGAAAGCTGCTCAAAACTGCTATTCTCTGTTCACCTCAAAATGCTCTTGCCCAAGATCACCAAATGCCCTCATGTTGCCGAATCAAATGGTTTCTCTTTGTCCTCATTTTACTAATCAGCTACAATAACAGCTGGACACTCTCCCTGGAAACACTCTCTTTTGGCTTTTGAGGCATCTCTCTGTCCTGGCTTGCCTTCTTCCTGCCTGGCCACCCCTCTCAGCCAGGGTTTTCCAGAGAGACAGAACTCCTGGCTGGCACCTTCTCTCCATCTCCACTCTAAATCTTGGAGTACCCCAGGGCTTGGTCCTATACCCTCTTTCTCTTCCTTACCTGCACCATCTCCCTAACTGATTTCATCCAGCCCTGGGCATCCAATACTATCTGCAGGCTGATAATTCCCAACTTGATGTCTTCCTCTCGGACTTCATCTCTGAACTCCAGATGCCCATGTTGAATTATCTATGAAACATTTGCATTTAAATCTTTAACAAATGCTTCAAAAGTGATGTGTCCAAATCAGAACTCTTGGATTTTCCTGTGCCCACTATGGCCCTCCCCCACCTGACCTGCCCCCGTTCCTCTCTGTCTCTATAAATGGTCCCACCACCCACCCAGTTGCTCAAGCCAATTACCTAGATATCACTCTGGATTCTCCTTACTTCCCACAAGCATGGCATAAATAAATCCTGTTGGTTTACCTCCAAAATACTGACTATATCCCAAATCCATGCTTTGACTCCAAAACCTGTACCAAAATATAAACTGTTCTCATCTCTTGCCTACACAACTGCAAAGGCTGATTTCCTGGCTTCCACTTCACTCCACCATTGATTCTCCACAAAGCAGCCAGGGTGGTCCTTTTGAAATAGAATTCAGACTTAATCCCTCCAATGGCTACCCATTTCAATCAGATTAAAATCCAAACCTCTCACCACGACCTAAACATCCCTCCAAGGTCTGGCCCAGCCTCCCTCACCGTGCTCCAGCCACACTAGCCTTCTTGCTGTCCTTCTGTCACACACGGCTCACCCCGACCTCAGGGCCTCTGTACTGCTCGCCGTCCACCTGGCATGGTCCCCACCCTCTCTCACTAGTACACAATTGGCTCTTCTTCCTTCTTCTGCTCTCAGCTCAGTGCCACCTCTCCAGAGCTCTCCCAACCATGAACTGAAGCAGGCAGTCCCATCCCTTCTGCTTTCCTAGCATGCTCTTTAATTTTACTCCTAATGTACCTGAATTGACTTTATCTCTTTCTTTATGTGCCCATTGTCAAAATTCCCCATGCAACTGTAAGCTCCACAAGGGCAGGGTTATGCCTGTCTTCTGTGTTCCCAGGGCTAAAGCGCCCTTCTTTCTCCACCCAGAAGTCAGAGTGATCTGTGCAAAACAAAAACCACATCAGCTCATTACTTGCCCAACACCCCCCAGTCCCGCGAAGGCCTCCCATTTCTCTCAGAATAAAGTCCACTCTTTCCCGTGGCCGTCACCAGGCCAACACGATCTGGCACCCAGGTACCTATGTGACCTACTCTCATTCTCACTTGTCCACTCCCCCCTTGCTGCGGCCACACTGACTGCCTTGCTGGTCCTCAAACACATCATGTGCTCCGCTCAGTGCCTCTCTCATTCAGGCCTCTGGTCAGCTGTTTCCTCTCTAGAGAGTCTTTTCCTGCTTACCTAAGCCCAAACGGCTGCTCCACGCTGTCCTATTTCTCTCCATGAAAACCATACCATCCAGCACATCTTACCATTGTTTGTTCAGTCATTTATCTTACGTTTCCCCACCAGAACACACACTCCATGTGTGTTTTGTTCACCGTTGAATCCCCAGCACCTGGCATCCAAAGATCCTCAGTAGCTATTTGTTGAATGAATGAATAATCTGGTCTTGCTAAAAACAGCTTACTTTTTCTAAATGGTGCCTGTCTAGGTAGATTATACCTAAGCAGTAGAAAGACTTATTCCAATAGAAATTGCTCCTTCTTTTCAACAGTTTAGGTCCAGAGCCCCAACCCCTGTGCTCCAGTTAAGACAGTCCCATCTATGGGCGAGAAGAAAGATTTTCCTGCCCAGTCCCTGCTTATACGGCACTCAGGGCTCCCCTGTTCCCTAACTTCCAGTTTCTAGTCAGACTGACCGCTTGTGCACTTGAAATTCGTTTTCTACATTTTAATTCTGTTGACTTTGAGGAGACGTATCTTTAAAGAGAGACTAAAGTTCCCCTGAAAGTGGTGATTTATTCTGTAATTGAGCCTGTTTTTTGTTTTATTAAATGTTATTGTGAACGACAACGCAACTATGTTCCACTTACGGATTCCCTCACATGGCTAAGTAGTGTTCCAAATACAAACAATGCAAACAGCTTGGGAAAATGGGCTTAACACGAATGAAAGCAAATTAAGCCTGCTGATCTTTTTGTTTGGTATAAAGCTTTTTGTTGGCTATAAAGCACAGTGGTGACTTTGGATATAAATTTAATATGCTCAAAATTAAACTATTCTTTTCCCTACAGTCCATCTTCTACTAATCCTTCAATTGACAAACTCACACATATTTACTGAGCTCCTACTGTCCACCTAGCACTGGTGGAGGGGTAGGAATGGTGAGGGAAGCATGGATAGATATATAAATATGTGTGTGTGTGTATATACATATATATGTGTGTGTGTATTAATATATATTCACTGTCCTTTCAAAACAACTACTCTGATTTCTTTAAATAAAAATATCAGAAAAGGGGGAAAATAACAAAATGAAAAAGTGATTGTAGAAATTTCAAAATCCTAGACAACTAATGAAAGTTTCTTATTTAGAGTTAAACTTCTGCTAAGAAAACTGCTCCCACTGGGCAGACTGCTGCCAAGGCTGGTAGGGAAGCTGGACTCTGGCGGTTCGTCCAGGCTTGGGAGTAACCACCACAGCTGTATCAACATCTCTGTGGACAGACTGACAGCAGGAAAGTCCAAGGGCTTTTGTCCACCAGATTCATCAGTGAGTTCTGAATGGTAACATTTCACTGGGTAGTTAGTCATACATTTAGCTCACGTGCGCCAAACACCAATTCTACAATCCATTCATTCAACAAGTCCTAAATGCTTCTTACAGGACTGGGACCAGGGTAAAACAAAGGAAGCCAAGTATAGGTTCAGGGCCTGTCTTCATTTAAAATTTTGCAATTTTGTTCATCATGAAATTTTTGCATTAATTTTGAATTTTTAAAATAGCACATTAAAATATTAGTTATTTTGATTATTGAGATTTTTGGCACCATCTTCAATTTTCCACCCATGGTGAGTGCCTCACTTGCCCTAGTCTAGGCCCTGCTTTATCACGTGCTGGGCATTTCACTAAGTCCTGGGATTAAGGCAAGGAAGAGACATGGATGCCAACTTCTAGAATCATAGCTTAATAGGAGGGAAAAGGTATGTTCTGAAGCAAAGCCAATAAAATGAACGAATGGTAAGCACTTGAAGAGAGGTTCAAAAATCATGACAGTGCTTCAGGAGTGACAAGGCAGGATAGAAACCATGGCAACCCTTCCTGCCCCAGCCCTGCCACTTCTAGCTGTGTGATGTCAGGGAGACCACTCAACCACCAGAGACTTCTGCTTCCTTATCTGTGACCTAGAGGGAATGTCACCCACCTCAGAGCCTGGTTGTAAGGTGAAACGAGGTTAAGTGCACGAAGCATGCAGGCGCCCAGGATAAATGGCAGCAATTAGTAGCTGTGATTCTATTTAAGTGGGCCTGGGGAATAGCCCATAACTCTTTGTTATGATACCGGATCCCCCACGCTTCCATGGAGAGAAGGGCATAGAAATGCAACACACTGTGTGCATTTGCATAAGGATGCATGAGAAACAGGGCCACGCACTCACACCCAGTAATTGGCAATTTCTTGTCAAACTGCTTCCAGAGCTCCACATTGAGTTCTGTGTCATTTAGTATCCTAAAAGAAAAATCTGTGATAAGGGAGTGTTTTCCATATGATCTGTAGTTTTATTACCATGATGGATTTTGGGTGTCCGTTTGGTTTATCACAGGGGAAGAGAAGAGCATTAAGAAAATTGTTTGAATAATTCATACACAACTGGTAGTGGGAGGACCTTCCCAGTTTTCTGAAAAATAACTCTCAAACCACAGACTAGCTACGGATTTATCCTCCTCCCCACCGCTGCCACACACACGCACACACACACACAGACACACACACACACAGACACACACACACTCCTTCATATTCATGGCTGGGCAGTGTCTTAGAATTTAGTTTCTACACGTTATATATCTTTCTTTGCTGAAGAATTACTTTCTAGATTTGTCAAAAAGAGAAAATACTACCTTGTTTCTGGGAAATCAGTCTGTTCCCACAGGGGAACGCTCGCTCAAACCAGCAGACAGAGGGAAAGTTGGTGGCACCACAATGGCAGGACTAAAGCATAACTGAAAAATCCATATTTTCTATCCACTTCTTCTGCCTAGATACATCCCTGAGGGAAATGCATCATTTTGCAGAAAGTCTCTATGATGTTTAAGCTCATCTGGGATTTAACTTCATTGAACAGATCCTGACAACACATTGGCCTTTGTAGATTGCTAAGGCTGCCGTGCCACGGGGACTAAGATTCTTTCATCCATTTGTCAAACATCTATCGAGTGCCTCTTCAGTGCCAGACACTGTGTTAGGCGTGGGAGAATCTGAGGACGGGTTCTTTACTCTCACAAAGCTTAGGGTTTAACAGGGTTGGGAGACAGTAAACAAATAATTAAATCCACAGGAAAGATATCAGAGAGCTAACGTGCTAGAGAGAGAAATAAAATCAGGCGATGTAATAGTAATTGGGAGGAAGGTCAGCCTTGAGATGGGGTGGTGGGTGGGGAGGTGACATTTCAGCCTAGGCTTGAATGATGAGAAAGAGAACGCCCTGTGACTGGCTGGGGAAGGGTTCTGGGCATACCCAGGAAATGGCACCCCCTTACCTGTGTCATTCACAGGTGAATGAAGCATGTGCTGAGCTCCAGTTCATGGAGCGCGTGGACCGGGTTTTGGGGTATGGTAGTGCAAGTTTCACAAGACAATAACCTTTGATCTCGACCCCTTAGCTTCTAACAGATGCTAATAGAGCTATCAGACATCACAGGGTCTCTGGAAAAATGATGAAGAAATCTATTCTTCAAGGATTGAAGCCAAAGAGAACTGAATGTAGTAGTAGAAGCTTTCTTTCCACTTGTAGGAGACTGAAACTGGCTTTGGGAAGTGGATGTGAAGTCAGTTTTGTGATAATGGAACTAGGTTACCTGAATGAATGAGGAAAGAACTTGTTCTAGGCTTGGAAGAACAAGTCCTAAAGGACCAAGAGCCAGTGGGAAGAGGAGAGAGGGGAGAGGATCATGCAAGATGAGCTTAACAGGAAGGGGTAATAGACCACAGGCCCTTATGATCCTGTCGCTTCCTAAAATACACGTCATATACCATGGCATGAACTTTGGAAATGTTGAAACAATCTTCCTACACCCTAGTTTTTTCATCCATGAAGAGTACCTTCCTCATTGGGTCATTATAAGAATTAAATGAGAGATGCATGTTCCTATCCCACGGGTCAAAAGACATTGCCCACTACTGCACTAAAAGACAGAAAAACCAATCTCATTCCTCTGACTTTATCCAAGGTTGAAGGATATTTCTTGTTCTTGGGCTGACATGTTGTTTCCTGCTTACATCTCTCCTCATCTGAGTTCAAATGTATTTTTGCATAACCCAAGCAGACAAATATTACATTTTTCATTTTTCCTTGCATAGGGATTCTTGATTCATTTTCAAAACAAGACCATCAACATCATCGAGGAACACAGTTGGACTGGAATTTGTCCAGAGAATGCAGGGCAGTCGTGGGGACCCTTTGAATGTGAGACTCTCACAGGAGTTCCCAAGTTAATCCCATTTAGAACTTGGAACCAAGCAGAAAATTCTTCTGTTGTCCCAGGGCCCTGTGCCATTTCTAAAGGAAAAGATTGATTTAAAATTTCCTCAAGTTAGAATTCACTTCCTCGAATTAGAATTCATTTCTCCCTGTCTACGGGAGAATCCAGGAGAGGAATGCTTTTACGTGGTTCTCTTAGTCACGTACATCAGAACTCAAGTAGAAAAGTATCTTGCCTCAAAGTGCAGTAAAAAAAAAAAAAAAAGGAATATGACAATTGCTATATCCATCATGCACACAGTCTGGAGCCAGAAAAGCTGTTATAAAACATAGCCCTGCTACCTAGGGTCTTAATGATCTTCAGGTTTCTCTGTGCCTCACTTTCCTCAACCCTAAAATGGGGATTAAAATAGGACCCAGCCTTCACTGGGCTCTTGGGAGGGTTAAATTAGTTAATACTATAAAATGCTAGAACAACATATACACAAGAGAAATCACTCTATAAGGGTTAGCTATATTATAACTACTGTTATTATTTCTATTGCAAAGACCCCCTGAGACCTCATGTCAAGGGAGAATGGGAACAGAGGCAATACAGCAGAGTGGCAATGTTCTTAGTGTTTGAACAAACCTAGGTTAAAATCCAGGGGCCATTAATTACTTGTTGAATTAACTTGGGAATGTTTTTAAAAACCTCTAAACCCAATTTCTTCATCTGTAAAGAGTATCTTCTTCATAGGGTCATTATAATAATTCAATGAGATAACACATGTAAGGCACTTAGCATAGTATTTGGCATATAATAATTGAATAAATATTCAATAAAATAATGTCATTATTTGTTTTCCTATTGAATCTCCGGGTTCAATGTCAATACGCTGACCCACTGCTCAGTAAATGCTTGCCAATGCCGCTTTGGTCTCTGAGCTTGTTTTTAGTGGCTCCGAAATGAGATCTAAGGATAAAAGTAAAAAACAATCATCTATGTATCCATTTTCAAAATATTGAAATAAAACATGCCAGGCTTCATCCTCAGCTCCCAGCTGAGGGTACCTCAATGGCAAGCCATTCTGCAGCATACCTGGGGGTTGGAGACAGAGACTAGAAGGAGATTGAAATTCTGAATCCATGTTGTTCACTCTGCAGGCTTTTTCCTTTGTCACCATTTCCAAGGCAAACTTCTTAAATCATCTGAGTCTAAAACCAGGCGTCTTTTGTGCATGACTGTGATTCACTGTGCATTTGGGTAGAATGATGGTGACTATTATCTATTTTTCCAAGACCCATTAATTTTCTAAGGATTCTCAGACTACGAGGCTAATATTATGCCCAGCAAGAGATCACTCATAAATGTGTCCAAACTTATTTTATGACAGGAATATAGTCACAAAAGCATAAATGGCTTCCTAACAACCAAACTGAAAAATGAAAGGGGTTAATTAAAAATATAAACCATTTTGTACCCGTTTCATCTACCAGCAATTTTTACTGTGAGTAGCTGAGTTTGTGGAGAGACAAGAGGCTCAAGGAATATTCTGAGAGGTGGGAAAACTTTCTTAGCAACTGAGCTATCCACTTTCAGCTGTTACACAAATAGGTCACCCTGATCCTCTCTCCAAAGTTGGTTAATAGCATACTTGACAGACAAGAAAGCCACTGGGACCAAACTTGAACATGACAGAAATGAAGACATCATTGGTAATTATCGATAGGTTCTTTAAATGGGAATGGTCTAAAAACTTGGGATTACAGAAGAATTGTGCCTCATGCACCTTTAGATGCACTCTTAGATATATTATTCCCAACACCACTTCTCTTGTATTCTACAATATTCAGCACAGAACCACGTGTAGGTAGTTTTTTAAGTATTTTATGTTGACAACAAAGATGACAATCTGAATCACTAATATATAACCTGGGATACATTCATTTTTTTTCAGTTTTTCCTATATATTTTTCCAAATGTGAGTTCTAAGGGAACTAATATTCACTGTTGATCCTTTTTTTTTTTTTTTTTAAAGGTACTAAAGTTTTTTCAGAATCTGTGAAAAAAGAAAAAAGTTTTCAGGAACAACAGTGCAATTTCAGACGTGCGTCACTGATTTTCAGGATTTGTAATGGAAAACCAAAGGGTTTCTTTCCATACAACTTATACTTCAAAGTTGGCTAGTGCAGGATCAAAATATACTTCAAAAGAAAATTCTCCAACAATCTACTCAATTATCCATTTTTAATAAAGTCACAGAAATAGAAGAAATCTGTAGATAATTAAAAAGAAAACTTCCTAAGTTATACTTTCAGATGAGATGGTCTTAATCGTAAAATATTGTTAAGCAAAGGAGGCAGCTTCCCAGTGAGGCAAAAGCATATTAAAGTCATGTTCATTATAAGCATAGCCCCAAATAACACTTCAGCTCTCCTTGGCAGTGAGGCAAAAGTTTTTCAAATAAGGAATGGAAATTTCTCTAAGCATCTAGCTAAGTTATATATCACCTAGCTGTATAGAAACATTGCCATTCTGTTAAGAGTAATAGAATGAATAAGTACCAAAATGCTTGTCTAGAAGGGCAACCAGCCTGCAAAAACACATTTATCGGTGTACTCTTTTAATGCTTTCAGAGTAGGAATAGATGAATTTGAAGGTTAGGAATACTCCTTAAGACTGCTGAAGTATTTTAGGTCAAGCTGTAAATTTTTCCTGAGGTTTTCTTCCAAGATTATGCTGAGGAATGAGAAGAGAATCCTTCAAATGATTCCAAGAGTAAACTATAATCTGTTATGGAAAAAAGAAGTAAAAATTACATTTCCCCGTCTCTTGATGCCTTCCAAAGGCTGAAGGTTTGCCAATGCGTGGGGGACACACTAGGTGTAGCTGGGGGCTGAAACTCAGGGAAGGAGTTCCAATGTTGGGACATCAGCAAAATTGATGATGTGGGCAGAGGCTTCCCACTTTGTCTACAGAAGCATAAACCTTGCAAGTCTGTCTTCCTTGGTGTTGACAACTGGAAGAACAAAGGCATCATTCTACTCACTTGTGGGAGGCAGCCTAGGACCAGGGGAAGCTGAAGCCAGGTGGGCTTAGGTTGACGTGCCCACTCTCCTGCTCTCTAACTGCGGTGCTTTGGGCATGTCATCCTAATCTCACTGTGCCTCACACTTTCTCATCTATAAAATGTTGATAATGACCACCTTCAAGATTGTTGTAAAGGCTAGAGAAGGTGACAATAAATGTGCTTAGCAGGCACTGCTTAATGCTATCTGTAGATCACAGACCCTGGCTGCATAGGAGGCTATTGTGTGACTATTTCATTAAGTTTCACTTCACACTTCTCCCTGGGAGCTACTTCTACAACAGAAATAGGATATGCTATGCATTCAAGTTCCCTTAGACCTAAAACATTCTCCTGCGGCTTATGAAAGATTTGTTAGTGTTTTTTAATGGGTAAATTCCAGGACACATGATAATTACCACAGATTCAGCCCAATCTCCTACCTCCTCTGCATTTTTACAGCAGAAATAACAATGACACATATTTCAAAGTGGACATTCCAGTGCCCTTAGCCACTTAGTGCAGGGCTCTTGGGTTACATGGGCCAAAAAAATTCATACGTTTTTCAGGTTTCTGAATTGTCAAAGCGGAAATTGGGTCTAATCCAGAGCTAGTGAGGAATCCCCACCTCCGCCCCCCGCCATCTTTTCAATCTTTCTTTGCTGGTCCCTCCCCCTCACACCATAAACAAGTTAAAGTCTCCCCTTCTTAAAACAAAACAAATGTAACAAAAACAAAAACTCTCATCTCAAGTTTCTTTGTAGGTATGGTTGACCCTCTTTCTTCTCACATCCAAACATCTTTGCTGAGAAATCTCTACCAACTGTCTACATTTTCCATTCATTCTTCCACCCAGGGCGGCCTGGTTCTCCCCTCATTGTTCCGACAAAACTGCATTCATTCAAGCACCAACAACGTCCTAATTGTCAACTCCAATGGCCAAGTCCACCGTGTCCACCCTCTCCAATGCGCGGGACTCTGCTGATCACATCCTCCTTTGGAAACTTCTAACTCCTTTGGCTTCTATGACCCTTCGCTTTCCTAATTCTCCTCAAGCATGCCTGGTTCCTTCTGTTTCTCTCGTGCCCCTCTCCCCTTGCTAAGCTAAAGCCTTAATTGTGAGTTTTAGGCTTCATGCTTGGCCTCCTATTGTTATTACTTTCTAGCTTCTCCTTGGGCGATACCATCTCTGCTGAAGATTGTACCACAATTTTTATGCTGAAGGTTTCCATGGCTGCAGTCTCCCCAGATTATACCCGGCCTTCAGATTCTTACTGAAAGAAGACCTGCTGGAAATCTCCACTTAGGTGTTTCCCAGGCAGCTCAGAACCTGTCATATATCTTCTTCTACCTTAAACATGAAGTTCCTCTTGAAATTCTCTCAAATGTTGGCACCATCAACCAAGCAGCTGCCCAAACCAGAAGTCCCAGAGTCACTCTCCTTTGACTCTTCACTCCCACTCATCAAGCCTCAAGCCCTGCCAATTTAATCCCCTTTCTGGTGCCTTATTTACTGCTTTCCTTTTATACTTAATATCCCTGCCCTAATTCAGGCCCTTGTCATTTCTCACTTAGGCCCCTGGGGAGCCCCCTAACTAGCCTTCCATGGCCAACCTTACCTCCCCTACAGCTACCAAACAGGCAGGTCCAGCAGTGGAGTAACAAATACTCAGTGGCAGAGTCACACAAATGGTTCTTCCAGAAGGATCTTGCCTTCACCTTGCATTTCTTTATTATTCTTGCCCAGATATAGCTCTAATGACTTCCTGCTGATTCTGAGAGCTGATACCCTTCCAATAAACTCATTTTCTATTTGATTTAAACAGCCCCCTTATGCTGTTTGCAATGAAAATCCCTGACTAGCACACAACTCCTTTTACTCTCTACTATAATTACAGATTTATGTCTTCTGGATTGGCCTATGGTTGCCACCAAGGGCCAGGACCATGGCTATGTACTCCACATACTGTGCGCTCATGTGTATGTCCTCCAGCTACTGACACAGTTCCTGATGGACAGTAGGCACTTAAGTGCTTGTTCATAGTATGGATATTCTTCAGTAGCTTTTTCTATAAGACATATTATTTATTCATGATGCTATGAAGTTACAGTAGGACACACTTGTTTTATTATCTTATTTTTAGCTTCAGAATCCCCCAAAACACACACAAATTTCTTGCAAAATAGAGAAAGCAAATATTCTGGCAGATCTCACTGAATTGCAAACTTGATCTTTTGGTTTCTCCATCTGTTATAACTGAATGCAAGAACTTCTTCCCAGAGCAGACAGATATCTTTACCGGCTTTTAACCATCAAGGCAGGTACTACTGATAGCTCACACCTGAGTGCCTTAGAAACACTCACTCTCAATTGCTAGTTCAAAGTCTGATAATCTTTTGCCAAAAAATACTTTTCAGATGCAACAGCTCCACTCTCAAGGTTGCACTGTGATTGTTTGTGATGGCAGAGGATCAAGGGACTCAGGCAGCGTGATGGGTAAATAATCCAAGAGCTATTTTCCCATTGGCATGTCAGGGATGAAATGGGCCATGTATTGGGGAGGCCAGCTGTAATACTGCTTCACTGTTCTATTTGGAAATTACAACATAAGCCTCTAAAGTCTTTGAAGTCCTATGGTAGGAAGGATTATTAAACACAACGTCCTTCACTACAGGAAAAAATGTCAAAGGTTTTCTTTCCTTTTTTTTTTTTCAATCAATCTCAACATGGGCTTTAGAAATTGATTAAATTCAAAGTGTTTGTTTATACCATATTCTGTTTGTGAGGTATTATAGGAAGGATGTGATCCCTGATCTCAAAGATGTAATAGTCTGATGAGATGATGGGGTGGAGATTCCAAAAGAGAGATGCTAATAAGATTTACAGAGTGGGAAGTGAAAGCCATGGGCAGGGAGGGAAAGGAGAGGTTCATTTCACCTGGGAAAATCATGGAATGTTTTAACAAAGAGCCAGACCTCAAAGCATGGATAGCATTTAAATAGGCCAGGGACATGGGAATAAAAAATCAGGATTATAGAGGCGTAGAGACAGTGTACACACACTAAGAGGCAATAAAGTAAAGTGTATGTTGAGTGACCAGCACATTAGGGATTAATAGGAAGGAAGAGTAGAATTACAGTTTGGGACAAATCATGAAGGGCCCTGAATGCCAAGCTAGGTAGTTTGCACTTTATCCTGTGGGCAACTGCTAATCATCAAAGGATGCTTAACAGGAGGGCGTTTCTTCTTTCTTACAACTGGAGGGGTCATGGAGTTGGTAGCCATCTCAGTGCATAGTCCTCAGCTATGGACACACATTAGAATCACCCAGGGAGTAGGTTTCTTTGTTAATGTGTTTGTTTTTTTATCAATGCCAAGTCTGGCCCCTTTCCTGGTCAAAGATATCACTGTCTCTTGGGGTAGGAGCTGTACAAAAATATTTTAAAAAAAATTTTTCGGTGGTTGTTAATATCCAGCCAGGGCTGAGAACCACTGCATAGGTGAAACAGGGGGTTGTTCATATGATGGAAACTTCTGATATACTGCGAAAGTTCCTTACTCTTAAATAGCCTCCTCCTTTATTACCAACAATCTATTCTTCTGTGTTAAGCACTACCTTCTTCTAAGACAGACAGATAGAGAGGTAGGTAGCTGAATATGTAGTGAAACACTCCAAGACCTGAATTGAACACAACCTAGACCTGAATGCATAAATACATTTATATGATTTAGTTGATTAAGATAAGAATAAAAAAAATTGAGGGAGAGTGCTGGGATAGTTGTCAGATGTAAGAAGCAGGGCTGACCAGCAAGGCTGCCCAAGACAAGTTCAACTGCCTGCTGGCTCTACTTATCATCTCTATTAACATAAATGGATTTCACTCAAACTCTTACAAACCAAATGTTGTTTAATAAGAGAGAGAAGTGGGACTGTTGTTGGGGTGATCTACCAAAAGACTTCTGCTATTTTAAGAACCAGAACTTTTTATGAATACTATATCCCAAGATGCAAGTCACAAAACATGGTAACTGTAGGCTAAAAGGTTTGAAGATGGCAACAAAAGCATAAAGTCCTATGACAAGAAATTATTTTTTCCTCCCAATATATTGTGACCTTGTCTGACTTCTGCAATTATGAGAAGGGAAACATCCTAAAAATCCCCAGGTGTCTTGTTGGGGATCAGGCTGGGGGCTGGGTAGCAACTTCCCATTCAGCAAGTCTAATGTGAGTAGGGAGGAACCCATACTGGGTGTTGGCCTTGATAAAAGGAGGTTAGCCAGTCAGAGTCTACATCCAGAAAAGTCAATCAAGGAGGGAGGAGCAGGCAGATATCACTAACCCAGGCAGGTTAAGTCCCAAGTGGCGGGCTCACACCAGGGAACTCAAGGACCCGGACTAGTTGAAAAGGAGGCCAAGGGTTAAGGACCTGCCCAAGAGCTTAGAGGATGAGAGCTCAGTTTGGCTGGGGGTCTCATAGAAGGCATCAGCACCACCAATAACGGAGCTGATTGATGCTTAGGTACCAACCATAGGGGACAGAGAAGTGGGGAACAGCAGGCTGGGGTGGGAGACTGATGAGGCAGACAGCAAAGCACTCCTGGCAAAATCCAGTAATTTATAATTTAACAATAATTAATAATTTATAAAGAAAAAAGTGTATTCCATTGGGAATGCGTATGATAAGCGTGAAACTCAGTCTTATTACTTTACATTCACACCTCGTTCAGGCACACAAAGTGAGAGGAGGCTCACTGATCCTTACACTAGAGCCAAATGATGAGAAAAAGAAGATTCTTTCCCTGGTGGAAATAATGAGCAAATGGTAAAACTATAAGCAAAAGAAAATTACACTCTCCTTAGCTCACTGGAAGATGTGTCAGAAAGCTGTCTGAATTAGAAGAACTAATGTTTATTTGTAATGTTTATACAAATCTAGTAACACTAAGAGTAAGAAAAACAGGTTATTATGTATGTTATGTATAATGTGCTCACCATGTGTTGAACGTATTATTGTATATAATCTTCACAACAATCTTATGAGATAGGTACTTTTATTATCTCCATTTTATAGCCAAAGAAACTGAGACACAGAGAGGATAAATAACTCACCCAAGTCCACACAGCTTGAAAGCGCAGAGCCTGGGTTCTAATCCAAGCTGTCCAGCTCCAGAGTTTGTATTAACCCCTAGGCTTAAGCTATTGCTCATGATACAGGGGGGAGGGTAGAATGAACCAGGAGCATGCAGGAAAATGCATAAGAACATTTTCATGATCTAATACTGGATTCATTCATTCAAAGAATTAGTTCATTCAACAAATATTTAGTGAGCATCCATTATGTGCCATGCCCTTTTCTATATGCTGAAGATCGCAGGCAGGTAGGATCCCTACGCATCTGAAAGAGTGAATAAATGCTAGGTGGTATGGCATAATATGTAGTGTTTTGTAGGTTTGGTAGGCCCAAAGCACTGCATCTTTGGAATCTGAGTTCTTCCACATGTCTGGAATATAATTAGCTCTCTGATGAAGAGTTTCCAACACAACAAAGCTAGCTGCAGAGTCCAGGTCTCAGGGGAGACAGGGATGTTCGCAGAGAGGCAGCACTGCTGGAGGAAAGAACCCGTGGAGGGCTAAGGAGATGAGGCCCTGCCCCAGGGCTGCCCCGACGTGTTCTGTGTATGAGGTGGCTGCCCTGGATGACCCCCAAGGCCCGGCTCTAGGATCTGGGCTTCCAGGCAGAGCCAGGAAGAAGCAAAGCTGTCCTTGGGCACAGCACATGAGAGCCATGCTCAACAGGACAGCAGTAGCAGCCCGGGCAGCGCCAGGGAAGGGCACATGATACTGCAGGATAACTTGGCCAAATTTTTGGCGTCGACTATCTCTCCCAGAGGCATCCAAGGAACCTCTCAGACTTGTGCTGGTTTCTAGTCTCTACCTAATGGGGGATTGTACTTCTGCTTAGAGAGCTCCAAGAGAACAACCAGCAGAGACGATGCAGGACCAAGCAGCCCAGGAAGACAAGAATGGCCTTATGAACTTTGTGATGTGAGAGTGGGATGCTCAATCAGCCCCCCAAAGTCAGGACAGGAGCTATAATCTACAGGAAGGAGAGGACCGGCCCTTCTCTCCCAGGAATTCCCCTTGGGATCCTGGCCAGACTTGTGGCTCCAGCTGGGCCTCAAGAAATATCAGGCGGGATTTATCACTGTTAATAATAACTGGCACATGACTGAGTGCAGAACCGAAACGCAGATGGCCAAGCAGCCAAGAGTGTCCTTAAAAGAGAAGGGACGAGTTTGGGTGAAGGAAGGGGGTATCGGAAAGAGATACACACGTGCGCTTACAACGTGATTTCAGTACACTCTACCACGCCCCAGCCACCCCTTGGTTACACCCAACCCCGAAGCCTGCCTGCCTCAGATGCTATCACTTGCTCCGAGATACAAAAACCATCCAGACTTTTCCTGTATTAGGCAATTTCTCACACCTCAGCCACTATTGTGGAAAAGCAATGTTGGTCTTCCCTACAACAAGTGCTTTCAATTTCCCTTTTTAATTCCTCTTAACCTGACACATTTCTGCCTCTGCCTTCCCTCCCAGGTGGCTTAGTGTTCCAAACTTCTCATTAAGGAGCAGTATCTGGATTTGGTTTTACCTCCCCTCCTTCCTTCCTAAGTTCCTCTAATGGCTTCCTCATAGTCAGGTTAAAGGTGCTGAGCCACAAGGCCCCAAAATGAGAGTGAAGCCAAACTCCACTCAATGGCTCTTTTAAATTGTGCCAGCCCAACCGCATGGTCTCCAAGAATCCTCAGCCGAAGGGCTCCTGCCCCCACAGCTGGCATTAGGAGAATGGAACGAACAGTCTCGATTCAGCAAAGCACCATCGCTCAAAGGGGCTCCAAGATTCTCTGAACTATGAATGAATCAATCACAGTTGAATTTTTTATGGGATAAATGAATGAATAAAGATGATTTTTACAGGATAAAATAGATCCACTCTTTCCTGGATTTACTTCAAATCTAAGATGTAGAAGTGAGTTCAAATTTGAGTCTGATATAATCTCACTTCCCTTGTCTGGGTGAAATCTACCTGATCTGTGCCCAGTGGAGACAAAGCATATCTCAAAATGGCCATGAATGAGGGACATTGGAACTGTAATCAGAGATGCTTAGGGACTTAATACTCTAAATAAACCAAAGGAGTGAATCTCAGATAGAATTTCGGGCAGGAGGGGAGATACATAGAGACAAGATGACTTTTCCACCTACCCCTAGATTTAATCCACCTGTGATGAAATTCTAATTTGCAGATTGTTTTCCAACTTAACTCCCTTCGCTGGGCTTTAGCATCTTTCTCTCCACTGTGAATTAACATATCGACCAAGGACATATAGGACGTGCCATTTGTGTTCCTAGTACTTGTGGGCAAAATTCTCTGAAACCCACAACTTTCATTGGTGGATCCAACAAGTGGAGGTGGATGGGACCAGTTTCAAAGGGTTTCTGCAGCAAGATGATGTAAATTTGCAGAGAGGCTTGTGAACAGTTTGCCAGATTTCAGCCTGGAATAATTTTATTATCTTTAATTTACCAACCTAGAAGTGGGTTTATAGGGGAAATTCTTGGTGATGGCTTCTCAGCAGGTGACCATAGCAACCGGCACACGGCCCTGGAGTCTGGAGTGGACTGTTATGTCCAAGTTCTGGCCTTTGAAAAACCAGATCTGTAACGACTGAAGCCTAACCTGCCCGCTCCACCCTGGAGAGCTCAGAGGAGAATGAATTAACTTCCCCCAGCCAAGCCAGTAGTGGCAATCCTGAGCCAGAAAGCAGTGACTGTTAGAAAGAAAGCAAAAAGCAAAGCCACAGTGCCTTCATTATACTATTAAACTGTAATCACCTTTTCCTATAAGTATCTTCCTGTTTTCCCTGAAGGAGGACTGTTTAACTGCCATACTGGGCAGAGGTGCCAACTCAGCAGAGAGCATTTCCTGTGGGTCTGGGAGGCGGTTGTGTTCAGCAGGCTGTGGCATGCCCCCTGACCCAGAGGCCCCATCCTGACAGAGGGCTGCGGGTGGGCGCTCAGGGACTGCTTTGAGCTTCCTTGTCTCAGGGCCAGCACTACAGTGAGGCAAGCCAGGAGCTGTTCACACTCAGGGTCATGCGAGTGGCTCCTTTGCCCCAGTCCTGGCCCTGCTGAGGACCCACAGTACAGAAAGGTGTATGTATGTGTGTGTGTTTGTGTGTGTGCATGTGTGTAAACACACACTGTGAGAGTCACTGGCTCTCAAAGTGTGACCCCCCCAGACTAGCAGCAGCAGCAGCCTCTAGGAACTTGCTAGATATTCTCAGGCCGCACTTCGGACCCACTGAATCAGACACTCAGTGAGTGGGGCCCGGCAACCTGCATCTTTAACACACCCACCAGGTAATGCCGACGCAGCTAACGTTTGCGAAGCACTGTGCTAAAGAACAATGCTCTCCAAAGCCAGTCTCGCGGCATATGCAAGGCCATCTCCCAGAATGCTTCCCCCACAACCACAACAGGTGACATTAAAGAGACTTTCGTAAATCCATCAGCAAGGTCGAAATCCCTCCGATAATAAATCAGGGATTGCTTTTTCCCAGCTACCCCTAAGTACACTGTAGTGGGCAAGACTTGGCAATTGCTGGAGATAAATGAAGATTACTACTGAACTAGTTCCTTTCTGCTGCTTCTCCTAACTACACAGCTCAGAGCTGGCCACTCAGTGACACTGTGTGACATGAACCAGCCATTTGAATATTCCAAGACTGAGATTTCTTCCTCTGTAAAATGGATCTAACATTACCCCCTTGTGAGGGTCAGAGAAGCTAACGTATGTATGTAAAGCCCTAGGCAGAAGCCTGGGGCAGAGTGAGCTTTGGTGACAAATTCGTACATCTCACCAGAAGTTCTGGGCTCCATCCTTCTCCAGGTCAATTGAGTGGGGAAGGAGGTATTTATGGTGCAGTGTTTTTTAGAGGAGGCTATTTTCCAGTCCAGATGGTCTGGGGCATCGGGTTTCTAAATGGTGGTGACACAAGGGAGAGAGAAAGGGAAGGAGAAGACACCCAGTGTCTGCTCTTGGGTACTGAGAGCCACTTACTCTTTATATAAATGAAGTGAAGAAGACACTTCTGAAGACCTCACACTTAAACTTTGTCCCCGGGACCTGACCAGTATGGTGTAGTGAGGCAATGATCAACGCCCACCAGCTAAGTGACCTCAGGCATTCCACGGTGGACTCAGTTTCCTCATTTGTCCAGTGCTGGATTATAAACAGGAGTGAGGATGAAATCATGCAGGAAAAACACTGTCAGTCACAAGGTAGATGTGAGGTCTTAGCACTGAGGTCCGGTTGCAGAATTATGGAACCACTTCTGCAAAGCAGAACTAGTGCCATCCGACTCTCCCAGCTCACACATGTCTACTGAGGATCAGAAAGGCTGAGACCCGCAGGGGCCGCGCAGCTGGTGGGTGACAATCACTAGCTGTTCTCTTTCTCTCTCTTCCATTAAGGAGCTCTGAGATGGGGAGCAAATTCTCAGAGGTTCTACCCACAGGCCAGGTAAACAAAAGACGGCCTCAGGTGTCTTCCTTGGCCATCCCCTGCAGCACGGCTGCGGCTGCGGGTTGGGAGGAGAATCCATGACTCACGCTTTTCCTGCCGAGGGGAATTAACTCCAAGATAACATTACCCATGTAGGGGAAAAAAAGCCCAACCAGTGAGGACAAAAGTTCACCTCGGGCTCTTCTCCACGGAGCCACCTTACCTTCCTCATTTAAAATCCACGGCAAAAACTCAAACACCGAGTCAAAGCCACAGGTGTTCTCTTCAAAGGCACAGGACCCAGAGGGCAGGTCCAGGGCACCAGCGAGCTGCAGGGCTGCGGGCACAAAGCGAGTTTCAGTTCAGTTTGGGCTCCCATCCGTGAGGGTTTGCACCAACTCGGGGCGCCCCGGGGGACGACCTGGTGAAAGTGTGGGGAAGGCATGCGGGCGGGGCGGGAGGCGCGAGGGGGGGGGATGCACTACCACCCCCCCACCCCGCACTCCCAGCGCCTACTGCGCACGACCCCACGCCCACCCCACTCCCACTCGCCTTCGCTGGGAGAGGGACTAGCGGCTGCAGAGGAGGACCGCGAGGCGCCCTCGGATGGCCCAGCCCAGCACAGCCAGCCCGGCCACCTGGGGCAGCAAGGGCCGGAGCGAGTCGCCAGAGCGCCCCCCCGGGGTGTCCCCAGGTCCAGGCCTTACCTTGCACCGCCAGGAGGACGACACTTAACAGCATGGTCGCGCTTCAGGGAGGAAGGCTGGGAAGGGGTGCAAGCTGCCAGCCGGCTGGGACAGGCTGCTCCTGGTGAAAGGATGCGTGGGGGCGGGGGCGCCGGGGACCCGGGACCCGGGGAGGGAGGCAAAGCGTGCGCTCGGAGCTGCCCAAGTTTGCAGAGCGGCGCCCGGAGCCGATCCGCGCGCCGGAGGCGCCCGAACGCAGAGCGCCGCGGCTATGCAGCCGCCGGTCAGACCGCCGCCAGCTGGTCCCGGGCGACGACGGGGCTGGGCAGGGAGGAGACAACAGCACACTTTTGAAAGGCCGGCCACGACTGGCTGGGAGAGGAGAGGCCGGCACGCAGTGCCTTCTCAGGATTTTAAAGCTTGGGACCAGACCCCTTGCAGATACTTGGAAGGGGCAGGCCTTCCAGGAGCCTCTCGGCTGGGTTGGGGCAGGAGGCGCCCGCCCCGCCCATCCGCGGTGGGAACCAGCTTATTTCTGGGGACAGCCTCCCCGCATCTGGCATGTCGGCCCCGCAGGGCTGGCCCTAATTTTAACTTCTCCCCAGAATGCAAGAGGGTGGAATTCTCCTAGGACAGCCTAGAGGAAAATTTGGAAACAGTTGGGTGGAATGAGCTTTCTATCTCAGGAGTTTCAGCCCAGTAATGCTAACCCTGGAATACCACCCCTCTTTTTAGCCGTTGGAATGTCTGGCACGCCTGGTGCTCACCATTCCCTCTGTCCGGTGAAATGGGGCATTCCTCCTCTCCAAAGAGCCATGGTAGATTGATTAGCAGAGGGTTCGAAACTGGATGTGGAGGCTGAGGGTGGGGGTGTTGGGCAGGGGGTTACTTCTGAGGAACCTATTTGCTACAAGTTTGCTTTGAGCACTAGATGACTATCCAACAATATTCTCTTCCAGTAAAGAGTTCTTCCTCCTCTCCTCCTCCTCCTTCATTCTCTTTATAATTTTGTGTAGGCAATTTTGTGAAGAGGGCAGTGGTTCTAAAACTTTAGGGTGCATCAGAATCCCCTGGGAGACTTCAAGGTCAGAGTTTCTGTTCCAGTGGGTCTGGACAGGGATTCGAGATTCTGCACACTCCTAACAAATTTCCGGATGCTGCTGCGGATGCAGCTGGTCTGGGACAACACTTTGAGAATCACTGGCCTAGCAAACTCCTGTTCGGCCATCAAAGCCCTGCTTGCAGGTCTTCATCTGGCTTCCAGACTTCTGGCTTTCCTTTTCACTGGTCGTTCCTCCTTGGTCTCCTTTGCTGTTTGTTCTCTATGACCCCTTAACACTGGAGTGTCTCCAAGTTCTGCCCTTTAATCTCTTGCTTCTGTCTCTACCCACTCCCTCAGTGATTTCATCCAGTGTTATCATTTTAAATATCAAATATAGGCTGATAACTCCCAAATTTATATTTCTAGCACAGACTGCTCACTAATGCTAGACTCTTGGAACTCAATGGCACCTCAACAATTGGCCATCAATTGGATGCATCAGAGCTATGTCACACTTCATCCGTCCCAACATGAACGCCCCATATTCCGTCCCAAAACTGCCCCCTGCCCCCGCAGCTTCCCCATCTCAGTTAAAAGAACTTTTTTCCTCCACTGGTCCAGGACAGAAAATACAGGCATCCTCAGTTCGTCTCTTCCTCTCAAGACATTACCAATTCCTGCCAGTTCAGGATTCAAAAAACAGCAGGTGCTGACGATACTCCATGTCCATGGTGATGCCTGATCCAAGCTGCCATCACTGTTAGCTTGGGGTACCGCAGAGGCCTCCTAAGCATGGTCTCCCTCTTCTGCCTTACCTGCCCCAAGTCCATTCTTAACACAGTAGTCGGGGGCATCCTTTGAATACAGAAATTGTGCCATGTTACTGTTTGGCTCAAGACCCAACAAATTCCCAAATCATTTAGCAAAATCCCAAGTCTTCACAATGACTTACAATGGTCCTACAAGACCTGCTCTCCCCTGACCTCCTGCCAGTTTCTCTGACCTTGACTGCCCTGCTTACTCCTCTCGTCTCATCCTCAAACGCGGTCCAGCTGTCCTCTCGGAACTTTGCACTCGCTGTTCCCTCTGCTTGAAATGTTCTTCCACAAAGAGCCACGTGACTCGCTGCCTAGTGAAGTCTTCAATCAGATATCACCTCTAGTATTAGAAATTTACTAGTTTTGTCTCTAATAAGGAAAAAATATCTGGGATGCTTCTTTAAAAATGTGTACAAATTTTAATAAGTTTTCCATAAGCAGTGACTCAAATGATCTAAAATGTATTTAGTGTATGCTATTTGGTGTATGTGTGTGTTTATATGTTTTGTCTCAGGTAGTAGCTAATAATAATGAACATTTATTCTGTCTACTATTATAAATGTTTTATATAGATAATATCATTTAACTTTCCCCAAGACTCTGTGGGATAGATATGTTTATTATCCCCATTTAATAGACTGGGAAACCGAGGTGCAGAGCCCAACAATAACAAGTACTAGAGAGATAAGATTCAAACCCAGATCTGCTTTATTCCAAAAGCCTGTCTCCCCTTGTCTTACATTCTTTTTTGTCTTCTTGCTCACAGATGGTGCTAAATATCTAGTGTATTTCATCAAATTACTTAATTAAAAATTCAAAGACAAATATGCATTCAGTTGAAACCTCAAAACACTATTTTCTACCAAGCAAGATTTCAGCAACTACGACTATCAAACTGGTGTTCCTTTCTCCAGGTTCCTACGGAGTATATTACAAGTCATAGGAAAATCAAAAACTTCAAAGCCCTGAAGCGATCTCCAAAATATTTTAGATATGATTTAAAACTTCAAGATGACATGGTTTATTGCCACCTCTGGGAAACAGAATCATTATACATAAACATAAACTCAGAGTAAGTTTTCTATTTTGCATATAATTATGTGATCCCAAGAACATGTGATCCTTAGACATTGGCACAGGTTGGGGTGTCTGGGAAGCAGACTCTGATTTGGAGTTTAGTGTCAGGGTGTCCTTCAGGGGGTGCCTTTGGGATCAGCACTCAGGGAAGGGAGGGAGAGGAAGCAGAGTGGGCCCAGGGAGAAGTGACATTGCAATACAAGTCTGGCGAAGCCTCTTCCAACCCCACAGGAAACTCTGGAGTTAAAATGGCCCACCTGACTTGTCCCATATTCAGCTGAAGTGACTGGACCTCCATCAGTCACTGGACGTTGCCCACCTTGGGACAGAAGTCATCTCCACGAGGCAGCTCTCTCTACTGAGGAGGATCCATAAAGGCCACCAGCTGAGGGCTGATGACAGTACTCCCAGCAGCTGGGACAATAAGTCCTTCCTTGAAAGGGGATCTGGACAGCACATCAGTGTCCACCACAGGCATTTTGCAGAGAAAGGACTGAGTCTATGGACTAAATCAGGGACAGGGAGAGGGCCGAGGAGGGCATCCAGAGAATCTAGAAATTATGTGTGTCCACCCACTTCTTTTGGTCACTAATCATGGAGCCCACATGGTTATGGAACTCCCTTATCACTTGGGAAAACAGGATCAGGCCCCAAGGAACCTGGAATGCTGTCCTCCAAGATTTAGCTTAATCAAATGATCAAATAATGCATGTAAAGTTCTGGTTTATGCAAAGCACTCGGTACTTAGGTTGAATGGTGGCCTCCCCAAAAGATATGTCTACATCGTCGAACCTGTGAACATGATCTCATTTGGAAAAAGGGTCTAAGTTGATGTAATTAAATTAGGTGTCTTGAGATAACATCATCCTGGATTACCAGGTGGGTCCTAAATCAATGGCAAGTGTCCTTGTAAGAGACAGAAGAGAAGTGACAGACTCCTGTAGGAGAAGGCGTGTGAAGATGGAGACAGAGACTGGAGCGATGCGGCTCCAAGCCAAGGAACGCCTGGAGCCACTGGAAGCCGGCAGAGGCAAATACTTCTCCCCCAGAGCCCCAGAGCACTGTTGCTTTGCAGACACCGCGATTTTGGACTTGGCTCCAGAACTGTGAGAGAATGACTTCTGTTGTTTTAAGCCTCCAGTTTGTGGCAATTTGTTCTGGTAGCTGTAGAAAACTATGACAATACAGATAGTGTTATGCATTAAGCAAACATGTGCCAGGCTCTTAACATGCATCATCTCATTTCATCCTTGCAACATCCCGGTAAGGAGAATATCCTTATTGTTCCCATTTTACGGAAGAGGAAACAGGCCTAGAGAGAGTCAGTTAACCTGCTCACAGTTGCACGTCCAGCCAGCATGTAGCCAGAGTTTGATCCTGGACGCCCAACTCTTCTGGCTGTACTCTTCTGGCCTGCCCTGAACACAGCCTCTTTACCCAGGCCTGTCTCTCCTGATGGGAGCTGCTGGCAGCACACACAGGCGCAGTGCCCCGCTCTGTCAGTGCCCCGCTCTGTCAGTGCCCGCACAACACCCGCCTCCCTCGGAGCCTGGACATCCTCTCTGCTCTTTGTCGCCCCCACTCTCATCTCCTCCGGTACCCTTCGCTAGGGGCTCTGCTTCCTGTTGCGCCACTTTCAGCCTGGAGATCTCCAAATTCTTGCTTTTAACTTTCTGGGTCAAACAGAGGAAGGTGAGACAGGTGTCCATGTCCCATCCCTTTCTATCCAGTGTCTCCCTCAGAGCCGGGCAAGGCATTAGAAGAAGTTCAGCTATGGGAAGAAAGCAAGCCAGCCAGCGCATATCATCGCATCCTTGAACCCAGCTCTGAGGCTGGCCAAAGTGGCGGCTGTCTTGATCACCCACTTTCCCTCATGTTTGTTCTCTCTCCTCTCTTGTCATTCTCATGTAGTGTCATCTAATGATAAGTTCAGCAAACATCTCCTGAGCACCAGCTATGAGCCGGGGGGAACAAGACACATCCTCTGCCTCTGTGACAGGAGACTGGCCCGCAAGCAATGACATATGTGGATGAGACAGAACAAGGGCTGCAAACATAAAAAGTCCAGGAGCCAGGGAAATCACATAAATGAATGAAGCGATCTGGTGTCGGCAGGCAATAGGGAGTGATGGGGACTGTGGTGAATTGCAGCAAGCAAGCCAACTAAAGGGCATCACAGGGACCAGCTCTACTCCACCTGCCCATTTTGCAAAAGAAGCCCAACGTCCGGATATTGGTGTAGTAGCTCCTGGTTGTCAGATGCTGGCAAGGAATTAAAACAATATATTTAAATGCCTATGGGGTAGAGCAAAACCTGTTGGGAGATTAAATTCAATTCTTGAGCTGCAGTTTGCAGCACTGAAAAGGAACCCTGGAGACAGAGAGTGGGGGCCCCACTGCACCCCCCTCAAGAGGAGGTGGCTGGGCACACAGGAGCAGTCCCATTCTATAGAAGAGAAAACTGCATGAAAGTCTAAGTGACTTTTAACCAAGGCCACATGTCCCTAAGTGACAGGGACAGGATGAGAAGCCTCCACATTGACCAGTATTTGGGCACATGGAAAGGACTTCATATACTCTAAGACCTGTGCAGATGTAAAGCTATTAATAATAATATTAATAATATTCTTTTTATCATTATACTTTGTTTCATTCTCTTATATATCTTTTTAAATAAAATTAATAGATATTTTTTTTCTTCTCTTAATACCTGGGTCTTCTCTAATCTGTGCCAAAGCATTATCTTTGCATTTTTGTCTTTGTCTGTCTCTCTCTCTCACTCTGATGCACTCTGACTGGGCCCACTTCTGCCTCTAACTGTCACTCTACACTCAGTGTTTTTTTTTTTTTTTTTAATGTTTGACATATTTATTGGAATCACATTACATATGTACGTTGACTTATAAGGATTACTATATTTATTTTGGTCCACTGTTATAAATTTTTGTGTTTTCTGGTAACCTTTTAAACATATCTTTATATGAGTTTTACAGACTTCTTTAGGCTTTTATTCAAAAGTAAGACTCGATCTGCAACCCTGTACTCCATGTTTTGCTCTGTCTTGCTTTTGTGTTGCCTCCTTCTCTCTCTCTACACATACACCCAATGTGCCCTTTCATTTCCCGCTATCAGGTGGAAACGAGCTGGTAAAATAATTCCAGGCTCCGTGGCTTGTCCTGCCAGTGACATCCGATGTTGCATTCCAGCAGGAGGTGTCTGCGGGCTCTGCCCCGAGGCTGGTGGTGTCCCTTGGTTACTGCCCAGCACTGGCTGCCTCTCATCCCCAAGGGGCATCATGTGCCCACCACAGATCTGAATCATCTGCCGTGAGGGCCTAAGGCCTAATGGTAGCCAGTTCTTACAAATCCCTTTTATTACAAAATATATAGCCCACTGTTCAAATTGCCGCACTCAAATGACCTGAACCCATAAAGAAGGTAATTCTTTTAGAGTAAGCATTTAAAAGGAAATAGATACTTAAATGGGTGCTTTCTCTCTATCATTAATCTTTTCTCCATCAGCTCACTCTAGATCCTACCTGGGAGTCAAACATCCTTCACTACAGTTTGAATGCTACCTTTTGATTTCTTTTTTGTTTTTTAAATCAAAGTTTTCTGGGCTGACTTGTCACAGTGATGATACTACCATGTTTTGTTGAGTGTCTGTGAGGTGCTAGGCAGTTTCATGGTCAATTCACGGAAGAAGAAACTAAGCTCAGAGAGTTGGAGTGACGTGCTCAGGGCAGAGAGCTGAGGTGGGAGCTGAACTCTAGCTCTTGCCAAGGCGCTCTCGACCTCTGTGCCATCCTCTGACACAGGGAAGATTTGAGAGGACACTTTGAAATGTCCTGTTCTCAGATACCCTTCCTCCTTATTCTATCTTTAGGCAGAGCTGAGGCCAGGAAGGCCAGAAGCTAGGGGAGAAGCACAAAACAGATCCTCCCTCACAGCCTTCAAAAGGAACCAAAGCTACTGACACTGTGGTCTCAGACTTCTGGCTTCCAGAGCTGTGAGACAATACGCTTCTATTGTTTAAGCCACCCAGGTGGCCGTACTTGGTTATGGCAGACCTAGCAAATATACTCCTGCTCATTTCCCAAGACCAAGTTCAAATGTCTCTTCTTCTATGTCTGACTTCTTATGCAGCAGCAAGTGTTACGCTGTGTCTTAGGCCATTCAAGATGCTATAACAACATATCATAGATTGGGTGGCTTATAAACAGCAGAAATGTATATCTCACGGTTCTGGAGGCTGGGTGTCTGTGAGGGCTTGCTTCCTCCCACATAGCCGTCTTCCCACTCTATCTTCACATGGCAGAAATGGCAAGGGGTCTCTCTCAGACCTCTTTTATAAGGGCACTAATCCCATTTACAAGGGCTCCATCCCCATGACCTAATCACTGCCCAAAGGCCCCACCTCCTAATACCATCACTTTGAGGGTGAGAATTTCAACAAATGAATTTGGGGGAGACATAAACATTCATGCCTTGGCATGCTGTGTGACTTTGTAATAGACTTTCGTCTATGTCTCTGTTATCATTTTTTTTTTTTTTTTGAAACAGAGTCTCACTCTCTTGCCCGGGCTAGAGTGCCGTGGCGTCAGCCTAGCTCACAGCAACCTCAAACTCCTGGGCTCAAGCGATCCTACTGCCTCAGCCTCCCGAGTAGCTGAGACTACAGGCATGCGCCACCATGCCCGGCTAATTTTTTCTGTATATTTTTAGTTTTCCAGCTAATTTCTTTCTATTTTTAGTAGAGATGGGGTCTCGCTCTTGCTCCAGCTGATCTCGAACTCATTAGCTCAAACGATCTGCCTGCCTTGGCCTCCTATGTCTCTGTTATTTGTAATAGAAGCTGAGATTTCAAGGGAAGAGAGGAGAGTAAATCTGTTTTATCTTTGTATCTGCTCCTGTGCTATCTCTGTGCCTGGCTAATTGTAGTTACTCAATAAATGCTTGTTGAAGGAAAGGCTATGGAACGGTGTATCCTCATTGGTGCACGCAGCCCAAGCAAGGACCTGCCTAAACTGCAACCTATGATTAGAAAAAAAGAACTAAATCTAAATTATAGGTCACCCAAGGGGATATTTATGGGAATGAACTTCACAGATGTGCTTTGGGAGCACAGAGCCAATCTAAAGAGGAGCAAGAGTCAGAACAGGAAGCAAAAGCAGGCTGTCGTGGGTCGGAAGAGTACATTTGGCAAACTGGAGGAGAGAGGCAAACTCAGAAGTCCACTTTCAAGAGAGGCAGACAAGGCTGCAGAGAAAGAACTTGACCCCTGGAAGGAGGCACCAGGCCTTGGACATTGGCGGGAAAGAGATTACGAAACAGGTTGGATCCTGCCGCCTGAGTCTGTCCCAGCCCAGCTCTGTGGACAGCTGCGCTCAGGAGAAAGGATGGGCTATTGGAAAAGCCAGAAAAATCTAGTCCCCTAAATCTCTACAAAACACTGGGCCACAAATAGGTCTATGACCTGCATTAATACTGCCTGTGACAGAATTAAAAAGAGAGCAGGTGAGCAGTGCCATGTCCCACTTTGCTGCAGACCACTGCCCCTTTGACATTTCAGGGTTCATTGCAGTGACAATGGGCAGCACAGTGGCTGTGCCAGGATGTGCAGGCTGGTTCGTGTGTGCACACATGTTCACCCCTAGGACACCCCCCCAAATTCCAGGAGCCGAGGCTCTGTGTCACTTGTTGCGGTTAAGAATGAGGCAGAGGACACTGAAATGTGATTTATTACAGCTAATGGTTGCTCCAGAGCCTGGGGAGACACGGAGCAACGTAGGCTAACCCTAGGTGGCATGCTTTCTCCTCTACAGGTTTTGACTGAGTGCTTTGGCAAGGAAATAGGAAGAATAAAGCATTCTATGGGCAAAAACATTTCCAAGGAGATCAAAACTCCAGCTTAGCTCCTGATTCATAATCTCTGACATTGTTAATCTGTTAGACTGGAGATCTACAGATTGTGTGATTTGATCTAAACTGAACAGGGATGGAGTGATATTCCTAACAAAGGCCTGGGCACTGAGAGACAGAATAGACGCCAGCTGGGAGGACGAAAGACAGACAGAGAATGTCAGCTCTGAACAGGTGTACGGGGTGTGTGCAAGGACGCGTTAGCCCTGAGAAGCTGAGTCATAGTATTACAACCAATCCGGAGGCTTGAGATGCAAAGGGCTAAAGCACTGGGGTTTAAAGATGGTAAATGTCACTGGTTCTTTCAGATTTTCCAAGTACCTAAGGCCCAGATAATTGGTGATAATGATGAAACTCTATCACCAGACATTGCAAGATGCCTTGATGACCTAATCCTATAAATCACAACTCAGAACCATCTGTGGAGTTGTTTCTTTGTAATACAAAGGTTGGGCCTCACTAGATTATAATTTCTGGGGTAGAACCAAAGCATCAGTATTTCCTTAAGGCTCTCGAAGGTGATTCTACTGAGCTGGGGTTAAGAACACACTGGCTTAATCCATTCATCATCAACAAAATCAGGTCTATTACTGTTAACAGAAGGAAAAAAAAAGGTGTACAAAGAGAGTAAGAAAGTGTTATATCAGGAGTGGGAGCATAATTTTGTCATTGAGACCACGGACTCTGGAGCCAGATTACCTGGGTTCAATTTGTACCTCTGCCACTTACTGCCTATGAACCTATAGCACATTATTTGATCTGTCTGTGTCTAAGTTTCCTCATCCATAAAATGGAAATAATAATAGTACCTACCTCACAGTGTGGTCATGAGTACTAAGTGAGTTTATATTGTTAGAGTGCTCCAAAGAGTGCCTGGCATGCTTAAGTACTATAGTATTATAGTACTATAGTATTAAGTACTATATAAATATTTACTATTAATTTTCTAACAATACAAGTTTTTCACAGGTCCAGGCCTGTGGTTGAAATTGACAACATGGTCTATCCATCAAAATAGCTTTTCATATAGTGTCCTGCCTTTGGGGATGGGAGGCGCAGAAACTTGGAAAGTAAGTTGGACAATTAGTAAACTGTAGCTTCCATCAGAATAGAAGAAAAATTTAAACTATTGAGTGGATACCATTATAAGGACCAACAACTAGGGCATTAAAATAGGAATGTGGAAAATGTGGTCTCAGGATTAAAACAGAAATCTTTATTGGGTGATACTTGAGGTGGAGCAAACAACATGGAATGGAATATATGAAGAGGCATCTTACGAGATTGTATTTCTAGGGGCTAAAGGAAATTATCTTGGGCCCTAGCTATAGCCTGAGGGGCAAGTCTGTCTGTGTCTAATAAAGGTGTCTTCTGAAAAAAAGAATCAGAGAGGAAACTCATAAGTGGGACATCTTGTTTTGTGAACAGCTGGAAGCCCCCATAAATCCTCCCCAAACTGAAAAGGTTGCTTTTACATTACCCATTTTGCAACAATACATACACACCTATTTTTTATTTAGTTAATTATGTGGAAGCTTTATTGATTCAGTCACCCATAGCAGGTTCAAATTAGACTTCTGAAGATTTAATGCATTGGACTCAGAATTTCTCCTATGGTGGTGGGGGACGGGGATGCTTGGTTCCCTCACCTGTAGGCCTCTCTGACTCTCGCTGCGACAATGCCTTGCAGGAGGGGGCTGCCTTCTGCATCTCTGCTAAGTTTCCATACTTGGCCAATGACACCACTACATCATTGTTTGAGTGAGCTGTCCCCTTCCAGAAGGTGGCATCCATATGGATCTCTACCAG
Source organism: Propithecus coquereli (assembly GCF_000956105.1). Taxonomy (NCBI): domain Eukaryota; kingdom Metazoa; phylum Chordata; class Mammalia; order Primates; family Indriidae; genus Propithecus; species Propithecus coquereli. The sequence goes on from NW_012141191.1 coordinate 3,247,032, forward strand.
GTTCCTGAGTCTATTAATTCTTGCATCTTACTGCATTCCACTCTTTCCTTCAAGGTTTAATTTCCTTATTTTTGAAATACATAACTGTTTTCAGCAAAGACCTGTGAGAGGTCAATTTTTTTTAGCCTTTGAAAACATTAATCACAAAGGATACTTCAACTGGATGCAGACTTCTAGATTGAAATTCTGGTTAAAGATGGTGAATTGAACACACTAATCCAAATTTTGCTTCTCCAGAAACCATACAAAAACTGCAATGCATAGACATTATTTAGAAATGTATTAACCTTTAAGGATATGGAGAATGAAGAGGAGACAAAAATAAACTTTTAGAAGCTAGAAAGAAGATGGACAAATAAAAACTGACCAAGCAGATCAAAGAAAGTCAGATTTGGAGCTGGTTGAGTTTTGTTTTGTTTTGTTTTGTTTGTTTATTTGTTTGCAATATTATCAAGAGTCCAGGAAATGGTGACATCAGGTAATCCTAGAAATGAGAGAGAAGAGGGTGGCTTAAAATAAGAAGGATTAGAAAAGCTGTTTGAGAAGCACCAGCTTTCTAGATTCCCTCTACACTCCATGCTGCTGGATGACATCGCCCCACCCCAGCAAAAGAATGGATGTTTACTCTCTGGAAGAGGTAAAATAGAGGTCACC